>NW_027397124.1:854719-856081 GCF_003265705.2 Callorhinus ursinus | reverse complement strand
TAGAAACCAAAAGAACAGTAGAACAGATCAACGAAACTAGGAGCTGGTTCTTTGAAAGAATTAACAAGATTGATAAACCCCTGGCCAGACTGATCAAAAAGAAAAGAGAAAGGACCCAAATCAACAAATCATGAATGAAAGAGGAGAGATCACAACCAACACCAAAGAAATACAAACAATTATAAGAACATATTATGAGCAACTCTATGCTAGCAAATTAGATAACTTAGAAGAAATGGGTGCATTCCTAGAGATGTATCAACTACCAAAATTGAAGCAGGAAGAAATAGAAAACCTGAACAGACCTATATCCACTAAGGAAATTGAAGCAGTCATCAAAAATCTCCCAACAAACAAAAGCCCAGGGCCAGATGGCTTCCCAGGGGAATTCTATCAGACATTTAAAGAAGAATTATTACCTATTCTTCTGAAACTGTTCCAAAAAATAGAAATGGAAAGAATACTTCCAAACTCGTTTTATGAGGCCTCCATTACCTTGATCCCAAAACCAGACAAAGACCCATCAAAAAGGAGAATTACAGACCAATATCCTTGATGTACACGGATGCAAAAATTCTCACCAAAATACTAACCAATAGGATCCAACAGTACATTAAAAGGATTATTCACCACAACCAAGTGGGATTTATCCCTGGGCTGCAAGGCTGGTTCAACATCCACAAATCAATCAACGTGATAAAATACATTAACAAAAGAAAGAACAAGAATCATATGATCCTCTCAATAGATGCAGAAAAAGCATTTGACAAAGTAGAGCATCCTTTCTTGATCAAAACTCTTCAGAGTTTACGGATAGAGGGTACATACCTCAATATCATAAAAGCCATCTATGAAAAACCTACAGCGAATATCATTCTCGATGGGGAAAAGCTGAGAGCTTTTCCCCTAAGGTCAGGAATGTGGCAGGGATGTCCACTTTCACCACTGCTATTTAACATAGTATTAGAAGTCCTAGCCACAGCAATCAGACAACAAAAAGAAATCAAAGGCATCAAAATTGGCAAAGAGGAAGTCAAACTCTCACTCTTTGCAGATGATATGATACTGTATGTGGAAAACCCAAAAGACTCCACCCCAAAATTGCTAGAACTCATACAGGAATTCAGTCAACTAGCAGGCTATAAAATCAATGGACAGAAATCAGTGGCATTCCTATACACCAACAACAAGACAGAAGAGAGAAAAATCAAGGAGTCGATCCCATTTACAATTGCACCCAAAACCATAAGATACCTAGGAATAAATTTAACCAAAGAGGCGAAGGATCTGTACTCAGAAAACTATAAAATACTCGTGAAAGAAATTGAAGAAGACACAAAGAAATGGAAAAACGTTCCATGC
>NW_027397124.1:854274-854619 GCF_003265705.2 Callorhinus ursinus | reverse complement strand
CAACAAGACAGAAGAGAGACAAATCAAGGAGTCGATCCCATTTACAACTGCACCCAAAACCATAAGATACCTAGGAATAAATTTAACCAAAGAGGCGAAGGATCTGTACTCAGAAAACTATAAAATACTCGTGAAAGAAATTGAAGAAGACACAAAGAAATGGAAAAACGTTCCATGCTCATGGATTGGAAGAACTAACATTGTGAAGATGTCAGTGCTACCTAGAGCAATCTACACATTCAAAGCAATCCCCATCAAAATACCATCCACTTTTTTCAAAGAAATGGAACAAATAATTCTAAAATTTGTATGGAACCAGAAGAGACCCCGAATAGCCAGAGGAAT
>NW_027397124.1:684859-854174 GCF_003265705.2 Callorhinus ursinus | reverse complement strand
AGACCTAAACGTGAGACAGGAGTCCATCAAAATCCTAGAGGAGAACATAGGCAGCAACCTCTTTGACCTCAGCCACAGCAACTTCTTCCTAGAAATATTGCCAAAGGCAAGGGAAGCCAGGGCAAAAATGAACTATTGGGATTTCATCAAGATAAAAAGCTTTTGCACAGCAAAAGAAACAGTCCACCAAACCAAAAGACAACCAACAGAATGGGAGAAAATATTCTCAAATGACATATCAGATAAAGGGCTAGTATCCAAAATCTATAAAGAACTTATCAAACTCAACACCCCAAGAACAAATAATCCAATCAAGAAATGGGCAGAAGACATGAACAGACATTCTTCCAAAGAAGACATCCAAATGGCCAAGAGACACATGAAAAAGTGCTCAACATCGCATGGAATCAGGGAAATCCAAATCAAAACCTCAATGAGATACCACCTCACACCAGTCAGAATGGCTAAAATTAACAAGTCAGGAAAGGACAGATGTTGGCGGGGATGTGGAGAAAGGGGAACCCTCCTACACTGTTGGTGGGAATGCAAGCTGGTGCAGCCACTCTGGAAAACAGGATGGAGGTTCCTCAAACAGTTGAAAATAGAGCTACCATACCATCCAGAAATTGCACTACTGGGTATTTACCCCAAAGATACAAATGTAGGGACCCGAAGGGGTACGGGGTATGTGCACCTCGATGTTTATAGCAGCGATGTCCACAATAGCCAAACTGTGGAAAGAGCCAAGATGTCCATCGACAGATGAATGGATAAAGAAGAGGTGGTATATATACACAATGGAATATTATGCAGCCATCAAAAGGAATGAGATCTTGCCATTTGCAACGACGTGGATGGAACTGGAGGGTGTTATGCTGAGTGAAATAAGTCAATCAGAGAAAGACATTTATCATATGACCTCACTGATATGAGGAATTTTTAATCTCAGGAAACAAACTGAGTGTTGCTGAGTGGTGGGGGGTGGGAGGGATGGGATGGCTGGGTGATAGACATTGGGGAGGGTATGTGCTATGGTGAGCACTGTGAATTGTACAAGACTGAAAAAAAAAAAAAAAAAAAAAAAAAAAAAAAAAAAAAAAAAAAAAAAGAAAAAAAAAAGAAGAAGATAGCAGGAGGGGAAGAATGAAGGGGAGTAAGTCGGAGGGGGAGACAAACCATGAGAGACGATGGACTCTGAAAAACAAACTGAGGGTTCTAGAGGGGAGGGGGCTTGGGGGATGGGTTAGCCTGGTGATGGGTATTAAAGAGGGCACATTCTGCGTGGAGCACTGGGTGTTATGCACAAACAGTGAATCATGGAACACTACATCAAAAACTAATGATGATTAACATAACAATAAAAATTATTAAAAAATAATAATAATAAATAAATAAATACATCTTTAATAAAATAAAAAGTAAATCTGAATTAGAAAACAAAGCAATAGAAAAATAAATAGGCCATGCAAAAACCATTTAAAGAAGGCTGGCACAGCTGTATCAATACCCTATAAAGTAGATATTAAGGAATAAACATTATTCTTGATAAGGACATTTATGAAACTCAAAGGATCAACTATCAAGAAGATATATAATTGTACATTTGAATGCTCCTAATAATATAGCCTCATAATATATAAACCCCAAATTATTAGAAATAAAAAGGCAAATAGACAGTCGTAGTTGGAGATTTTAATACACTTTCTTCAGTTACTAATAAAACAAGTAGACATAAAAAAACACATAAACAGAAGACTGGGACAACTAATATAAAAAAAAGTGTATTTGGTGAGCCTGGGTGGCTCAGTTGGTTAAGCGACTTCCTTTGGCTCAGGTCATGATCCTCGAGTCTCAGGATCAAGTCCTGCATCAGGCTCCCTGCTCAGTGGGATGTCTCCCTCTCCCTCTGACCTTAGGCCCTCTCATGCACTCTATCTATCTCACTCTGTCTCTCTCAAATAAATAAATAAAATCGTTTAAAAAAATGTATTTGAATGGCCAGGAAGTATGTGAAACAATGTTCAACCTTATTGGTCACTAGAAAATAAAATTTAAAACCACAATGTGAAAGCCTACACACACAATAGTTTAGTTTAAAAAGACTGACAATATTACATGTTGGTAATGATGGAACTCAAATGTGCTGTTGGTTGGAGAGTAAAATGTAACAATCACTTTGGAAAACTGTTTGTCATTACTAATTAAATTTGAATAAACACATAGTTCAGGCCCAGAGAATTTTACTCCCAGAATATAGGCAACAAAAATGCATGTGTATATTCATCAAGAAATAATACAAAACATTCATAGCAGCAATAGTGGTAAAAGACAAAGACTGTACATAGCTGAAATGCCCATCTCTAGTAGAACAAGGAAATCAATTTTAGTAAATTCATATAGCAACTATTATCAGCAAAAATGAATGAATTAATGCCATGCACAATAACAAAATGAATCGCACAAGCATAATGGTAGGTGAAAGAAGCCAATTAAAAATAATTCACATCATCTTATTTCATGTATAGAAAATTCCATGTATATAAAATAAAAAATACAATACAATACAATACAATACAAAATGGTTCTATAAGTCAGAATAGTGCTTATCTTTGGTGAGAACAAAACAAACAGTAATTTATTTTTTAATTTATTTATTTATTATTTTTTAAAGATTTTATTTATTTATTTGACAGAGAGAGACACAGCGAGAGAGGGAACACAAGCAGGGGGAGTGGGAGAGGGAGAGGGAGAACCAGGCTTCCCACTGAGCAGGGATCCCGAGGCGGGGCTTGATCCCAGGATCCTAGGATCATGACCTGAGCCGAAGGCAAACGCCCAACGACTGAACCACCCAGGCCACAAACAGTAGTTTAATGGAGAGAGAACACAAGGGGAGTTTTTGGGGTATAGATAAAGTTCTATTTTTTTCCCTGAATGGCTTAATGGTAATTCATCTTTGTCGTAATCTATGAAGGTATGCATTTAAGAGTTTTTCACTGTATTATATGTATGTTTTATTTAAAAATCTATTTACAATATTAATTTAAGTACATTATACTATTGTACAAAAATCTATTTTCCTGATTAGTTTAATCCTGTTTTACTAAATCATTACATCTTAGTTTATTTACAGGTTCTTCTGCAGAGAGGCCTGGAATACTCTTACAGGATGTCCAGCAGTATTCTCCAGTAAAAAGCTGAAGACACACTGTCAAAGAATCTTAGAAGTTAGATGAATTACTTTCTGAACAGGCATAATGTCAGTTTACTTAAATGTGTAAATTTTATACAGCATGTGTTACCTTATCAAGTTACCTGAGTCTATATCTGGCTGTCCAGTAAAAAACTATCTGGTCCTTTTTTAAGATTTCAGTCTTTTGTCTACACAAACAGACCTTAAATTAGAAGTGAAGAATTATTCTTTCCTGCTTCTATACTTGAATTTGTAAATCCCCTAAAAAACATATTGAACATTATATTTTAAGTTCTTCCTGCCATTCACTAATGGGGGCTAAAAAGTCTGTTCACTTTTCATTTTTGAATATTTCTGTCCTATAAGCTCTTCCCTGATGTCCCATCTGATTAGACATCTAGACTGACTGTCCTCTTCCAGCACCCAGAATGTAAGGGGTCTGTATGTACCTATGGGAGTGTGTGTTCCTGGGCAGTCCAAATCTCTCCGACAGCAGAGATTCAAACATCCTTAAGTTTTTTCTGATTCTTGGCTATTTTCTTACTAAAAATAGTCATTTCTGCTTTTATGGAAGAAACCATCCCATTAAAATACACATTTTTTTTCCATTTATGTTAGGTTTTTGTCTGGTTTGTAAAGGACAAAACATTTATTCTTTCACATACACATATGTATGTATTTGTGTATATGTTTTATTGCTTCAAAGACTTCATTCACCCTAGAGGATAAAAACAAGTTAAACAGATTCCCTATCTGCAAAAATCTACATTCAATAAATGACTTAGGTTGTTGATTCTTCCTAATGCAGAAATAAAGTGTATACAATTTTCATAAAATTTAGACAATAGCTTTCAAAGTACTCTTTGAATTTTTCATTCATACGAATATGCAATCCAAATTAGTTATTTTCTAAAGCAAAAGGAAGGGAACATGACATCAAAAGTGACAAGGAGAGGGTTCTGGAGATAGCTATATTTTCAAGTCCTTCTGAGGGAGGGAAATATATTTTTTAAAGTATATTAAGAAATTGCTTATATAATCTGGTCTTATAATTTGGTGTGTTCCTTTGGTATTAATATTTCCGTTTGAGAAATGCAATGCATACAGACTTTAGGTAAAAAAAGGAAAAGGCTTTAAATGAGGTCATAATGATTGGCATGTTCCTATTTAGACATGCAAATCAACACAAGAAGAATCACTGGCGCAAGATCTCCAGCTGGGGAGCCAGGGATATTTTGGAAATAATGTATGACACTCAAGAAGAGCAGCCAAAGCTTGCTTACAGGAGTATCCCCTTTATTTTGGATTCCATTTTTTCTAGTCCTTAAAATCCCTTTCTTGTTGAGGATGCTTTTTCACATGAGCACGTCTCAAAATAGACTTAAGATACTGGAATCAAGCTCTTCAGCATAGAAAGAAAACAAAAAGAGATAAAAACAGACTACCACTCTATTAATTCATGGGCATTTTTTCCAAAGTGATCTAATTTGTTTTCTTATTTAAAGAGAGCTCTCGAGAGCTCAGATATGCCCTGTTTTGCATATCTGAATTAAGCACGTGACCCTGTTCCCAGGGTTTGATCTATAGGACCTACATCTTTGCAACAGGTATTAGGTACACTTTGGTATAGTAAAATATCCCTGAGGTCCTTTTTCTGGTCCTTTCCCCTTTATTTCTTCTCTCACTCTGACTTTCTCTTCAGTGTCTCATTCGGGACTGCAAGAAATTGATAATGTGTGCTGGACCTGTTTGAGAATTTATGTACAGAGCTGTACTGTGGAAGCCTTGGTGGCAGGGCTTGGACTTGAGCAGGAAAACACTGTCCTAGAAGCAGAGCCCAATGTCTACACAGTCAGCATGGGTTTTGGATCACAGTCTCAGTGGAATTTTGCAGCCTCCAAGGTCAGCTCATGAAGTGGAGTCTCACCAGAGACTCATCAGAGTTCAGCACTCCCTATCTTTTTGTTTGTTTGTTCATGTCCCAACTTCTCCCAAGATGTTCCAGATACTCATGCTGTTGCCAGGTCACCAGGCGACCTCACTCAAAGGTCCCCTTTAGCTCTACCCTGAATTGAAAGTGCTTTCATGTTCCAGAATGTTCTCTACAGCCCTCTACCACAATTCTTTCAATATTCATTTTTTTTCTGTCCTTTCTCTTACTGATAAAACACATACTGAGATTATGTGAGTTAATGTAGTTCATAAGATTGGAAAATAAAGCATTTGGAACTAAAATTCATCTCATTTCTTTTAATCCAGCAGGTTTCTTTTTGATCATTTCAATATGATGTTCCACTGTAGTAGTCCTGAATAGCCCATTATTTTCCTTATACCCTGTATATGAATATATAACTATTCTCATTCTTATTTTTGATGTATGTGTTGTATTGGACCATAATTAACTTTGGCAATAAGAAAACTGTGATCTTATTCTATAAATGTTCTAATCATCTCTTCTGGGGTAAACCACTTTCTGTTTTAGTTGGAGAAAAATTGTCAAAATCTTGTCTAAATGTATATCATAGAATACAGTCTAGACAATTGCTACCTTCTAAAAACATCAACAACCATAGTAACAAAGGACTTGGGATAGAAAAATTAACCAGATATTCAGAAAAGGTGGGGAAGCAGTAACTAGATTAACCTGGCAGAATGAGGAAATTATAATTGAAGAAAAAATTAAAACCAAAAAAACTTTTCTTGAATTTTAACTCTAGAATTTGGTCACTGTTATTGTTGTATATCTTATAGTATCCTGGGGATACTAGGTTATCATGACCAGACCAGCAGCAGAGTTTGTTGAATGAACTCATGTATAAATAACAGCTCCATAACACTGGGAACATTTATGAGGCTCATTATGTTTCAGTTCTTGTTTAATGGCAAGTTCCTACTTGGGCAGTGGATTCCTGCTGATTTACTACTTATCAGGAATAAATTACAGTTTAGAACTGGGATTTTTCATGGTTTTCTTTGTGTCAGCATAAATAAACTTAGCTAATAGGGCTATTTCCCATTGCTTATTAAACTGGCTGTAAGTAAAAGCTTTCCTGGCTTGTGAGAGAATATCAGTAAGATGAGAGAATTGAATCGTTTTACCTGAAAGTGTTTATAATGTCGAGGGCTTTGGGAAATAGATGTCAAATGCTGCAAGTTATCAGCATTTCCTAACACTTACTTTGAGCTTCTATCTTTTCTTTTCCATCAGCTAAATAATGTTATTTTTGAAGAAGCCATTAGCACTAGGGACTGAGAAGTCGTTCTTGATTAATTAAGTAGGCAGAGATGCCTGCTCATCCTAAGATGCTGCCCAGTGTCATCGTCATCTCTGTGTATTGTTCTCTTAATGGAATCTAGAGTGATCGCTTCACAAGCTTTGAAGAAAAGTTCATGATTTTGTAATTACTGAAAAGAGAAAGTGGAATGCCATTTCTAGGTCTTCATCCAGAGTGATTTCTTGGCTCTGATTCCCACATTTCATTTGCAGAAACAGCTTTTTGGTATTAGTTAACATTCAAGGAATAGTTTCAAGTTTTACAACTGCAAAAGGGTCATTATTTTTATCAGTGTGCTGGAGGTTATTTTGAGTCTGAGTACGGAGGGACCGATTCAATAAAATCTCAGCCTGAGTCTCCCAGCAGGATGCTCAAACCATGGGAATTCAATAGGGGAGCACACATGGGCTTCTATGATACTGAACCAGGGCTGAATTTCCATTTAATCATTCTCAAGAAATCAAAAGACACTTTGGGATTAAATGGCAAACCTTTTAACTAGGAATTCCTCAGCCAAAATGGCCAATTAGCATTTAAACTGCAGAACTGCGTTATGTAAGAGGGAATGAGTAACAGAAGAAAGGAAATATCTTCCTTATTAGTTAAAAAGGTAAACCAGAAACATGGAGTTATCATGAAATAAGCATTCTCTTCTAGGACAGGGAAGGTACCACAGGGCTTTTATTGCAAAGGAGAATAAAAAATACCTGAATTATTACTTATTCTCATGCTTTTAGCCTTAATTGGCAAAATTAGCTCAAGTAAATGATGTTTGATGCCGCCCTCTAGTTAAATATTTTTACATCACATTTAGAAAATGACTCAACAGCTCAGTTTTTATGTCTTAAAATGATTTAAAAATTAAGTTATTATATGTACTGGAAAATAAAAATAATTCATTATATTTAGGAATGGCCCTGGTTCAATTTTATTTATTCATGAAATCTTTGGCCCATCAAAATCTCCTTCCCAATCTTCAAGTATGCACCTCTGGGGCTTGGAGGCCAAATAGAATAAGAAGAATTGGCATTAAGGGAAAAACACACATTTCTGGTATGACTGCACATAAAGGAAAACTTTTAAAAACCTTCCAGAAATATAGTTGAAAATGGCTCATAAGCAACTGTTTATAATCTTTCCTCACATATGACCATTCAGTTTTTAGCCTCTGCTCTCAGCAAACTCATAAAGCTTATAAATTTCAAATGTTGGTTCTCCACAAACATTTAATAATGTTGTTATTGTTATGTGTTTGTATACATATTAAAAAAATAATATAGTAAAACAAATTAGGTGGTTGTTATTGTATTTTGCAATGTTCTCCTTGTCAGTCCCTTACCATGATATCCCAGACTCCATGACATGGACTTTTTAGTATGTCACATTTGGTAAAGACCAGAAACTGTGGACTGGAAGGGATCTGACCAGTTCTTACTCTGGTTAACTGTTTCAAAAGAGGTGATACAGTTAGAAAATGTTGGTCTGTTTTGATTTTCACAAAGATGGAGAGAGTATGCATTTTGGAGATAGGGGCCAGTGATGTTAAATATCCTACAATGAGTGAGATGGCCCACACAACTTCACAATGTCTTGCTGGGTATTCATGTAAGCAATGATCTAATTTTCTAAGCCTAAAACCTAAATCTCTTTTATATATAAATGTAACAACTTTTGCAGGATTTTAATATGCATTGAATTTCTAACAATGCAAAAACTTAACATAAATGAAGATAAGCCTAAATGAAGGCTTATTTGGTTCAAAACTCTACTAAGAGTTGTTCAACATTTTGGAAAATTGGGTCACTGATAACATCACAGCTGCAGTATGTGAGTCTATCTAGTACAACACACCTGTAACCATCTAAATTTATGTCAATTACATTATCACTATAGATATAGGTGTGTGGAAACCACTTTGTAATGTCTTCCAGTGTAGTTGTGCCTAAGCATAAAGTACATATTTTTGTTATAAATTATTTATTTTTGCTTTATTTTACATTGGGACATTGGAATAGTTGTTTAGAATTTTGTAATTTATTTATAATTTATATTAAAAATTTATACTATGTAAATAATACATTATCAATTGATTTTATCTTGAGAGTAAAGGGATATTCCAAGCTATTATTTATAAAAAGGGGATATTAAATCTGATAAGACTGAGGATTGTGAAATGCACAGCATATCTGGGAATGGTAAAATGTACAGCATATCAGGGAAAATTTTCACATCTTAAATATGGACACACGTGGAGGCATCACACAGGTACACATATACACACATAAACACAGCCTGAGCTCTGAAACAACAGGCCTAAGCTTTTCAAATTGTCCGTTTAAATCCTTTAGTGAGCTATGACATCAAAACATGGTAGAGACCAGATTATAGAATGGGATGGAATGGAATGGAATAGGGTGAGGTAGGGTGTAGTGGGGTGGACTGAAGTAGCATGGCATGATGTGGCTTAGCATAACAATGCATAGCATCAGTTATCAGTTTTGTCTCTGTTTTATATACCTGTACGTACTTCTGAAGACATATTGTAAAGTGTATCTTTTACTCTGGGTCTAAAAATTGAAA
This sequence comes from Callorhinus ursinus, assembly GCF_003265705.2. Lineage (NCBI taxonomy): Eukaryota > Metazoa > Chordata > Mammalia > Carnivora > Otariidae > Callorhinus > Callorhinus ursinus. The sequence goes on along the minus strand of NW_027397124.1, from coordinate 845,126 downwards.
GACATTGTGCTACACTACTGCATTTTATATAAAAAGGAAACATTTTCAGGTGTTAGTCATTCATTCATCTCTACCTGCGTATGAAAGTTGGTTTTGATGGTGATTGACAGAAGAGGAAGAAACTTGAAGACACCAGTGAGTACCACATATACTATGTCCTCTATTTCACAGTTTGCCTAAGGGGAGGTGATAATGCTGGGCATAAAGTCAATTCCTTATCCTGTTTTCTCTACTTGACCACTGTTGAATGTCCTTGCCTCTTCTACAGCTAGCGGAATTTTTGCTATTTGCTTTGCATCATTATTTGGTTTTACAAAGGTAGGTTGAAATAAGTCTCCCACATTCTTGCCTCTTTCTCCTTTGTTCTCCCTTCCCTTCATTGCAATTTGTTTTAGAACCTATGTCTTCATGATGCCACTTCAACTTAACTTCCCAGAGTTCACCACTTCAGTGATTCATAAAATGATTCTTTTCTGCTTCCTTGAAATATACCTCATCTCTCTCATATACTCATTCAGATTAAAATAGTAATGGGTTTGTGTATGAGACTTTCTATAGCGTATTTTTGTTTTTAAAAGGAAGCAAAATATTAATGAAAAAGAATGAACATGATGTAGGAGACACATTTGGCTGGGGTGAAAGGGAAGTGTGGCCATTTATAGAGTTCCTTTCTTATAAAGAAACTATGAGAGCCACCGCCTAAACATAAAACTGGCCTTAGTTAAAGCTCCAGACATTGTTTAATCTGTTTCAAGCATGACAAAAATAAACCATTCTTATATTTTTAAAAATATTATTTAAAAATTGGAGTGCTTGAGTGGCTCAGTTGGTTAAGCATCTACCTTAGGCTCAGGTCATGATCCCAGGGTCCTGGGATGGAGCCCCACGTCAGGCTCCCTGCTCAGGGTAGAGCTTCTCCTTCTGCTCCTCCCCCCTTCTTGCTCTCTCTCTCTCAAATAAATAAAATCTTAAATATATATATAATTTAAAAATTGTTTGTTACTGAAAACAACTTTAGAAATAGACACAAATATCCTATTTGTATTGGCACTATTGGCAGCACTCTCCTGGGCAGGCATAATTTGAAACCAAAGTTATCATTATTTAGCCCTACTCTTTCTTTGCTACTTAGGTCCAAGATACACTGAATTTTTCCAATTTACACCCAGAGTTATTCGGTTTTTGCCTTTGATCCCTCCTTTGTATTCCCATTGTAACTATATTTATTTTATCTAGGTGGAATATTTCAATAGCCTCACAATTTCTTGACTTCCTCTGATTCATGCACATTGTTATCAATATTATCCTTTCAAAACAGTAGTTCTATTATTTTACTCATTTGTGCAAAAACATTTGTGTCCCTCAGTTGTCTACAGAATACAATACAATCTTTTTATCTGACATTCAAGTTGTTCAACAATCTCACTAAATCTTTCCTTTTACTCTTTAGATGCAAAGATTTAATTGCTGCTCACTGACTATCCCATTCACTTCTGCAGCTAGGCTTTTGCTCACTTTTATGCATTCCTCTTGGGTGCCTAGGTGGCTCAGTCAGTTAAGCATCCTACTATTGATTTCAGCTCAGGTCATGATTCAGGGTCATGAGATTGAGCTGTGCTGTGTGTGAGGCTCCATGCTCAACAAGGAGTCTGCTTGAGATTCTCTCTCTCTCCCCCTGACACCCCCACTTTCTTTTTCCCTCTCAAATAAATAAATCTTTATGTATTCCTCTTAATGAAATATCTTTCCCCACAATTTCAAAAGTCCAAAATTCCTTATAATTTTCAAAGACTAGCAGAAATGCCACTTCTCTAAGGCATCCATAATCTTTCCTTTCTTTTCATAGATATCCTAACACTTTATCTGTATTTTTGTTCAATTTTTGACCACTTTTTTTGCATTTTAATATATATTTTTAATTGAGAAAGTTCTTTACATACAGCAAAACAGAAAGGCCTTATACAATAAAACGCAAAATTCTTAAGAATATAGTTCAGAGGGAGCAAGATGGTAGAGGAGTAGGAGACCTGGATTTCGTCTGGTCTCAGGAATTCAGCTAGATAGGGATCAAACTATTCTGAACACCTACGAACTCAACAGGAGATCAAAGAGAAGTATAGCAACAACTCTCTGAACAGAAAAGCGACCACTTACTGGAAGGTAGGACATGCAGAGAAGTGAATCCGAGGTGATATTCAGGAGGATAGACGGCGGGGGAGGAGGCCTCCGTCGGCTGCTTCTGGCAAGTGATAGAGCCGCAGAGCACAAAATCGGAACTTGTAGAAGTTGGCTCCGCTGAGGGACATCGCTCCAGTGGCTAAGTGGGGGGGTGGAACCCTCGTGGGACAGTGTGGTCTCAGGACCCTCGGGGTCACAGAAAGACCGGGGGTGCCTGAGTGTGGCAGAGCTCCCAGGTATTTGAGCAGGGAAGCCAACTGCAGAGATGGAGCCGAGGCACGGGCTCTCAGCTCGGGGTTGCCATAAACCATAATCTGTGGCACAGTCGGGCCACTGCTCCTCCACCAGGGACCCAAGAAGCAGCAGATTCAGGAAGACTCCCCTTCCTCCCCAGGGAGGAGCAGCGTGGGAGCACACCGCAGGGACCTGCTGGGTTTGGAGACTCCACACAGGGTCCTGTGACAGAGATAGAAACGCTTGGTCACAGGCCAGTGAGCACGGAGTGCGGCCTGAGACCGGGGAGACGGGAGTGATTGACTGCTTTTCTCTGAGGGCGCACTGAGGAGTGGGGCCCCAAGTTCTCGGCTCCTCCGGGCAGAGATTGGGAGGCCACCATTTTCATTCTCGTCCTCCAAAGCTGTATGGAAAGCTTGGAGAGCAAACCCGAGCAGATTGCTTAGCCCGACAGGCAAGGGCGGAGCAATTCTGCCTCTGGCAAAGATATTTGGGAACCATGGCAACAGGCCCCTCCCCCAGAAGATCGGCATGAACAGCCAGCCAAGACCAAGTTTACCAACCAAGGAGAACGGGAGTACTCCAGCGCTAGGGGAATACTGCACATAGAATTCATGGCTTTTTTATCATGATTCATTCGTTTTTCAAAGTTAATTTTTTTAACTGTTTTTTTTTTGAATTTTTCTTTTTCCCTTTTTCAAGCAATATCTTATCAATCACTTTATGAAAAAAAATTAATTTTTCATTTTTAGAGTCATATTCTATCCCTTCATAGTAGATACCTTTATTTTTGGCATATATATATATATAAGTTGTTCTTTCTTTAAAATTTTGAGATACAGTTTCTTCTAACAGATCAAAATATACCCTAAATCACTAGTGTATGGCTTTGTTCTAGTCTCCTGCCTGATCACATTCTCTCCTTTTTTTTTATTTTTGTTTTTTTAATTCTTCTTTTTTTCTTTTTTCAAACAACTTCTTATCAATTCCTCTTATAAAATCTTTTATAATTTTCATCTTTACAGTCATCTTCCATCCCTTCATTGTATCAACCCTTATTTTGTACATATATAAGTCTTTCTTCCTTTAAAATTTTAGGTGGCCCTTTCTTCTAACAGACCAAAATACACCCAAAATCTAGTGTGTGGCACTGATCTATGCACTAGCCTGATCATATTTGATCATATTTTGTTTTTTTTTGTTTTTTTCTGTTTTTGTTTGTTTTTATCTTTTTTTTTTCTCTCTTTCCCTTTCTTTTCCCCTGGTTTCAGGTCTTTTCTGATTTGTTTAGAGTATATTTGCTGGGGACGTTGTTAACCTGTTAGCATTTTGTTCTCTCCTTCATCTATTCTCCTCTGGACAAAATGACAAGACGAAAAAAATCACCTCAGCAAAAAGAACAACAGGTAGTACCATCTGCCAGGCACCTACTCAATATGGGCATTAGTATCATGTTAGACCTAGAGTTCAGAATCATGACTTTAAAGATACTAGCTGGGCTTGAAAAAACCATGGAAGTTATTAGAGAAACCCTTTCTGGAGAAATAAAAGAACTAAAATCTAACCAAGTCGAAATCAAAAAGACTATTAATGAGGTGCAATAAAAAATGGGGGGCACTAACGGCTAGGATAAATGAGGCAGAAGAAAGAATCAGCAATATAGAAGACCAAATGATGGAAAATAAAGAAGCTGAGAAAAAGAGAGATAAACAACTACTGGATCATGAGGGCAGAATTCGAGAGATAAGCGATACGATAAGATGAAACAACATTAGAATAATTGGGATCCCAGAAGAAGAAGAAAGAGAGAGGGGCAGAAGGTATATTGGAGCAAATTATAGCAGAGAACTCCCCTAATGTGGGGAAGGAAACAGGCATCAAAATCCAGGAGGCACAGAGAACCCCCCACAAAATCAATAAAAATAGGTCAACACCCTGACATCTAATAGTAAAACTTACAAGTCTCAGACACAAAGAGAAAATCTTGAAAGCAGCTTGGCAGAAGAGATATGTAACCTATAAAGATAGAAACATTAGATTGGCAACAGACCTATCCACAGAGACCTGGCAGGCCAGAAAGGACTGGCATGATATCTTCAGAGCACTAAACGAGAAAAATATGCAGCCAAGAATACTATATCCAGCTAGGCTCTCATTGAAAATTGAAGGAGAGATAAAAATCTTCCACGACAAACAAAAACTAAAGGAATTTACAAACACGAAACCAGCCCTACAGGAAATATTGAAAGAGGTCTTCTAAGCAAAGAGAGAGCCTAAAAGCAGCATAGACCAGAAAGGAACACAGACAATATACAGTAACTCTCACCTTATAGGCAATACAATGGCACTAAATTCATATCTTTCAATAGTTACCCTGAATGTAAATGGGCTAAATGCCCCAATCAAAACACACAGGTTATCAGAATGGATTAATAAACAAGACCCATCAATATGCTGTCTGCAAGAGACTCATTTTAGACCCAATGACACACCCACATTGAACGTGAGGGGGTGGAAAACCATTTACCATGCTAATGGACACCAAAAGAAAGCTGGGGTGGCAATCCTTATATCAGACAAATTAGATTTTAAAACAAAGACTACAATAAGAGATGAAGAAGGACACTATATCTTACTTAAAGGGTCTATCCAACAAGAAGATCTAACAATTGTAAATATCTATGCCCCTAAATGGGAGCAGCCAATTATAAAGGCATTAATAACAAAAACAAAGAAACACATTGACAACAATACAATAAGAGTGGGGGACTTTAACACGCCCCTGACTGAAATGGACAGATCATCGAAGCAAAAGATCAACAAGGACATAAAGACTTTATTTTTTTTAAAGATTTTATTTATTTATTTGAGAGAAAAAATGAGAGAGAACACATGAGAGGGGGGAGGGTCAGAGGGAGAAGCAGACTCCCTGCTGAGCAGGGAGCCCAGTGCGGGACCCAATCCCAGGACTCTAGGATCATAACCTGAGCCGAAGGCAGTCGCTCAACCAACTGAGCCACCCAGGTGCCCGGAAATGAAGACTTTAAATGACACACTGGACCAAATGGACTTCACAGACATATTCAGAGCATTCCATCCTAAAGCAATGGAATACACATTCTTCTCTAGTGCCCATGGAACATTCTCCAGAATAGATCACATCCTAGGTCACAAATCAGGTCTCAACCGGTACCAAAAGATTGGGATTATTCCCTGCGTATTTTCAGACCACAGTGCTTTGAAACTAGAACTCAATCACAAAAGGAAAGTCAGAAAGAACTCAAATACATGGAAGCTAAAGAGCATCCTACTAAAGAATGAATGGGTCAACCAGGAAATTAAAGAAGAATTTAAAAAATTCATGGAAACCAATGAAAATGAAAACACAACTGTTCAAAATCTTTGGGATAAAGCAGGGGCAGTCTTGAGAGGGAAGTATAGAGCAATACAAGCCTTTCTCAAGAAACAAGAAAGCTATCAAATACAGGCCAAACCTACACCTAAAGGAGCTAGAGAAAAAAACAGCAAATAAGGCCTAAACCTAGCAGGAGAAGAAAATAATAAAGATCAGAGCAGAAATCAATGAAATAGAAACCAAAAGAATAGTAGAACAGATCAATGAAACTAGGAGCTGGTTCTTTGAAAGAATTAACAAGATTGATAAGCCCCTGGCCAGACTTATCCAAAAGAAAAGAGAAATGACTCAAATCAACAAAATCATGAATGAAAGAGGAGAGATCACAACCAACACCAAAGAAATACATACAATTATAAGAACATATTATGAGCAACTCTATGCTAGCAAATTAGATAACCTGGAAGAAATGGGTGCATTCCTAGAGATGTATCAACCACCAAAATTGAACCAGGAAGAAATAGAAAACCTAAACAGACCTATAACCACTAAGGAAATTGAAGCAGTCATCAAATCTCCCAACAAACAAAAGCCCAGGACCAGATGGCTACCCAGGGGAATTCTACCAAACATTTAAAGAAGAATTAACACCTATTCTCCTGAAACTGTTCTGAAAAATAGAAATGGAAGGAAAACTTCCAAACTCATTTTATGAGGCCACCATTACCTTGATCCCAAAATCAGACAAAGACCCCATCAAAAAGGAGAATTAAAGGCCAATATCCTTGATGAACATGGGTGCAAAAATTCTCACCAAAATACTAGCCAATAGGATCCAACATAAAAGGATTATTCACCATGACCAAGTGGGATTTATCCCTGGGCTGCAAGGTTAGTTCAACATCCGCAAATCAATCAATGTGATACATGATACAATACATTAACAAAAGAAAGAACAAGAATCATATGATCCTCTCAATAGATGCAGAAAAAGCATTTGACAAAGTACAGCATCCTGTCTTGATCAAAACTCCTCAGAGTATAGGGATAGAGGGTACATACCTCAATATCATAAAAGCCATCTATGAAAAACCTACAGCGAATATCATTCCCAATGGGGAAAAGCTGAGAGCTTTCCCCCTAAGGTCAGAAACGCGGCAGGGATGTCCACTATCACCACTGCTATTTAACATAGCATTAGAAGTCCTAGCCACAGCAATCAGACAACAAAAAGAAATCAAAGGCATCGGCAAAGAGGAAGTCAAACTCTCACTCTTTGCGGATGATATGATACATTATGTGGAAAACCCAAAAGACTCCACCCCAAAACTGCTAGAACTCATACAGGAATTCAGTAAAGTGGCAGCATATAAAATCAATGCACAGAAATCAGAGGAATTCCTATACACCAACAACAAGACAGAAGAGAGAGAAATTAAGGAGTCGGTCCCATTTACAATTGCACCCAAAACCATAAGATACCTAGGAATAAATGTGACCAAAGAGGCAAAGGATCTGTACTCAGAAAACTATAAAATACTCATGAAAGGAATTGAGGAAGACACAAAGAAATGGAAAATCGTTCCATGCTTATGGATTGGAAGAACAAACATTGTGAAGATATCAATGCTACCTAGAGCAATCTACACATTCAATGCAATCCCCATCATAATACCATCCACTTTTTTCAAAGAAATGGAACAAATAATCCTAAAATTTGTATGGAACCAGAAGAGACCCCGAATAGCCAGAGGAATATTGAAAAAGAAATGCAAAGCTGGTGGCATCACAATTCCGGACTTCTAGCTCTATTACAAAGCTGTCATCATCAAGACAGTATGGTACTGGCACAAAAACAGACACATCGATCAATGGAACAGAATAGAATGCCCAGAAATGGACCCTCAACTCTATGGTCAACTAATCTTTGACAAAGCAGGAAAGAATGTCCAATGGAAAAAAGACAGTCTCTTCAACAAATGGTTTGGGAAAATTGGACAGCCACATGCAGACGAATGAAACTGGACCATTTCCTTACACCACACAGAAAAATAGACTCCAAATGGTTGAAAGACCTAAACGTGAGACAGGAGTACATCAAAATTCTAGAGGAGAACACAGGCAGCAACCTTTTTGACCTCAGCCGCAGCAACTTCTTCCTAGAAACATCGCCAAAGGCAAGGGAAGCAAGGGCAAAAATGAACTCTTGGGATTTCATCAAGATAAAAAGCTTTTGCACAGCAAAAAAAACAGTCCACAAAACCAAAAGACAACCGAAAGCATGGGAGAAAATATTCTCCAATGACATATCAGATAAAGGGCTAGTATCCAAAATCTATAAAGAACTTATCAAACTCAACACCCAAAGAACAAATAATCCAACCAAGAAATGGGCAGAAGACATGAACAGACATTTTTCCAAAGAAGACATCCAGATGGCCAACGGACACATGAAAAAGTGCTCAACATCACTCAGCCTTAGGGAAATCCAAATCAAAACCTCAACGAGATACACCTTACACCAGTCGGAATGGCTAAAATTAACAAGTCAGGAAACAACAGATGTTGGCGGGGATGTCGAGAAAGGGGAACCCTCCTACACTGTTGGTCGGAATGCAAGTTGATGAAACCACTCTGGAAAAGTGGTGCAAGCTGGTGCAACCCCTCTGGGAAACAGTATGGAGGTTCCTCAAACAGTTGAAAATAGAGCTACCATACGATCCAGCAATTGCACTATTTACCACAAAGATACAAATGTAAGGATCCGAAAGGGTATGTGCACCCCAATGTTTAGAGCAGCAATGTCCACAATAGCCAAACTGTGGAAAGAGCCAAGTTGTCCATCAACAGATGAATGGATAAAGAAGAAGTGGTGTATATATACAATGGAATATTAAGCAGCCTTTAAAAGAATGAGATCTTGCCATTTGCAATGACGTGGATGGAACTGGAGGGTGTTATGCTGAGTGAAATAAGTCAATCAGAGAAAGACATGTATCATATGACCTCACTGATATGAGGAATTCTTAATCTCAGGAAACAAACAGGGTTGCTGGAGTGGTGGGGGGATGGGAGCGATGGGGTGGCTGGACGATAGACATTGGGGAGGGTATGTGCTATGGTGAGTGCTGTGGATTTTGAAAGACTGTTCAATCACAGATCTGTACCTCTGAAACAAATAATGCAATATATGTTAAAAAAAAAAAGAAGAAAAAGAAGAAGATAGCAGGAGGGGAAGAATGAAGGGGGGGAAATCGGAGGGGGACACCAACCATGAGAGACGATGGACGCTGAAAAACAAACTGAGGGTTCTATAGGGGAGGAGAGTGGGGAGATAGGTTAGCCTGGTGATGGGTATTAAAGAGGGCACGTTCTGCGTGGAGCACTAGGTGTTATGCACAAACAATGAATCATGGAACACTACATCCAAAACTAATGATGTAATGTATGGTGATTAATATAACAATAAAAAATTTAAAAAAAAGAATATGGTTCAATCTGTTTGAACAAACACAGGCAACTATGTAACCCACACTCTTATACAGTTATAGAATATGTTCATTACTGAGAAAGTTCCCTTGCGCCCATGTGTGGTAAATTCTGATGTCTTTGAATACAGATTATTTTTGCCATTTTTAAAACTTCATATAAATAGAATAATTTAGTATTATATAGTATTTTCTTAATCTAGTGTCTTCTTTCACTTGAAATATATTTGGGATTCAACCATGTTTTTTTCAGATATCACTAATATATTCTTTTTAATGGTTAGTTGTATTCCATTGGATGAGTATTTTGCAATTTGTTCATCCATTGATGGAATTTGTGTTCATCTATTGATAAACATCTAGTTTATTGCCAGTTTTTTCTGCTGTGGATATTCTTTTTGTGGATATACATTTTCATTTCTCATGAATAAATACTTAAGTGTTGTATTTGGTGGGTCATATGTATAACTTTTTAAGGAACTGCTAAATCACTTGCCAAAGTTGTTGAAACGTCTTGTACTCCAATAAGCAATGCATGAGAATTCCTATTGGTCTATCTCCTCATCAATAGTTAATGTCAATTCTTTTTATTTTAGCCATCTGGTAGAAACATATAGGTAATTCATTACAATTATAACTTTAATTTCCCTGATGACTAAAGATGTTGAACAATTTTTCATGTACTTATTACTAATATATATAGCTTGTTTAGTGAGGTGTCTGTTTAAAACTTCTGTCCAATTTTTAAAAAATGTTTATGTATCTTTTATTATAGGTCTTCACTGTAGGGGTTTATTGTATTAGTTCCTTATATCTTTTGGGTACAAATCTTTTGCCAGGTATATTTATTGCACATACTTTCTCCTAGTGTGTGGCTTGGCTATACATATTATAAATTGTATATTTCTTACATATAAGTTTTAATCCTTACTATGACTAAGTTTTCAAGCCCAAAGCCAGGAATCTCATTATCTAAAATCATGTACAAATGCAGATAAGGCTTTACAGGTGAGTTTCCTTGAATACAGTTGCTCTAATCAGAAGATCTGTGATCTATAGGGACTTATCTGCCTCTCACACACCCAACATACAAGTATAAGATAGGAATGGAGTAAGTACTATAAATGTTCTTTTTAAAGAGGAAGAAAACAAGAGGCACATAGGAATCTTTGTTCCCTAGCAATTCTGAAATACCTACAGGAACACATTTCCAATTTCTTGATTAGAGCTCAGTTCTACTAACTTGAAATAACTCACTATTACTCTTGGATCTAAACTCTGGGTTCTTGGTCCCTCTTTCTGCATTATCTGGGTGGTGTTTGAGCTGAATAATTTCTCCAACCTAATTGCTACTTTTCATAGATCAGGATTACAAGACCTCTCTTTATTTCATGCTATTTCATACTACTCCCCCCCAAATCTGGTGATGGTTCTGCTAATACTGTTATCTTTAAAACCAGTAACATTCCTACAAATTTTTTTGTATTTGGCTGCTTTATATACAAATCCTAGCTATCAAGCTCAAGCTCAACATAAGAACTTCATGATATTGCAATTCTTTTTTTAAATTTTTTTATTGTTATGTTAATCACCATACATTACATCATTAGTTTTTGAAGATATTGCAATTCTTGTAAGGCAGTTGTGGGACAATGTCTTTAAGATTATTCAAAACCTTAATGTGTAAAGGAGAAGATATTTGAAACACACCCATAAGAACTGAGATACTACCTCTATTCTTTTTGAAAACTTAACAAAAATTTTTACAATTGTGCCCTTGACTTTGTCTTTAGACAATGTTTTCCTAACATAATGCTGGGTTGATTATTGCTCTGACATCTTCTCTTAATTTGAGAATCTTAGAGATGCTGGAAATAAAGTCCTAACTCTTTTAACATTTCTTTGTCTACATTATTCCTTTCCTCTCACATTTTGCTATAGGTAGTAGGAAAAACCCGGGTGGCACCTTCACCACTCTGCCCTGAATTCACCATCACTGACAACCTCCTCTTTTCACTGACAATCTCTTCAAAATATTTAAAACTTTCATCTGCTGCCTAATCCTGAAGCCACTACCAAACTTTTAGATTTTCATTATAACACTACCCCAGTTGCAAGTACCAAAGTCTTTAATAGTAATCTAATGCTGCATAAAAGAATCCCAGTCATAAAAATTTAGATCAATATTATCATTTATCTCTTACAATGCCTGTAGGTCAGAAATTCAGGAACAGCTCAGCTTAGTGGTTCTTACTCAAGATCTCTCATGAAGTTGCAGTTAGATAGTTACTGGACTGGGATCATCTCAAAAGCTACTATACTCCCATGTCAGTTGCCTGAGATAGGGAAACCTAAACCTAGATCCATGTTGTAAAAGCTGTCTCTATTAATTGTATGTTATCTCTCAAGCATAGAACCGTTAAGATATATACTCCCTTAAGCCTCCCTTAAGCCTTCCATATGTATTTCCTAAAAGAGAGGGCCAGGCAGTAATCATATTGTCATCTAGATCTAGAATCAAGTCATCTAGCACCACTTGCATCATATTCTATTCATCAAGGTCCATTGGAGCAGGAACAAGGTCCAGTTGGTGAGTCTATAGGCCTCTTAGTTCAATGGAGAAGTGTCAATACTGAACCATAAGAAGAACATATGGGATAAGATATATATTGGATGGGTCTTTTTCAGAAAATACAACCTATTACATGTACTGAATTATTTTGATTGAATGTTAAACTAACTGCATTCTTGGAATAAGTCATACTTATTTATGATAAATTTCTTTTCCATATAGTACTTGATTTGATTTGCTAGTAGTTTGTAAATTTTTTTATGACTTGAGAAATATAGATCTGTAATGCTACTTTTATGCAATATCATTGTTAAATTTTGGAATTAGGACTATACAAGTTTCATAAATTATTTGGGATGTGTCTAGTATTATATTTTTTCTTAAATGTTTGAGACAGCACAACAAAGAAGACATCTGGGCCCAGAATTACTTTTGTCAGAGGTTTTTATTTTTTTATTTTTTTATTTTTTTATTATTTATTTATTTATTTTATTATGTTATGTTAATCACCATACATTACATCATTAGTTTTTGATGTAGTGTTCCATGATTCATTGTTTGTGTAGAATACCCAGTACTCAGAGGTTTTTAATTAACAATTGGCTTTATTTAATACATATTGATTTATTCCAATTTTTTATTTCCTTCTTATGTCATTCTGATAATTTGTATCTTTAAGAGATTGATCCTAAAGTAGTTATATTTATTGACAAAATTTATTTTTTATAGTAGTGTTGTTATTCTCTTAATTTCAGCAGATTTTATAGTAATATCCCCTTTTCAAGACTGAAATTGGTGATTATTTTTTGATCAATCTAGGTTATGATTTTATTGATTTATTGAGAGAATTAATTTTCTCTACTGTTTGTTCATTTTCTATTTCACTGATTTCCATTCTTCATTGTTTCATTCCATTTAATTGCTTTAGTGTACATTTTTCTTTTCTTTTGTATATTAAGATTGAAGCTTAGATCATGACTTGAGACCTTTCTTCTTGTCTAAAATAGGCATTTAGAGCTACACATTAAAAAAAATAAAGCTACATGTGTCATTCATCCCCCATATTTTGATGTGTTGTGTTTTCACTCTTATTTAGTTTAAAAAATATAATTTCCCTTATGATCTTTTCTTTGGCTCCTAGATTTTTTTAAAATGTGATTTTTAATTTTTACATATTTGAAGTATTCTACAATTATTTCTGTTTTTGATTTCTACTTTAATTCCACTGTTATTAGAAAATGAACTCTGTATTATTTCAATACTCTTAAATTAATAAGACTTATTAATTTGTTCCAAACTTATTGTATGTTCCAAATATGGCCCATTTATTGAACATTTCATGTGTACTTGAAAACAATGTGTATTCTACTGCTCCTTTGAAGTGTTGTATAAGTGTCAGGTCAAGTTTATTGAGAATGATGATCAGATCTTCTATATCCTCACTATTTTTTCTTTTACTTTCAGTTTTTTTTCTATTAATAATTGAGACGGAAAAATTAATATCTCCAACTATAATTACAGATTTGTCTATTTGTCCTTTAATTCTCTGTTTTTGCTTCATGTATCTTGATTTTCTTTTATAAGGTGCACATATATTGTTTCTTAAAGAATTGACCCCTTATCATTATAAAGTGTCCTTTATCTTGGGTGATATTCCAAGCTTTGAAACATACATTTTCTGGCCACCTTAGCTTTCTTATGATTAATATTTATATGGTATCTTTATCCATCATTGTACTTTTAACCTACATATTTAAAATGAAGCTCTTGTTAAAAGCATATAGATAGTGAAGTCTTTTTTGTTTTGTTTTTGTTTTTCCCAATGTGACAATATGTACCTTAAATTGAATGGTTTCATCCATTTACATTTACAAACTTATTGATAAAGTTCATCTTACCTCTACTATCTTGTTCTTTACCCCCCATTTGTGCCATCTATCTTTGTTTCTCTTTTTCTTCCTTCATTGATTCTTTTAGATTAAGTGTTCTTTGTGTTAAGGTTTCAATTTATCTTGACTATTATCTCATTAACTGTAATTCATAACCCCCCTTTTTTTTAGCTTTAGCAGTTACTTATGGTTTGCAATATATAATCGACTTATCAAGGTCTACATTCAAATGAATATTACATACCACTTCACATATAAGGTAATAAATGTGTAACAACATACTTTTACTACTCTCGCCCTGTTTGCTATTGTAGGTGTATTATTTACTTCTATATCTGTTATAAACCCCATCATATATCACTATTATTTTGTTTTAAACTTTTAATTTTTAAAAATAAATTTTAAAAAGAAAATGTCTTTTATGTTTGCCCACATATTTCCCACTTCTTTTACTTTCATTTCTATGTATAATCCAAATTTCCATCTGGCATTTTTCTACTTTAGCCTGAAGAACCTCATTTGAAATTCCTTCCAGTGCAGGTCTGTGGTGATGAATTCCTCTGGTTTTTGTTTATTTCTAAATGTCTTTATTTCAGTGTCATTTTTGAAGAATGTTCACTGGTTGTAGAATTTTAGTTTGACATGTTATTATATTTTTCAGTATTTTAAAGATATATGTTTTCTGGCTTGCATTGTTTCTGATGAGAAATAGAGTTCTTTTACTTGTTTTCTTCCTCTATTATTATGTATTTATAATTTTTGCTGCTTTTTAAGTTTGTCTTTTTATCATTGTTTTCCAGCAATATGACTATGTAGTTCTATAAGTGGCTTCTGTGTGTGTGTGTGTGTGTATGTGCGTGCTTGATCTGTTAGTGAGCTTCTTGGAGCTGTGAGTTCATATATTTTGGAACTATTATTTTTTTCAACTATGATTGCTGCTCCAATTAATTTCTCCTTTCCTCCTTGGACTCTAATTGCATATATGTGAAAATACTTGCTGTTTTCCTACATGTCACTGAGACTGTGCTCATTTAATTTCAAAGCATTTTATTCTATGTGTTTCACTTTGGCTATTTCCTACTGTCATATCTTTAGATTTTCTGATTTTTTTTCCCTACAATATCCAATTTACTACACAGTATATCAGATGATAATTTTTAATTTCATATGTATATATTTTAAATTCTAGAATTTCTATTAAATATTTTGTACAATTTCTATTTCTGTACTATGCTTTCAGCATCTGTTTCCTCATTATGCCCATAGTTTCCTTCATCTTTCTTTGCTAATTACAACATCTCTGCCATCTCTGAGTCTGTTTTAATGACTTTGGGAATAAAATTTCCATGATATGGGTCACATTTTGTTTCTTCTTTGCATGTCTAGTAATGAAAAATGAAATTTGGGTGGATATTATGAACGTTGCTTTGTTAAAAGTCAGTATATTTATTTTTAGTATGAGTATTGGTTTTGTTATGGCAGACAGTTAATTTATTAACAGTTCTGTTTCGTTTTCCAATGAATTTTAAAGCTTTGTTAGGGTGCATGTAAAGTAACTCTGATAGGTCTAAAATAGTCTCATTTCTAAATTGAAGCTCTGATTGAGATAAATTGATATAAATACCTGAGTATTTCAGTGAGGTATCTGTGTGCTGCTTACTATTTCTCCATGAACTTGCAGAGATGCTTATGTAGATTTCCATGGTTTCCTTTCAGAAGAGTTTCCTCCTGGGCTTTCCCCTTTCTTGCAAATTCCAGCCTCCTCAAGAGCCCTGTACTCTGATTTGTGCCATTTCAATGAGGTTCCTCTTCTCTGCTTGGACACCACCACATTTCTGTATCTTTTCTAGAAAATACCTCTAGAAAAGAGTTGGATCTGCACTGCTTGTGTTTCATTTTTATAGTTGTGTATGGTGGCAAGATTATTCTGATATGAATTATTCTAACGTGGTGAGAAGTAGAAGTTGCTCTTGATCAGATTTTACTTTGCACTGTAGTTATTCGTGTATATTCAGCCCTTTTGTGAGACTGGAAGCACCCTGAGGGCAGTGTCTATGTATATTATTCATCTTTGTTTTTCCTCCAGAGCAGTGAACACAGCCTATATGCTATTTATTATGTTGGTTATTTAATTTTATTAAACATTTAATCAGTAAATATTTTGCATGAATAATTGAAATAACTAAAATAAAATGGCACAGCCATTTTAAAGATAATTTCAAAGACCTTAAAATTCATCACACATACTAATTTTCTTTCATTCATTAGTCTTTTTATATTTTGCAATAATCATAGGAATACCTGAGTTTCTAATCTGCCCTTCTTCCTCTCCTAATTCAAACCTTTTATTATAATCAGAAAACAAGTGAAAAACTAAGAAACATGGAGAAAACAATCACTTACAGTCATTTGGTAGTATGGGCATTTATTAGGAGCCAGTTGGAACATTCCCTTTAATCTTTTGAGTTGCTTTGTAGTCTGTTATTCTCTACAGCTGTTAAGGTTCAACGTGAATAATTTTTTCACAGTCACACAGGCAAAGTCAACACTATTGATGATTATGATAGTTCAGTGGTCATGAAAACCCTGATGAAGAAAGGTCAGCACAGAACACTCATGTTCCATGGAATAAATGCCTAATTAAAAACCTGCTGCACATGAACATAGAGATTATCCTTTAAGGTAGAAAATAAAATTTGCTTTCTCTTTTTTAAGAAGATTATTGATCTTATCAATAGATAAGAAGCAAGAAGAAAACACTGCAGCTTCTTATCACATAATTTCTAGAAAATGATTGAGCTACCAGTAAGCAATTGTTCTTGTGATTTTTCAAACAGTTTCACTCAATTGAATTATTTAGATATTTCTTCTCCTGTCCTGTGATTCTCTCCTTCATCTACTTGAACACTTGCTAATTGATTATACTCATATTTATGTAACTCCTAAGGCCTCTTTTCTCTTCTATTCATAAGAATATCCCAAAACCTTACAGACCATTCCTACTCCACAGATCCCTAAACTTACCTTGACCCACCTTTTTGCTTTTTTAGTCAACTCTTGTCAACTTTCTTGTAAATTCCACAAAGGAATTGTCTTTTATACCTGAACTATTTCCTGAATTCCACAGTCACATTTTCTACTACCTACTAAACTGTATCATTTGGTTTCTAAGGGCAAAATTTTCTTATGTGTGCCGAGTCACAAACCAAATGAAAACAACAATATATTGCTTTCTCCTTTGCCCTTCTTTCCCATTCTATAAACTAATCCAGGTTAGCTCTGAGGGTTGGAGCTCCAGAATCATTCTGATCCCCTTTCTTTCTCTCTGCTCTCATATTCTAGTCACTTTTCAATTCCTTAAAGATTCTCTGACAAATGTCCTGGGTATTGATCCTCTCCACTGACTTTCATTTCTTTCCTGATTTTGAATAGATTCTATGATTCTATTGCATTTCGTGGGTTCTGGTGTCTCTTCCTGTTATTAAACCTACATGTGGCTTCCACTTTGTCAGACTGATATTTTCTCACTTGAATACCAATGATGTTATCTTCTGTTTAAAAATGAAAAAAACTTCAGGTGTTGTCCATAGCTGAGTACAAGTCCAAGTCCAACAATTAATGATTTCCAAGAGTCTCCCTTAAAAGAGCCTTTTTCCTTATCCCCCATTGTTTTTTTATGTATTTCTTGCATTATAACTAAAGTGGACCATAATCATGTGCCTAAATATTTTTTTCCAACTTTCGTATCCTGTGCCATAGTTAATGCTGTTTTATCTATGAGACATGTCTTACCTTTCCTACTTTCTTCATGTCAGCCTGCTGAAGTTTTACCCAGCCTTTAAAAATGTCTCATTTTTCTTAAGTCTGTAGTGACAATACAGCTGGATAGACTTTCACCCTTTTTAAAATTCATTATTCCATTACTGTACTTCTGTGACACTTGTTCACTTGAACACATATTTACTGATGCTTACTTCCTCTCAGTGTCTGAGCTTTTATTATTTGTGTATTTGTATTGGTTTTTCTCAGTTCTTTGAAGGTTTTTGTGCTAGGTTTTACTCATCTTTTGGTGTCTAAATTATAGTCTTTCTTATAGCGGATGTTGCATTATAGTTATTGCAAGTGTTGACTCTCAAGGATGGTTTCTTATCTTGACATGCCTCATGATAGCAAGGTGCTTATATTGACCAAGATGCCCTACAATCAATTTCACTGCAATTACTCAAGTTGTCTCCATAAAGCGGTTCACTCAAGGTTTATACCATATTTAGAGTCCTAAGATCTGCATCAATCTGCATCATGCATTCTGCCATTTGTTTTTTACCTTTAAAGTCCTGCTGTCTGCAAAAGAACAGAGACATCCTAATGGGTTAATATGTTACTTCTCCTGAAGTAAAAACTATTGGTATTTAACAGGAACTTTGAATAGATAAGAAGTGACTTACCTCTAGAGAATTTTGGACTGAGTGGCAGGATGATAGGGGTGATATTTTTGTGTTCATACAATTTTTAGTACCCCACAAATCACACTCAATAAGTGGCTGACAGGTTTATCTATGTCTGAGAAAGGACATGGATTATTCTTTAAAACATGCATCCATGCACTCACTCACAAATGTACCATAGCCCCCCCCAATCATTTGAATGTGAGATTCCTAAGAACTATAAGAAATAGGACCTATAGGATTTACCTGCCTCGGGTTCCACAGGGAGCTGATAAGGGTTAAGCAATTGTATGAGTTTGAATTCATACAAGATATTTTTTTATACCAAATCAAATCTTCAATTTTGTCTTGGTATGAATGGAAACATCAATGACAATTACAGAGAGGAATCTGAAATGTAATCAATCAATTCCAATCAGTCAATTGGAATATTAATATTTTTAGATTCCACCATCTGTGTTTTAATTGTAAATTTATCTCTGTTTCTATAGTATATCCCTGATTTCATAATAAAAAAGAATATTTTTATAGTTTCATAATAAAAAGGAACATTTTTATAATAATAGGGGTTTTAGCCCTGATTTGGGGGAAACATTCACTCTCAAAATTGTGCTATGGAAAACTAAGCTCTTTATTACCTTAAGACTGGTAGAATCCACATCCACCCCCAATAAAAAAAATGAAGACATGTTCTAATAAAAATGTTTGGATTAGCACTTTTTTTTTTTTTTGATAGAGGAGATGGAGTGGTGCTGATGTGGTGGTGTCTCATCCATTTTTCCAGATACACATTTCACATAAAAACAAAAAATAACACTTTGTATATTTCTTTCTCTCTCTCTTTCTCCCTCTCTCTGTACACACACATACACACACAAACACATACACACTTACTTATGGTGGCTAACACATTATGTAAGATAATGTTGTGATAGTAGTCACTTGTTAATTAAAAAAATAGGCACTTTTAGACCTACTGAAGACCATTTTATATGAAAATAACATTGTAAGAAATTGATACGGTAGGCAGGTAGTGACAATTGTAACTTTTTAACAGGTCACATAGACCTGATAAGCTCACTTTGTTGCCATAGTCCTCAATCTTGGATCAATTATATTGAAATTAAAAATGTGCAGTTAGTGCATATAAAAATTTATATTCACTTAGGTAAATTATTAAAAAGGTCTGTTTTAAAAATATTTCAGAAGAAATATTTCAGAAAGTTACTGCAGTTTAAAAATAGAAATAATGTTTCAATGAGAACCAAGTAAATATGCCCCATGGACTAGAATTAAACTAACATATTTAATATAATGATATAAATAAATGCCAATATTAAGAAGAATACACACACACATATGATGTGAGTGTATATATTTTTCATTTTAGTATGACTTTGGAAATAGGAAAATGGTTCAGCAAAGTTATCAGATACAGTTTTAATATAAAGACAGTTTTGATTTTTATTGAAAATAAAACCAAATAAAACAAACATAAAACTACAAAAGAAGACACACATATCCACACTTGAGAGAAAGAATTTTTCCATGACTATCCAGATTTTAATAGCTTTGTAAACCTTATGAAAAAATATATTATTCACTACCTCTCCCTCCAAAGAAGAAAATGCATAAACTGAAATGTGGGTAAAATATGAAAAAGAAGGTAAAACAAAATCAAACAGATTAATTTATTTACTCATTCCCCTATTCAACAGACAATTTTGAGTATTCACCATGTCCTTCGTACTTCATATTATTAATGTAGTATCTAATTAATAATAAAGGCTTCTTGATTGTTATTAGTTTTTTTATTGAAGGGATGGTTTTCTTTATGCAATTCTATGTTTATGATTATAAATACCATGAAGAAAAGAGGTCTATTTTATATACCTCAAAAAGCTGCTGTTCTAGGGAATATATAAATATAAGGCATGACTTTTTTTGCAAGAAGTGTAAAATCTATTTGGAAAGATAAGATCAGCACAAATTTAAAAGAAAGAAAGGAGAAAAATAGAAAGAAATAAGAAACAAAAAAGAAAGGAAGGGAAGGAGGGAGGATAGGAAGAAAGGAAGGAAAGAAGTGAGGGAGGGAGGAAGGAAGGACAGAAAATCCCAGGAAATGAAATTTATGGATTGAGATATATAGTATATATTCTACACTGTGTTAGTGCAGCCTGAAGTCATGAGAGGGGGGATTTAAAAAAAAAAAGTTGGGATGTGAGGTGAGACTTGTAAATAGACTATCAAGAGGGTGTCATTCCAAAGTGGAAGAAAATATGTATAATTGACATAGAAGGGAAAACAAACACATAATTTGTGATATACCAAAAAATAGTCTTTTTAGGGAATGGAGGGATCGTTTGGAAAGAAAAAACAATGTGTTGGGCCTTGAATGACAGTCTAAAGAATTTGGACTTGTTCAAAAGGAGTGACAAATTAAATTTTTTAAAGAAGAATCCCACAAAAACATGCAGCTAAATTTAAGAAGGAAAATTTCGTTTGACATTTATCTTCTGGGTTTGTCAGAAAATTAGTGCTCAGTGGCATTGTAATAACATGTTTGTGAAAAATAAAATAGTTGGAAAATGTTGGGTTAGACAGGCAGATTTTTTTTTTTACTGCAAAAATTCTGAACTTTAAATTTTCAAATACTTATTTTTAAGTCTTCAACTAGGAAAAACTGCATGTACCATTTTTTATACTTATTTGACCATGGGAAGCAGGAACACAGTTTGTGGAATGCTATTCTAGGTATTAACTGAAACATTAAGATTACAAGGATCTTATAAGTCATTTGGTGTTACCACCTATCCGCCGTATCAAGACCAGATTGTCCGGTGAACTCCATCAAGCATTTCAAAGATAAGACTTCATCCTGTCCAATGACAACTACTTGGTTATCTCCCAAGACAGCCCTTTCTGTCTTTACACAGCTCTAATATTAGCGAGTTCTTCTTTATGTTATCTTTCTCTAATAATCAATCATAATTCTAGGTCCTTTAATACTTTTTTTTTTAGAAAAACTCCTTGGTAGCATATTATTGAAATTCACACTATTTCATATAAATTTCAGCTATATACTTGCTAGAATTATTATCCTGAGCAATAAGTTTTGGCCAAATCAAGGAGTTATAGTCTACTGGCCCAACAATGTAGAGTGAACAGTAGGTTTATCTAGGTCTTTGCTGTAAATATGAATTTGGAACACCCACTTGCTATTTTATGAATTTAGACACAGCCAGAAAGTTTATTTCTAATGACTGCTGAATAATAGAGCAATTCCAATTCCCAGATTCAACTGGTCATTAAGAACACTCTGATTTAGCAATAATTTTATCCCTCAAATAAACTGTTACATGGCATCTAATCGTAGTGTGAACAAAATAGGTCATGGCGTAACTCCTTGTTTGTGAGATGGATTGTGGGATGCCAGGTGTTGCTGTCTAGAACTCTCTGTCTTTGTATTTCACTTTTCTTGCCTTACAGGAGTTTAGAAATAACATCCACTTTTTTTTTCTCAGAAATATACAGTTCTTAATCACTTTAGGCACTTACAATTTCATTTTCATTTAGGAATATTTCTTCGACATATACAGCATAGAAAAATTGTGATGGAACTAGGTATTATTAAAAAGAGAAAAACATATAGCTTCAGAAAAACAGACAACAATTAACTTCATAAAATAGGGTGCTTTTTGATAACACTATTTTGAATTATTACATCATTTTTCATAAAAGATCACCATTTCTATTCAATACATGGATAAGTGTTTTGTCATGTGGTAATCATGATTTATAAAAAGATTTTTTTTGTAACAAGGGATTATAAATATAATTCATTTGAAGAATACCAGAGTGAGGATAAAATGAAGGATACCTGGCAATGTCTTATCTTGAAATATCCATCTAAGTACAAATATTTTAATAGCAATTTTTGTTCACAAGAAATTCAGGTTACATGATTTATATATTGTGTATATAACATATTACTATGTATAATAAGTATCATCAAATACATAAACAAAGAAAAAGATGTTTTACTTCTACAAGGATGAGGGAAATTATATAAACAGAATCCAAGCTATTTGTGTAAATGCATTTGACATAAGTAAATTCAGTGGGTAACATAATACTGTCTTTTAGCAGAGTGCCATGTGAGACTACACTATTGACAAACTTGTTTATTTGGATCTTAGCTATTTCCGTTTATTATCAAACACTACTGCTTTTCTGAAAAATGGAAACTTTTTACAGTCATCTTGAAAACAGAAATAAGCCAAATAATTATTGTAATGATGAAAATAGTTGGAAATGTAACGTACAATTTCATATTAAATCAAAGTCAGAGTATTTTTTGGCCTGGTTTCTAGTGCTTTCTGCAACCGTAAAATTTGGCTGCAAAAGGGCAATACAATACTGGTGAGAAAACACTGGGATTATTACCACTTTTTTTTTAAAGAAGAAAAGAAGAAGTCAAAGGAATATAACTGATGCATGTAGAGCAGTGAATGTTTATTCCCATAACAATTGAAGAATCGCAGGATTAGAAATACAGCCTGTAGACAAGGAGCAGCCATTTGTGTGAACGTCCTCAGGCCCTGAAAGGCCTCACCTGGCAATTGTCCCGAAGGCCCGGCAAGCAGCGCTGCCTCGGCTCTTGGCAGTGTTCACACTGGCTCACATTCACAGTGTGGAGCCGATGCTTGCCTTGCTTAAGAAGGGACGGGACCAGGAGGCATTGCGGCACATGTAAAACAAAATAAAGCAAATGCCCTGCTTTTCTTTTTGATGTAGCTCTCATCTTCATTATTAAAACCTAGAATTCATAATCTTAATGAGGGGTACAAGGGACTAGAGTTCTTGTAAGAAGTCTCCACTAGCAACTCTTTTCTTCTCCTTTTTCGAGCCTCTCTTTTGGCTGACATAGTAACAGATTATTTCCATGAGAGACTCTGAAAAGAACTTGACTTTAAAATATTAGGTTTGTTTTTCCTCTTGCTCTCCTTGGATTTCTTTCCTAAGAAAATAAAGAACAAAAAATATATTTGTGGTGCAAAGTCATTGTTTCCTTGAATCTAGAAACCTTAAAAATACAGAAGCTACAGACACGACAAGTCTGAAATTTTGGGGATAAACAACCAACTTAATTTTTTTTTCTTTTAAGGTGTATTTTCTCTTCATTAGAATTGATCATGCCATAATTTCCCCCTTAATTGATTTGTGAAAAAAAATGTACCCCTTTCAAGTTTAAAGCCTCCATTTCATGGGCAATAGTCTTTGTATATCTTATCTTCTGCCAATGATCAGTGTTTACAATGATGCCAGTTTATACAATTGATATTTAGGTTACATCAATAATGCGGCAGATCCAAAGATTTTATTTTGGGGAGCTTAATTATTTTAAATTTCATGCTTTTAATTGTGTTTTCAGAAAAAAACTTGAAATTTTTTTGTTTTTGTTTTTTTTTCTTCAGTAAATAAGGGCTTTTTAAGAGGAAGAATTAATTTTGTTTTCATAGAAGACTTAAATCCTATTTGGTTGCTTTTTTTGCAGAGTCAGATTAAAGGTTATCTCCCTCAAAACTTCAAACTGGTGATTTGGCTCTGTGTAATAAATAACTTTGTTCTGATGGTTTAACAATGTCTTGGTAAACCTAGAAGCAATTATGGCAATAGGTTTGTCATTTGCATAAACTGCATCTCAGAGGAAGTTAATGCATAATAGCATATTGCTAGAATCAGTGGAAAATTTGAGCTTTTATTTCTTATATACACAGTGAGCTGGTTGGGCTATTTAGTTGAAAGTACATCAGCAGTGTTCAAAATTGAAGTATGTGTATCTAATTATGTGCATAAACAATGAGCCAAAATTGCAACATCTGGTACTTTTGTGTAATCCTAAATACCTGACATTAGGTTTCTCTGTGGGGGTTACCATTTTGGACAGTGGTACAGTAATACTTGCAGGACTCAGCTGACAGGGGGCTGAGAGGGGATGTGGATCTTCCTGTTCTGTTTAGTCCTCAGGAACTCAGGAGACTGCTTTTCTGATTCATGTTCATTTTTCTCCTAAACTTTTGTACAATGAACGTCTGTATTTTTTTTTATGTCCTTTCTTTAGAAACCCAGTTGTTATTGAGAGGATTGTGTGTAGTTCTTTCCTATTGTAATAATTCTTCCCTTTTTTAGAGTTAGTTTTGCCCCTTGTCAATTTTTCTTCCTACTTCCAAAGATCCCTTTGCAGGATCATGCTAGAAAGGAATTTTAGGGACTACTTTGGAAAAAAAAAAGAAACTGACATTTGTTGAGCAGCTACTAGCAATTGTTTGGGTGATCTCCCTGTCCTAGAATATTCAGACTTGGGAAATCTGGCACTAGCAAGAAACAACCACAGTCTAAACCAGAGAGGTAGAAATCATTTACCCAAATTCTCATACTTTCTTTGCTAGGGTTGAGTTGGGGCAGGGAGAGAAGTGAAAAAAGAAAGCCATCATCCATTGTTATAACAATAAAAACAACCTGTTCCTCTAATAGAACAAATGTTTTTTGTAATTGCAGATTCATTTCTTTAGCTACCATATAAGCCAAATTCTATTTTTACTTTCAGTATACAATTAACAGTTGTTCCCCCATAAAAGTCCACATGTGACATATTTTTAAATATACACATAGAATCCTATCACAGTGCTGCTGTGATATTACTCCCACTTTTCCTGCCACACACACACACACACACACCCAAGTGTGTTTAGTATTAGAATTTTCTGCACCGTGGGCTAGAGACGCTTTTTGGAATGATCCAGATTCCAGTCTGTTTTCTGGTAACTGGACAAGGCTACTCCCAGACAGTGTGGGAAGTGAATAGAATGTCAGACAGTGTAAAAGCCATTTGCATCTGGGCTTTGTGGCCTCTACTCAGTGAGCCAGAGGGAACTGCATGGGAAGCAGGAAGAAATATAGAATTGCTTGCATGAAAAGTAAGTGAGAAACTATTGGACAAGATACAGCAGTAAGCAGCACAGGGACCCTGACACTATTTTGAAACAGATGCTTCTAGATTTCTGGTGTAGGGAGGCAGGGCAGAGCATTCAAATTTGAATCCTCCTATTTTCAAAACAATGAAAACAGGAAGGTGGCTAAAATATCTTCTATCCACATGATGCCATAGAGACATAGAAACATACTATATTTTCTAGTGTTCTTTTTTGTTTAATAAATTCCCTTCTACTGCAAATTATTCACAATTTTGTCCTCCTTTTTTTCTAAAGTGTTCATAATAGTTTTGTGCTCTTTTAGACTTATTTAAGATCCAACTGGTCTGGTAGAATTCTTCCAACAATTAAAGTTGTCTTTGAACATAATTTCCTTTTTCTTCCTCTCTATTTAGCCTGTGTAGAACATTTTGACATTTAAACATATACAATCTTTTGCTAGAGACGTTTTTTCCTTATCTCTATCTCTTCCAAATCCTTCAGCATTTAAATTTTATTTCCTTTATTTCACTTTCATTTTTGTATATACTAGTGGTTTGTGAGCTGTGTTCATATTTACCTCTACAACTAGGTTCTATCATCCTTGGGGCATGGAACATCCTTAGGACCACAGTAAATCCCATCTCTGCATTTAAAGACTCCTCCAGTGCCTTGATGTAACATCATTCCAGGCACATCCTGCAGAACAGATGAGGTCTTGATTAATTAAATATTTTTCCGGGCCTAACTCATGTTTCTAAGATTATCATAAATTGCAAGAGCAAGAACTATGCATTTGACTCCCTCTGATACTTGGCAAATGGTAGATATTTAAAATAAACATAGAGGAGTGCCTGGGTGGCTCAGTCATTAAGCATCTGCCTTTGGCTCAGGTCATGGTCCCAGGGTCCTGCAATCGAGCCCCGCATCAGGCTCCATGCTCTGCAGAAAGCTTGCTTCTCCCTCTCCCACTCCCCCTGCTTGTGTTCCCTCTCTTGCTATCTCTCTCTGTCAAATAAATAAATGAAATCTTTAAAAAATAAATAAATAAAAATAAATTAAATAAAATAAACATAGACAAGTTGAAATAAGACAAAGGATAATCATAGTGGATAATCTGTGTTGAACATATTACTACCATCTTGCTATTATTACCAGCTAAATTGACTGGATATATACTACTTGTTAGACACTGCCAAAAGTAGCTTTCATGCATTATCTCATTTAATTATTTCTCCTACCTTCTTAACCCCATTTAGAAGGAAGAAAATTGAAGCCCAATAAGATAACTAATTTTCCCAAGTTCACACTGCTCAAAACTGGTAAAAATAGTATTTGCATCCAAGCTGTCTGACTCCAAGTTAAGCCATTAACCATTAACACTCTAAGGAACTTATGTCTTATAGAACTCAACAACAAATATTTATATATTTTTATTAAGTTAAAATTTAAATATAGTAAAATTCATTTTCTTTAGAGTATAATTTTAATGAGTTTTGACAAATTCATACAAGGATGTAACCATCAACAAAATAAAGATGTAGATTAGTTCTATCACTGGGGAAAAAAAAAATCACCCATGATGATTTGAAGTCAACTTTTCTTCCTACCTCTAGCCCCTGGTAACTACTAATCTGTTTTCTATCCTTATGATTTTGTGTTTTTTAAAATGGAATTATATACTGTATGGTGACTAACATTATATAATAAAATAAAATAAAATTTAAAAAATGCAAATAAAAAAACAAAATAGAATTATATAATATGTGGCCTTTTGAGTCTGGCTTCTTTCACTCAGAATACTTTTGAGATTCATCCATGTTATGCTTATCTCAGTAGCATGCTCCTTTTTGTTGCTGATTAGTATTCCATTGTATAAATGTACCATAGTTTATCCATTCATCAGTTGTAGGATAGCTGGATTGTTTCCATTTGTGGGTGATTGTGAATAAAGCCATTATAAATATTTGCATATAGGTTTTTGTGTGAAAATAAGTATTTGTTTCATTTAGAATACTAGGAATGAGATTAATTAATAATTACAAATTTTTAATAATACCTAAGAGTGAGATTGCTACATCATATGATGAGCATATCTTTAGACTTATGAGAAACTGCCAAACTGTAACATTTTGCATTTCCACCAGAAATGCATCCTCCAAATCCTCCTCAGTATATTGTCATTTTTAAAGGTTTAGCCATTTTAATAGTTTTATCATTTTAGGATTTGCATTTAGGTCTATGACTCACTTTGAGCTTTGGTTTAAAAATTAAAGCAATGTATGAATGAAGACGTTTGTTTTTGCATATGAAGGTCTAATTGTTTCAGCACCATTTGTTTAAAAAATTCTTCTTTCTCCATTTAATAGTCTTTTCAGTTTGTCAAAAATCAGGTAACCATAGATATGTAAGTGTCTTTCTGGATACTCTCTTTCAGTAGTTGGCAACTTCTATGTGAAAGGCTAGGTAGCAAATATTTTAGGCTTTTTTGAGGGCCATAGCATCTCTGTTAACAACTACTCATCTCTACCACTGCAGTGTGAAAGCAACCATAGACAATATATAAATGAATTTGTCCTGGAAGCTGTAGTTTGCTGATCGCTGTTCTATTCTATTCCATTTATCTATGTCTATTTTTATGCTAATAAAATGCTATCTTGATTAATGTAGCTTTAAAATAAGTCTTGAAATTAAGGAGAGTTAATATCTTAACTTTGTTTAGAAAATTGATTATTTGCCTTTCCACAAACATTTTCAGAATAGCTAGTTAATTTCTACAACAAATCTTGCTGAGATTTTGATTAGAATTTTGTTGAATCTATCAATCAATTTAGAGACAGTTGACATCTCAGCAACTCGAGTTTTTTCTAACTTTGAACATAGTATCTCTCTCTCTTTCTGTGTTTGGTCTTTATTGATTTCTTTCATCAATATTTTATTTTGCCAGCATATATACCTTTAATATATTTTGTTAGATTTATACCTGGGTTTTATCTTTTGAGTCCTTTAAAAATTTCAATTGTTTATTGGTGGTATAAACAAATATGATTGAGATTTGCATATTGACTCCATATCCTGTGACCTTGTAAGCTCCAACATTACTTCTCATAGCTTGTTTATAGATACTTTAGAATGTTCTAAGGAGATAATTATATCAACTGCAAATAGAGTTTTATTTCTTTCTTCTATATTCATTTTATTATTATTTTATTTATTTATTTATTTTTTGCACTGAAGTACCTTCAGTATGATGTTAAAGGGAGTGGTAAGAGTAGATAGCTGTCTTTCTCACAATCTTAGGGGAAAATAATTCAATCTTTTACTATTAAGTATGATGTTTGCTCTAGTTTTTTTTTCAATAGATTCTTTTTCTCTAGCTGAGAAAGTATCCTGACTCTAACTCTAGTTTGTTGAGAGTTTTTATTATGCATACATGCTGAACTTTGTCAAAAATTGTTTCTGCATCTATGAAATTTTCATGTTTTTCATTATGTCAATAAGATGAATTACATTAAATTTTTAATATTGAACTGACTAGTTTCATTTCCTGGATAAGCCCTATTTGGGATCATATATTTTCTTTTTGTCTGTTGCTGGATTTGATTTGCTAGGATTTTGTTGAAGATTTTTGGTCATTCTCTAAATCTCCTGTTAGTTTCCTGTTCCTACTCAGACGGAAAGATTTTCTTTTCTAGACTCTCCTATTGTTATTTTGGAGCTGTGTGATTAGTTCTGGCCACTTGGACAGAAGTGATATTTGTCATTTTGAAGTTGAAACATGAGTTCTCCTCTCTTTCAACCTCTGCAAAGTGATCCTCTTGCTATTGTAGATCCTCAAAATGAAAATAGACTGGACCACTGCTTGGATTACGGCTTCCAAGTTAGCACTTGGAAAGCAACTTCCCTTGAGAGCACACATTATGAGTGAATGGGTAAGAAACAGATTTGGGGGTTAATTTGTTAGCATAGTGAAAATTAGCCTGTCTCATTAAGTAAAACTGTAGGATTTTAATGGGTTACTCTGTAAAAAGAACAAAATAAAATAATAAAATAAAGATGATTATTTCAGTTCAAAACCATGCATGTATTGTCCCAAATTGTGACCAAACTCAATTTAATATTTGACTTAACTGTTAATGAAAAAAATATACACTAAAGAGTAACTGTTTTTCAAGATCATCAAGAATAGAAAGGGAGTATTTCTCAACATTTTAAACTGAAAATTTTTTAACAAAGATGACTCTTAGAGCAGTTGATCCATTTCCAAATGTTAGAAGAATACAGAATTAAGATTTCCAACATGAGGATATATTTGAGAGATTCAGTTTGACCCCTGTCAATATAAAAATAATCATTGAGCATATCTAATTATCAGGCAAGTTCTGTTAAACAAAATGAACTCTTTGAAAACAATTTACATATGAATCAGTCGCTGATCACACCTAACAGCTAGAAGGAACAATAGGCAACTACATTCAGAGTTATCTTTCTGCCCTAAAAGATTTTTTTTAATTTAAACCAATCACATTTAGCCACTAAATGCCATAACAAGCAGATGGACCAGTTAGCTTAACAAAGTGCCAACAATT
Source organism: Callorhinus ursinus (assembly GCF_003265705.2). NCBI lineage: Eukaryota > Metazoa > Chordata > Mammalia > Carnivora > Otariidae > Callorhinus > Callorhinus ursinus. The sequence continues at coordinate 815,402 of NW_027397124.1, read as the reverse complement.
CTAAATCATAGCTCATTTTGCAGTAAAAAAATGAGTTAATGGTAGCCATCTTTTTATAGTTAAATGCATGAAATTTTAAAAATTAGAGTAAGTTTCTAATTGTCAATTTGTCTAATGAGATATATTTCTACGTGTTTAAAATATTTGAATGTGTTTAAAATAGTTGAATATTGAGTGAATGGAAATTATAAAGTTTTAAAAACTAGGATTTCACATCACATAAATTTTATACTGCCATACAATATTACGTTTATCAAAGTATCTTAACTTCCTAGAGAATAGATTCAAGTGTGATCATAATAGAACTTTTCTTAATAATCACAAAAAAATTGAAATTAAAGAATATTTTTGACAATTCTATCCATATTATTCCACCTTTCAGTGGATGAAGCCCCCTTGGATAAGTAAAGTTCTCAAATGGACTTGAAATTTGCCCATGTAAGATCTATTCCAACAGCAGTTCCATTTGGGCATGGAGAATACATATATACACATACATATATACATATATACATACATATATTTATATATCTATAATAACTTTTATATAAATATATAAAACTTTAAAAATAAATATATAAATATATAATAAATAAATATATAGTAAACTTAAAATAAATATGACTTTTTAAAATATATAAATAACATATAAATATCTAAAAATTATATATATAATATGTATATATAAAATAATAAACACCATATATATGTGTGTGTGTATATATATTTGCAGGACTACCTATACAGTTTCTAAGGAAATCAATATCATAAACACTGTTCTTACCTATATATACCATTTGGGAATACATAAGCAGATATTAAATTTGTATTGCTTCAAGATTGTAAATCTCAATAGCAAGAAAGAGTTCAAGCCCAGTCCTCAAAAGGAGAGGGCCTGTGAATACCCACCACACATTTTCCAGATGTTTCCCCTTGCCTGCCATTATCACCTTCATCCAGCCAAATTATATTTCTCTTCACTTTTTTTCTTTCTTTTTTTTGGTTTGATATAACTAGAAAAACTATCCCCCCAAATTTAGTTGCTTATAAATTCTCTTCAAACTGTTATTTTCATAAAACAAAATATAGAATGTAAAATTATACAAAGTTTACTGGGTTGGTGAGAATTACGATTGGAGGGGAGTATGACTAATTTCCCCTCTCCTTCCATCCAAGGGAAATTTCACAAAATCTTGGGTATCTGAGTTTTTTTGTAGATGTCAAAAAGGAGCATGGATTTAAGCTCATTGTAAAATGCTTTTCTAGAGGTTCTTAAAATTAGAAGGGCACTTTCTGTGGTAGGGTCAGGACAAATCAAGTTAGACCTCTGTTAGCAGTTATTTCCATTCTTTCCCCTCTCCTTTTCTTCCTCTCTCTTCCCATTTCTTCCTTTCCCATGTAATTTAAATTTGGACTCAATACGGCTATCAAATTCATGTGAATTTAAGGTGTGAGTTACTCCTATGGGATTCTGTAATATTCCCAAAGAATTTGTTAACTCAAATAAATACTGACCTTCTAGAAAGAGATATATTTAATAAATGGACTTTCTGATGTTTACCTCCTTCATCACTCCATCTCACTGCCCATGGTCAGTCAGGAAAAAATACCTATATTGACATTATTTAGTATTAGGAAGGAATCAGTCAGTATTCCTATTTAAAGATTAATATATTTATAAAACTTAGTAACACCACAAGGCAGTCACATTATTTTAAGGAGTCCTATGGGTGTGCAAGGCTCCAAACCACAATGGATACTTAGTAATACTGACATTGCTGACACTGCCAAGGTCCTACCGCTAATGCAACTATTATACCTGCTACTACCACTACCACTGATGCTATCACCACCACTAATGATAGCTTAACAGTGCACAACTTTTTATAATTTGTTTTTAAAAAGTTTTAATTCTTTAATATCCAGTTGTTTTTAAGTGACACAACTAAAATCAAAGAGGGAGGGTTGGATAGTCATAAATTCAAATGTGCCTTTAATTTTCCAGGAGTGAGAGGAAATAATTTTTATGCTACAGACCCTTTGGTAGAATCTTACCTGAACCATGAATATTTGGTCTTTATTCGGGTTATGCTATGCAAATTGCAAGAGCTCTGAGAAGCTGACACATACTTTATACAAACCCTGCAATTAGCTACATACACTTGTCTTGGTAGTAAAAATTCTAAGTGAAAGGCCAGCTTAGACCTGATACATTTAAACCAGTACAAATACCCTGTCCCTTCCATTGACAATTTTTGATCTCTCTGGGGCCACACTTCTAAAAACTATGATTTGCTGTCACTCAATTTAACCAAAATTAATATTCTTCTGTCATTCATCAATGTCAAAGATTTTTTTGAGTTTTTATATGCAGTCCTTTCAAACAGACTCTTGGCATCAATGATTACTTCTGTGCTTCCCTCCTACCTTTAAGATGGGACCCAGTTCTTTCTTCCTCAACTTCAATCTCACATCTTGTTCTTCCAATGTTATGACCTATGAAGATCCAGTTTCATGCTTTCAACTCCCTTCTATGATTATGATGAATAATTTATCTACGTTTTCATTCTTGAACTTTTATTTAAGTTTTCATCCAATATTTTCATCTCTTACAACACCACTAAATATTTACTGAACATATGCTGTGGGGGTTACAGAAGAAACATTAAAACATATGCCTTGGCTTCCAGGAGCTTGCACTTGCATGGAGAGTTGTAAAGACCAGATACATAATATATTACTTTAATAAGCAACTTTCTTCTCAAAAGAAACTTGTATAAAAAATAAATTTGTCATCTTTCCACATCCACTAACCTCTCCATTTCTCATGCAGTTTACTAAACTGACTTGGGAATTGTCTATTTACTATCTCCTCTTTAAACTATCATAGACCATCAATATATGATGTTCTGCTGATACTTCTTATGAAGTATGCTTGGATTCAACATTTTGTCTCTACTTCAGCTGCTGTCATCACACTTAGATTATGAACATAGCTTTCCAGTGAATCTCTCAAGTTTCTCATCCTATTCCAAATCAGCTTGTTCCTGGTGCTGTTAATCTTCTTAAAGCCTTCTTAAATGCCAGGAGTTCCTTCCTCACAACAGCATTATGCCTTCTTATTTTGTTATATTACCTTCTCATATACAAAAATCTATTTATTCATTATCACCTTACTCACCATTTTGGTTTTATCTGAATCCTATATTTTTCAGAGCTTAGTCAACATTTAGCTTCTCCAGGAAGGTTTATCAGGTGGATTGCAGACTGTAGTGGTCTTTTTCTAATCCTGAATGATGACTTATTTATATTGATCTATTTGTTCTCTAGTTGTTCCACATAAAGCTGTCTTATATGTCAGTATCCATTTTAAGCTCCTTGAAGCTACACAGTGACTGTTCACTGCTTATAAAATAGGCTATTCATGAATTTCCAGGCTATTTTATCCCTCCCTATTATTTTTAATTTTAAAATTGATAATAATATTTAAAATATTTAGTATTAATGTGATTTCTTTGCTACATTACTTTGGAAAGAATTTTTAAGTATGCAACCCCTAACTAATCATTTCATATAATTTACTAATTTACCATAAGTTATTATTGTTATTCACCATAAGTTATTCACCTTGCCAACTTGACCTACTTCACTCTGATCCAGTTGCTATAAAAGTTATCCCATAAGCAGTGTCAATTTATGCAGGCAGCAAAATATTTTCAACAGTAAGGAAGCTCAGCTTAGATTGATGGTGAGATTCATTTGAGAAAATCATTCACATTCACATTATATTACAAAAACAGAAAACACACATCTGCTAAAATTGGCATTCTCATCTTAACTGACTCATGCAGATGGAGTGATAAACTACAATTTGCCATCAATTTGTGGCCTGGGTTGAAGTCACATGGTCTTTCTACTGTTATAGTCTCTGGCACATGCATCTCATAGAATGCCAGCTCTATATCAGTAGACATTTCTGAGAATAAGAACATAATGTCAAAGAGAAGCTTGCCACGTCTCAAAATGTGTTAGCATAAAATACATTAAAAATTTGATGAGTGGGTTATGTTGGATCAAACTAATCTTTGGCTTATGAATACTTTTTTTTTTATAAATGAGTCAGTTAAGACAGGAGTCTAATTTTTTCATTAGATATATGTCATTAATACAAAGAAAACAATTGTACCATCATAAATAACATTGTTAATAAATTAATTTATGATCATGCTGTTATATCTAAAGAAATAAAGAAAAATAAAGCATAAATATATATCTATATATAGAAAGAGTTTCTCTTTGTTATATTTTTCTTTTGTAATCTATGTAATATTCTTTGATGTAAAAGAATATTGTGAACATATTGAGTATAGAGAATAGGGGCCTTACAGTTAAGCCTAAAAAGCTGTTGGTTGAAGCCATTTGGTTTCTCTTCCAAATTGAGGCAATTTACATCAGATGCCAAAGCGGGTCATCATTTTTAATTATGTGGTAAATCAGTTACTCTGAAATCTTTCTAGTTGACTGCTGAGAAAAGATGCCTTTGGCACAAATACAGTTCCATGGCACAGTTGATTAGGGTCTTAAACGTGGTAGGACATTTTAAAAAAAGGGAAAATAGAAGAGGAATAAAAGAAAATAAGAGATAATTGTGACAACTGGGTATCTTGGTTCAGTAACTATTGCAATTATAATAAAACCTTAGCCCTTATCAATAGATACGTTCTTAAAGTCCTCCAATGAGAAACTAGAATACAGTGGGCTCTGCGACCAGGCTGCTTGGCACATATTTCAGCTCAACTACTTCTAACCTCTGTGTCCATGAGCAATCTAATTTCTTTGTGAATCAGTTCCCTCCTCTGCAAAATGGGAATAATAACCATATCTTCTACATGGGCTTATTAAGAAAATTAAACGAATTCATATAAACCATGGTAAAAAGTTTCTGGAATACAGTGAACATTCAAATGCTATGAATATTACTGGTTGTAGAACTCTGAGCAGAATATTACAGAAATTCATCTTGCTTATATGGTGATCATTCAACTTTAACCTCCATAAACCTATGTTCTCAGGGAAAAATCCATCAGCAGGTTTGGATACAGATAGCTATATTATAATCAAATCCCTTAATTGTAATACTGAGTAGAGTGTAACCAAAACAAACAGCTGACATGGATTAAGAAAACCTTTTGTCATGGTCTTTTCTTGGCTATTAGTTTTGCTCTGGCCTACATAGAGGAGCTAGAAAAACATTGTGTTTCTTGCTCAGTAGGACCAGAAATTTTCATAACCGAAATCCTGTGATAGCTAATAGTAAATCTGGAGGCATCACAATTCCAGACTTAAGTTATATTTCAAAGCTGTAGTGATCAAGAGAGTATGGTACTGGCACAAAAGCAGGTACATAGATCAATAGAACAGAATAAAAAACCCAGCAATGAACCCATAACTATATGGTCAACTAATCTTCAACAAAGCAGGAAAGAATATCCAATGTAAAAAAAGACAGTCTCTCCAACAAATGGTGTTGGGAAAACTGTACAGCAACATGCAAAAGAATGAAACTGGACCACTTTCTTACACCATACATAAAAATAAACTCAAAATGGTTGAAAGACCTAAATGTGAGACAAGAAACTATCAAAATCCTAGAGGAGAACACATGCAGCAACCTCTTTGATCTAGGCAGCAGCACCTTCTGACTAGACATGTCTCCTGAAACAAGGGTAACCAACACAAAAATAAACTATTGGGACTTCATCAAGATAAAACCCTGCTGCACAGTGAAGGAAACAACAAAACTAAAAGGCAATCTTCAGAATTGGAGAAGATATTTGCAAATCACATGTTTGATAAAGGGATAGTATCCAAAATATATAAAGAACTTATATAAATTTCAACACCCCCCCAAAAATAATAATCCAGTTAAAAATAAGCAAAAGATGTAAATAAATATTTTTTTCCAAAGAAGACATCCAGATTGCCAATAGACACATGAAAGGATTCTCAACATCACTCACCATCAGGGAAATACAAATCAAAACCATAATGAGATATCACTTCACACCAGTCAGAATGGCTAAAATTAACAACACAGGAAAAAACAGGTATTGCCAGGATGTGGAGAAAGCAGAACCATCTTACACTGTTGGTGGGAATGCAAACTGGTGCAGCTACTTTGGAAAACAGTATGGAGGTTCCTCAAAAAGTTAACAATAGAACTACCCTATAATTCAGCAATTGCAGTACTGGGCATTTAACCAAAGGTTAAAAAAATTGTGATGCCCGAATGTTTATGGCAGCATTATCAACAATAGCCAAGTTATGGAAAGAGCCCAAATGTCCATAGACTGATGAATGGATAAAAAGATTGTAGTATATATACAGAAAGGAATATTATTCAGCCATCAAAAAGAATGAAATCTTGCCATTTACAAGGATGTGAATGGAGCTGGAGTATTACATTAAGTGAAATAAGTCAGAGAAAGACCAATACTGTATGATTTCACTTATATGTGGAATTTAAGAAACAAATCAAACTAACATGGGGTGGGGGAGAGAGGAAAAACCAAGAAACAGACTCTTAACTGTAGAAAACAAACTGAGGGGAGATGGGTATGTGGATGGGTTAAATAGGTGGTAGGGATTAAGTAGGTTACTTGTAGTGAGCACCCAGTGTTGTATGTAAGTGTTGAATCACTAAATTCTATACCGGAAACTAATATTATACTGTATATTAACTAACTGGAATTTAAATAAAAACTTGAAAAAAATGATTAAGAAGGATTAATGTTAGTTTTTCTTTAAATATTTGGTAAAAATTACTGGTGAAGCCATCTGGTCCTGGACTTTACTGATTCAATCTCCATATTTATTATGGGTCTGTTTAGACTTTCTATTTCTTCATGATTTAGCTTTGTTTAGTTGTTTGTTCCTGGGAATTTATCCATTTCTTCTAGGTCATCCAATTTATCAGGATATAATTATTCATAATAGTGTCTTACGATCTTTATTATTTCTGTGGCAACAGTTGTAATATTTTTTCTTTTATTTAAAATTGTATTTATTTGTGCCTTCTCTTTTATTCTTAGTCTAGCTGAGGCTCTGACAATTTTATGTTTTTAAAAAAATTCTTGTTTCATTGATTTTTTCTATTAATTTTATTTCTATTTTGTTTATTTTTGCTTTAATTTTTATTTAATCTTTATTTTCTTCCTCCTACTAAATTTGGGCTTGGTTTGTTCTTTTTCTTTTTTTAGCTTTATGAGGTTTTATTTGAAGGTTTTTTTTTTCTTTTTAAATGAGTTTTTCACTGTGAATTTCCCTGCTAGTATTACTTTTGCGGCATTCTATAAGTTATGGTATGTTGTATTTTCAATTTCATTTGTCTCAAGATATTTTCTAATTTCTTTTATATTTTCTCTTTGCTCTAACTGTTGTTCAAGGATATGTTGTTGATTACCCAATTTTTGTATAGTTTCTATTTTCCTCCTACTATTGATTTTTAGTTTCATTCTACTATTTCCCTTTCTGGGGGAAACTAAGAGCTGGACTTTTTCTTCTATCCAATCTGTACTGAACAGGAGGGGAACTATAGTGTTTGAACCCAAAGTGCTGTCTCCATTCTATTCCAGGCTGCTAGACTATGGTGGACACATCTGAGTTCCAGGATTTTGTCAGGACAAGGTCAGTTTTCTGGTGAGACCCCTTGGAAAAGTTGGCTCATTAGATGTACAAACCTTCTAAAAGGTGGGAACTAGGTTTCTTTTCTTTTCTTTTCTTTTCTTTTTTTTCTTTTCTTTTCTTTTTTTCTGTATGGTACTATGCTAGGATACAGGACTCCTGTAAAAGGGTATCCCAGTCTCTTTACAGGATTATGTGAATGGATTCGTGGTCACCTAGAGTGCAGGAATCTTTCATTTGGTTTCTGGATTTTTCATAAAGGATATTTGTCCATGAATGTAGCTTAATTGGTGTATTCATGGGAGGAGGGATGATCCAGGTCTTCCCACTCAGCCATTTTGCTGATGTCACTCCTAATATCCTTTTTAAAATATTAAAATATCAAGAGTCAATTAAAAAAATCATCCAATTTATGAGATCCTTTCTCACTGATATATATTATCACTGCTTAGTTAGTGCTTTCTTTGTTTATAATAACAATAGATCTCTACAGATTCTCTAAGTCCAGCCTGAATAGCAAGACTATCTCATGATAAATGCTATAGTATATTAGGTTAATAACATGCATCTAACTATCTCTTACTTCAGACCTACATGCAAAATTTTGTATTCTAACATGCTGTTCCTGTTTATAACCCTCTCTATCAGGACTTAATTTTTCTTAGTTTATAGAAATAGCTTCTAATTCTAGCAGCATTAGGATTGCAAAGTTTTTTACTTTTACAGCTCTCTCTGTGTTACATAATTCACTGTATGTTGATAGCTAATGATATCCAAAGCATGAAACCAACATGTTTGTCAGTAGTCAGGTGACCCCACCCCAAAATCCTAAAATTAGCAACACCTATGTTATTAAAATGTTTCTTTGGAAGAAGGACAAAATGGATCTGTTCAAGTTACTATGTATATACACAGAGTTGGCAAGAAGATAAAAGTGCAAATGGGAAATCCCTGAAAGCTCTGGTGAGTTATAGCTGGAAGGCTTGGCAACATTTTACATTTTTAGGAATTAGATTTTTACATTCTTTGTGTGAAAACACTAGGCTCTGAATTGTTTTCATATCTTCCTAAGTAGGGAGTTCTCTGTAATCTCAATTGAATTTTTAGTGACCATAGTTTGGAAAGAATTAATGTTCTAATAGTTTTTATGAGATCCATGGGATTGTTCTTTTATTTTCCCTCTTGGCTGTAATCTTTAAGAAAATTATCTTAAAATTAATTTGAAATGCATCAAAGACAGCAAACTGAAATACAGTCATACTTTCACATAGTGTGTGACATTTAAAGAGGTAACATCATGGTAATAGAAGGGACAATTAGAATACATAATTTAAATGGGGCAAAGAATTGAATGTAGGCAAATATATTATGCAACTCAACAAACAAAGAATTTTGATGATTGTAAACAACAGTTGAAGTACAAAATACCTTTAGGATTAAAAATGAGCAAATTCTGACTAACATAAAATAGAAAGACAACCAAAGACAAATAGCTTTCTTTAAAATAATCCCAGGTAGTTTTAGTATAATTTTACCTGGGAAAAGGAACAATGTCAGTGATTTCCAAGGTCTTTGAATTTTCCTATTTTATCACTCTGATTTTCTGTTTTCAAAGACAACATATATTTTGAAGGACATGGCTATAAAAGGCACTCTACATCTACACACTTAGTCCTTTACTTTGTCTGACATGGCTCAGTTATACAGGTGATAACGCCCCCGCAGAGCTGGCATGTTGCCCAATTTTCTCTCTAGTACATAGTTGAGTAGATATTTAGAAAAATACTGAGGTTGATAAAGCCAGACCAAAAGTATAAGGGCAAGGGTAAGCATTTTTTTTTTTAACTAAACAGTGTTATACTTCTATAATTGTCCTAATTCATAGGTTGGTGTCATTCTGTAGTTTATTATTTATTTTAAATATTTTAAAATTTATTTATTTTATTTTAAAAAATTTTGGATGCATTTATATAGTTTTTCTTGATGTTCATTTTGAAGCCAAATTAAAAATTTGAAACCAAATTAAAAAAAAACTGGTTCAAGCATTATAATTTAAGAAAAATTAAAATGAATATTATTCAGAGAGATTGTCAGAGTACAAGATTTTCTAACTAATTTTTAAAAATCTTGCTTAAAGCCTTTACTCTGTAAAATGCAGATAATTAAAAGTAGTTGTCTTTGTTTGTTTTAAAGTTTTCATCCAGCAATCCCATGACATTACACAATGACTTAATTTAGTTAGTAAAATGTAAAAATTTAATCAGATTAGGTACCTCCATCATCAACTTCTATAAAATGGGTATAATTTTACCCCTGCCAATGTCATGGACTATCAAGCTACTAAATTAAACAACAAACCTAAAAATTGGTTTGAGAAGTATTAAGAGCATTAATGTGTAAGATAGCATGAATGTTTTTTTCACAAAAATACCTTTTTATAATTGTATCTCCAGAGAAAGTGCATGAAAAAAAGAAAACAAGATGGATTTTAGAATACAACTGCATTATTCAGTGTCCTAAAAGATGATGTTCGAGTCATTTTCTGTTTCTGATCTTTGTTTCCTCATATGTAAAAGTTGGATGATATTTGCTTACTAAGATTTCTGTGAAGATTAGAGGAGGAGGCAAGATGACAAAAAAGTAGGGGACCTCGTTTCATTTGATCCCTTGAATTTAGTTAGATAACAATCAAACCATTTGGAACACCTATGAATTCAGCCTTAGGTGTTAAGAAAAAAAAATCTGGAATTCTACAAGTAGTAAAGCAACCACTTTTTGCAAGGAAGGAGATGCCGAGAAGGCAATCTGAGGAGGGATATCAGAAGATAGACAGAGGGGAAGGAGCCTCCATAAGCTGGCTCCCAGAAAATGACATAGCCCCAGAGGGTAAAATCAGAGCCATTAGAAATCTGCTCCAGTGAGAGACATCCCTGCCTGAAAGGGGCTCAGGGGATAAAACAGGCAAAATTCTAGATGGGTCAGTGTGGTCTCAGGATCCCAGGAGTCACAAAACTAATGGGGTTGCCTGAGCTGATAGAGTTCCTAAGCAGTGGAGCAGGAAACTGGTTATGTTCAGCTAGCCCAGGAGGGCTCTCTCAGCTCAGTTAACCATAAACTTTGAGCCAGGCCATTTGGGTGATCACTCTCTGCCTGTGCACCATGCAACTGACTGGAACACAGGGACCACCCATCGTCCCCGAGAGGAGCAGAGCAAATCCATGCATGATCCCCCAACCGCTCTCAGCACCAGGACCTTGCAAAGGGCAGTGACGTGGGACCATTGGACTTCCTGCCAGGAGGATCACTGTGGTCACGTACTGCAGGAGTCTGCGGAGTACCGCACACACAGAAGTGAAGACCATTTGTCCCAGAGGGCTTCCTGAAGAGGGAGGATCTTCATCTTTTGTCTCTGGGGCTGGAAATTGGGCCACCACCAATTTTATTTGGATCCTCTAAAGAGGCACAGAAAGCCTTCAAGAAACAAAAGCCACACAGAGGACCAGCTTACAAAAAGCATAGCCCCCTGGCAGGGGGTGGTGCAACTCTGCCCAGGCAAAGACACCTGAGAAGCAGCACAACAGGCCCTTCCCTCAGAAGATCAACTGAAAAAAGAGGTGCACAACAAGATTATGGATCCCACAAGACTGTAAAACTCTGGTGTTATAAGAAAATAGTAGGAAGAACTCGAGGTTTTTTCTCATGATTCATTTGTCTTTCAGTCTAAAATTTTCCATTTCTCTTTTTTTCTTTTCCCTTTTCAACTAGTTTCTTATTTTATCAAATCTTTGTTTTTAAATTGCTTTTATATTTTATTTATCTACATTTTTTAGATATATGCTTCATTTTTGGTCTCCTTTCATTCTATTCAATTTTATTTTTGTGTGTGTATATATGTATGTTTTATAAGTTTTGCTTTCTTTGCAATTTTGGGAGTTAGTGTCTTCTAATACACAGGCCAAAATACAACCAGGAACAAGTGGATCACCCTGTATTGTCCACCCCGTGAGATTATATTTTCTCTCCTCTATCCCCTTTTTGTTTTCGTTTTTGTTTCCTTTTCTGTTTTGGTTTCTGACCTCTTCGGATTTGTCTAGTGTGTATTTGGCTTGGATCATGGTTGATTTTTTTCATTCTGTTCATTCACTCATCCATTCTTCTCTGGGCAAAATAACTAGAAGGAGGATTTGACAACAAAAGAAAGAACCAGGGGTAATGTTCTCTGCCACAGATCTAATCAATATGAATTTAGTAAGATGTCAGAGATGGAATTCAGGATAACAATTATAAAGTTAACAGCCGGCCCCAAAAAAGCATAAAAGACATCAGAGAATCCACTAGTGCAGAAAAAGGATCCAATCAGGTGAAAATTAAAAATGCTTTAACTGAGATGCAGTCTAAATTAGATTCTCTAACAGCTAGGGTAAATGAGGCAGAAGAGAGAGTAAGTGACCTAGAAGACAGGCTGATAGAAAGGAAGAAAGTTGAGGAAAAGAGAGAAAAACAACTAATAGCCCATGAAGAGAGGCTTTAAGAAATTAGTGATGCCACAAAATGTACAAATATCAGAATTGTTGGTGTTCCTGAGGGTGAAGAGAGAGAGAGAGGGCCAGAAGATATATTTGAGCAAATCATAGTTGAGAACTTTCCTAATCTGGAGAAGAAAACAAACATTCATATCCAAGAGGTAGAAAAGACTCCTCCCTAAATCAATAAAAATAGATTAATACCCTGATATATAATAGTGAAGTTTTCAAATTTCAGAGACAAAGAGAAAAGCCTGAAAGCAGCTTGAGACAAGAGGCTCCTAACCTATAGAGAGAGAGGAACATCAGACTAACATCAGACCTATCCACAGAGACCTGGTAGGCCAGAAAGGGCTGGCATGATATCATCAGGGTACTAACTGAGAAGAACATGCAGCCAAGAATACTTTATCCAGCAAGCCTATCATTTAGAATAGGAGAGATAAAGAGCTTCCAGGACAAACAAACTGAAAGAATATGTAACCACCAAGCCAGCTCTGCAATAAATATTAAGGGGGTTTCTGTAAGTGAAGAGAGAGCCCAAGAGTAACACAGACCAGGAAGAAACAGAGACAATCTACAGACACAGGGACTTTACAGGTAATACAATAGCACTAAATTCATAGTTTTCAATAGTTACTGTGAATGTAAATGGGTTAAATGCCCCAATCAAAAGACACAGGGTATCAGATTGGATAAAAAAAAAAAAAGACCCATCAATATGCTTTCTGCAAGAGACTCATTTTAGACCCAAAGACACGTCTAGATTTAAAGTGAGGGGGTGGAAAACCATTTGCCATGCTAATGGACTTCAGAAGAAAGTTGGGGTAGCAATCCTCATATCAGACAAATTAAATTTTAACCAAAGTAAGAGATGAAGAAGGATACTATATCATACTTTAAGTGTCTACCCAACAAGATGATCTAAAATTGTAAATATCTATGCCCCCAACATGGGAGCAGCCAATTATATAAACCAATTAATAACCAAAGTAAAGAAACACATTGATAATAATACATTAATAGTAAGGGACTTCAACACCCCATTCACAGCAATGGACAGATCATCTAAGAAGATCAAAAAGGAAACAAGGGCTTTGAATGATACACTGGACCAGATGAACTTCACAGATATATACAGAACATTCCATCCAAAACAACATAATACTCATTCTTCTCGAGTGCACATGGAACTTTTTCCAGGATAGATCACATACTGGGTCATAAATCAGGTCTCAACCAATACCAAGAGATTAGGATTATTCCCTGCAAATTTCCAGATCACAGTGCTTTGAAACTTGAACTCAATCACAAAAGGAAATTTGGAAGGAACTCAAACACTTGGAGGTTAAATAGCGTCCTACTAAAGAATGAATGAGTCAACCAGGAAATTAAAAAAGAATTTAAAAAATTCATGGAAACAAATGAGAATGAAAACACATTTGTTCAAAACCTTTGGGATAGGTCCTCAGACAGAAGTACATTGCAATACAAGCCTCTCTTGAAAAATTGGAAAACCTCAAATACACAACCTAATCTTACACCTAAAGGAGCTGGAGAAAAAAAAATAGCAAATAAAGCCTAAACCAAGCAGAAAAAGAGAAATAATAAGGATTAGAACAGAAATCAATGAAATATAAACCAGAAAAACAGTAGAACTGATAAACAAAACTAGAAGCTGGTTCTTTGAAAGAATTAATAAGATCAATAAACCTCTGGCCAGACTTATCAAAAAGAAAAGGCAAAGGACCCAAACAAATAAAATCATGAATGAAAGAGGAGAGATTACAACCAAATTGAAGAAATACAAACAATTTTAAGAACATATTATGAGCAACTATATGCCAAAAAATAAGGCAATCTGGAAGAAATGGATGCATTCCTGGAAACTTATAAACTACCAAAAGTGAAACAGGAAGAAATAGAAAATCTGAACAGACCAATACCCAGCAAGGAAATTGAAGCAGTAATCAAAAATATCCCAAAAAACAAGAGTCCAGGGCCAGATGGCTTCCCACTGGAATTACCAAATATTTACAAAAGAAAGAATACCTATTCTACTGAAGCTGTTTCAAAACATAGAAATGGAAGGAAAACTTCCAAACTCATTCTATGAGGCCGGTGTTACTTTGATCCCAAAACCGGAGAAAGACCCCAACAAAAAGGAGAATTACAAGCCAATATCCCTGATGAAATTGGATGCCAAAATACTCAACAAGATACTAGCCAATAGGATCCAGCAGGACATTAAAAGGGTTATTCACCACGACCAAGTGGGATTTATCCCTGGGCTGCAAGGTTGGTTCAACATCCGCAAATCAATCAATGTGATACAATACATTAATAAATGAAAGAACAAGAATCATATGATCTTCTCAATAGATGCAGAAAAAGCATTTGACAAAGTACAGCAACCTTTCTTGATCAAAACTCTTCAGAGTATAGGAATAGAGGGTACATACCTCAATATCATAAAAGCCATCTATGAAAAACCTACAGCGAATATCATTCTCAATGGGGAAAAATTGAAAGCTTTCCCCCTAAGGTCAGGAACATGGCAGGGATGTCCACTATCACCACTGCTATTCAACATAGTATTAGAAGTCCTAGCCACAGCAATCAGACATCAAAATAAAATGCATCCAAATCAGCAAAGAATAAGTCAAACTTTCACTTTGCAAATGATATCATATTTTATGTGGAAAACCCAAAAGACTCCACCTCAAAATTGCTAGAACTCATACGGCAATTCAGCAATGTGACAGGATACAAAATCCATGCACAGAAATCAGTTGCATTTTTATACACTAACAATGTGACTGAAGAAAGAGAAATAAAGGAATTGATCCCATTTACAACTGCACCAAAAACCATAAGATACCTAGGAATAAACCTAACCAAAAAGGTAAAGGATCTGTACTCTAGAAATTTCAGAACGCTTAGGAATTGAATTGAAGAAGACACAAAAACATTCCATGCTCATGGATTGGAAGAACGAATATTGTTAAAATGTCTATGCTACCCAGAACAGTCTACACATTCAATGCTATCCCTATCAAAATACCATCTACATTTTTCACAGACTGGAACAAAGAATTCTAAAATTTATATGGAACCAGAAAAGATGCTGAATCACCAGAGGAATGTTGAAAAAGAAAACCAAAGCTGATGGCATCACAATGCCTGACTTCAAGCTATATTACAAAGCTGTGATCATCAAGACAGCATGGTACTGGTAAAAAAAACAGACCTATAGATCAATGGAACAGAATAGAGAACCCAGAAATGGATCCTGAACTCTATGGTCAACTAATTTCAACAAATCAAGAAAGAGTATCCAATGCAAAAAAGTCTCTTCAATAAATGGTTATGGGAAAATTGAACAGCCACATGTAGAAGAATGAAACTGGACCATTCTCTTATACCATACACAGAGATAAAGTCAAAAATGGATGAAACACCTAAATGTGGGACAGGAATCCATCAAAATCCTAGAGGAGAACACAGGCAGCAATCTTTTCAACCTTGGCCACAGCATCTTCTTTCAAGACAGATCTCTAAACACAAGGGAAACAAAAGCAAAAATGAAATATTGAGACTTCCTCAAGATAAAAAGCTCTGCACAGCAAAGGGAACAATCAACAAAACTAAAAGACAACCTATGGAATGGGAGAAGATATTTGCAAATGACATATCAGATAAGATCTGATCTGATCTAAGGTCTATGAAGAACTCAAACTCAACACCCAAAAAACAAATAATCCAGTTAAGAAATGGGCAGAAAAACATGAACAGACATTTCTCCAAAATAGACATACAAATAGTCAACAGACACATGAAAAATTGCTCCACATTACTTGGCCTCAGGGAAATACAAATCAAAACCACAGTGAGGTACCTCACCTTGCACTTAGCCAAATGTGCAAGACAGGAAACAAAAAGTGCTGGTGAGGATGCAGAGAGAGGGGAACCCTTTTATACTCTTGGTGGGAATGCGAGCTGGTACAGTCACTCTGGAAAACAGTATGGAGGTTCCTCAAGAAGTTAAAAATAGAGCTACCCTATTACCGAGGAATTGCACTACTGAATATTTACCCCTGAGATACAGATGTAGTGAAACGAAGGGGCACCACACCCCAATGTTCATAGCAGTAATATCCACAATAGCCAAACTGTGGAATGAGACGAGATGTCCTTCAACAGGTGAATGGATAAAGATGTGGTTTATATATAGAATGGAATATTACTCAGCCTTCAGAAAGGATGAATACTTACCATTTACAGTGGTGTGGATGGAACTGGAAAGTATTATGCTTAACAAAATATGTCAATCAGAGAAAGACAATTATCATATGGTTTCACTCATATGTGGAATATAAGAAATAGTGCAGAGGATCATAGGGAGAGGGAGGGAAAACTGAATGGGAAGAAATCAGAGAGGGAGACAAACCATGACAGACTCTGGACTCTGAGAAACAGACTGAGGGTTGTGGAAAGGGAGGTGGATGGGCGGATGGGGCAACTGGGTGATGGGCATTAAGGAGGGCATGTGATGCGATGAGCACAGGGTATTATACCAAACCGATGAATTATTGAACACCATATCTGAAACTAATGATGTACTATATGTTGGCTAATTGAATTTAAATTAAAAAGATTTCTTGAAATTGAAGAACAATGTAACAGAACCAATACATATCATTTTTTTCACCCTTCTCTTTCAATACATATAAGGTATATGAAAGATAGGTTACTCTGTTTAGAGCATTGCTGTTTTAGAGACATAATAATGATAGTTTCTGAAGCAGAAATGTTCACTGGAGACACACTGAGAATATGCCTTACTTATCTTTTTTTCCTCAGGGCCTAAAAAATTATTTCATGTTTAAGAGGCATTCAAAAAATAGTTAATTATCCAAGAGCAAATGTTTAAAATAGTCAAAATATATTTATGAAAAAAATGACCTTGTATTTTAAATATAATATTATAAAATAGATCTGACACAAAATAATTGCAAATATAATTAATTGTGTGTTTTCTTTTCATTTGTTTTGAATATATAAAGTCCTCTGGAAAAAACAAAGTAAATTAGTCAAAAAAATTAACTTCATGTATATTTCTTTTTGATGAGTTTTTAAATCATTCTCTTTGCTATAAAAGGAGATAGTGGAGTAAAGAAGGATTCCAGACTTTGTCTTCCTCCATACCTAGTAAAATAAACCGTCACCATCTGAACAAAATAAAACATGCATCAAGCAAACAAACTTAAGCACTGAGTGGACAGCTTGGGAGAAATCAAGGATAAACCTTTGAGAGTAAGAAATTCTAGATGTCATCTGGTAATCTCAGCATTACCAAGAAAGCCTGCCAAATCTTGCCATATTCTAGGCATATCATACAAATTCAGTGCAACAAATGGACTTGGGTATTTTTTATTTTATTTATTTTATTTTATTTTATTTTATTTTATTTTATTTTATTTTATTTTATTTATTTTTACTTTTTATGTAAATTCAATTAGCCAAGGTATGGTACATCATTAGTTTTTGATATAATGTTCAATGTTTCATTAGTTGAATATAACAGCCAGTGCTCATCATATCATGTCCCCTCTTTAATTCCCATCACCTTGTTGGGTATTTTAGGCAGAGAGAGATTTAATATAAGAAATAAAACATTTTTGCGAGGACTGAAATAATAGGAATTGGGACTAGCAATGGATTTATTTTTTTCAGAAATCATTACCATAGCCACAGTCTAATGATCTGGAAGTCATTATTATATTACCACCCCAACAACCATCTTAAAACATCCTCAAAGTGCCAGTGACCATAAGATGGATCACTGAGGCTGGTCTCCACAACTCTCCTCAATGGAACCCCAGTTGGGGTAAATGCTTTTTCTGAGTCTATTGAGAGAATCGTATGGTTCTTGTCCTTTCTTTTTATTAATGTTGTATATCCCACTGATTGATTTGCAAATATTGAACCATCCCTGCAGCCAAAGAATAAATCCTACTTGATTGTGATGAATAATTCTTTTTATATACTGTTGGACTCAATTTTTTAGTATGTTGTTGAGTGTTTTTGCACCCATATTCATCAGAGATATTGGTTTGTAATTCTCCTTTTTAGTAGGCTATTTACCCAGTTTTGGATCAAAGTAATTCTGGCCTTGTAGAGCAATTTTGGAAGTTTTCCTTCCATTTCAATTTCTTAGAACAGTTTGAGAATAGGTAGTAACTCTTTTTTAAATACTTTGTAGAATTCCCTTAGGAAGCCATCTAGACTGGGATGTTTGTTTCTTGGGAATTTATTTTATTGCTGATTCGATTTCTTTGCCAGTTATCTGTTTAAATTTTCTATTTCTTCTTGTTTCAGTTTTGGTAATTTATATGTTTCTAGGAATTTATCTATTTCTTCTAGATTGTCCAATTTGTTGGCATATGATTTTTCATAATATTCTCTTATAATTCTTTTTTGTATTTCTGTGGTGTTTGTTGTGATCTCTCTTATTTCATTTGTGATTTTATCCATTTGAATCCTTTCTCTTTTCTTTTTGATAAGTCTAGCTAAGGTTTCATCAATTTTATTAATTCTTTCAATGAACCAGCTTTTAGTTTCATTGATCTTGAACTCCTTTAGCTTTTGTTTGTCTGGGAAACTCATCATATCTCCTTCTATTCTGAATGATAGACTTGCTGGATTGAGTATTCTTTGCTGCAAACTTTTCCCATTTAGTGCTTTTAATATATCATGCTACTCCCTTCTGGTCTGCAAAATTTATGCTGAAAAATCTGCTCATAGCCTTATGGGGTTTCCCTTGTATGTAATTCTCTTCTTTTCTCTGGGTTCTCTATTCTGTTCCATTGGTCTACATGTCTGTTTATGTGCCAGAACCATGCTGTCTTGGTGATCACTGCTTTGTAATATAGGCTGAAATCAGGCAACGTGTTGCCCCCAGCTTTGTTTTTCTTTTTCAACATTTCCTCAGCAATTCGGGGTCTTTTCTGATTCCATACAAATTTTAGGATTCGTTGTTCCAGCACTTTGAAAAATGTCATTGGAATTTTGATCAGGATGGCGTTGAAGGTATAGATTGCTCTGGGTGGAATAGACATTTTAACAATGTTTATTCTTCTGATCCATGAGCATGGAATGTTTTTCCATCTTTTTGTGTCTTCTTCAATTTCTTTCATGAGTGTTCTATAGTTCCTAGAATTAGATCCTTTACCTCTTTGGTTAGGTTTATTCTGAGGTATCTTATGGTTTTTGGTGCTATTGTAAATGGAATTATTTCTCTAATTTCTCTTTCTACAGTTGCAATGTTAGTGTATAAGAAAGCAACTGATTTCTGTGCATTGATTTTGTGTCCTACCACATTACTGGATTACTGTATGCGTTCTAGTAATTTGGGGGTGGAGGTTCCTCAAAAAATTAAAAATAGAGCTACCCTATGACCCAGCAATTGCACTCCTGGGTATTTACCTCAAAGACACGGATGTAGTGAAAAGAAGGGCCATATGCACCCCAATGTTCATAGCAGCAGTGTCCGCAATAGCCAAACTGTAGAAAGAGCTGAGATGCCCTTCAATAGATGAATGGTTAAAGAAGATGTGGTCAATATATACAATGGAATATTACTGAGCCATCAGAAAGGATGGATACCCAACTTTTACATCAACATGGATGGTACTGGAAGAGAATATGCTAAGTGAAATAAGTCAAGGAGAGAAAGTCAATTATCATATGGTTTCAATTCTTTGTGGAACATAAGGAATGGCATAGAGGACATTAGGAGAAGGAAGGGAAAAATGAAGGGGGGGAGTTGGAAGGGGAGACAAACCATAAGAGACTATGGACTCTGAGAAACAAACTGAGTGTTTTTTTTTGGGGGGGATGGGTTAGCCTGGTGATGGGTATTAAGGAGGGCATGTACTGCATGGAGCACTGGGTGTAAAAGTCTGTTTTTTGCCCTTCTCAGCACCACTGGCTCCTTCCCCACCATGGACAGCCAAGGTCCATTTCACTTTGAGACCTAGTCATTACCCTTCCTACCTTCTTTGATGTGGCTGCTTGTCTACCTTTAGTTGTGGAGTTTGTTCTGCCAGGCTTTGAGTCATTTTTTGGGTTGTTTACAACAAGGTGAGTGTTAGCTAGTTGTATCAATGGGACAAGGTGAGCTTAGGGTCCTCCTAATCCACCATCTTCCCAGTCAAACCCAAATTTTCTTTAATTGCTTAATAGCTCCAATATTTTTTTCCAATTCTTATGTTCTACATTGGTAATTTTGTCATTTGCAAGCAAAATGTTTTATTTCCTCTTTCCTGATCTGTGTGTCTTTTATTTCTTTTATTTATTTTTTTTTTGCCTTTTTGCATTATTAAGACTTACAGTGTGATGTTGAAATGCAATGGTAAAAGGGGGCATTCTTTCCTTGTTCTTGATCTTTGCAGGAAAGGTTTGAGGTTTTCACCATTAAGTAGGGTTTTTTGTTGTTCTTGTTGTTGTTTGTTTTATTCATTATCAAGTTGAGGAAGTTCTCTATTCTTAGTTTGCTGAAAGTTTTTATTATGAATGGGTGTTGGATTTTGTTAAATAGTGTTTATGTATCTATTGATATAATCATGTGATTTTTCTTTCTTAGTCTATTCCTGTAATGACTTATAACAACTGATTTTTCAATCGTTGAGACAGCCTTGTATACATGGATAAATCCTACTTGGTTGTAGTGTATAATTCTTTGTATACATTGTTGAATTCAATTTGCTAATATTTTGTTGAGAATTTTTACAACTTTGTGTATTGGATTAGTGGGGTGTAGTTTTCTTTTCTTGGAATGTCTTCATCTCTTTTGATATTAGAGTAAGTCTGTCCTCCTAGAATGAGTTAAGAAGTATCCTCTCTACTTCTAACCTCTGAAAGAGATTGTAGAGAATTAGTCTAATTTCTTTTTTAAACATTTGTTAGAATTCACCAGTGAACCCATGTAGGCCTGTTGTTTTCTTTTTCAGAATTTTCACCTTTTACTTATATTGCACATTTGTTATTTTATTTATTTATTTATTTAGAGGAAATTTTTTTATTATGTTCAATTAGCCAGCATATAGTACATCATTAATTTTTGATGCCCATCTGTTATTGAATGCTCTCTCCTTTACCCATGAGATCCTTTAGAATATTTATAGTTGTTTTAAATTCATGTTCTGATAATTCTAATATCTCAGCTATGTTTGGTTCTGACTCTTTATCTCTTTAAATTGTCTTTTATTTTCTTTTTATATAACGTGTTTTTTTTTCTTATAACCGGATATTACATACCAAGTAAAAGAATTGCTATAAAAAGGCCTTTAGTAATGTGGTGGTAAACATGATGAGATGGAAAGTGTTCCATAGTCCTATGATTAGGTCTTAATCTGTTAGTGAGTTTATGCCTCTGGACTTCACAACTATCTTTATTTATTTTTTCTTTCTCTCTAGGTGGGAAAGGATGACTAGAGTGAGCTGAGTATTTCCTTTTTCCCATATAAAAGGCAGGTGCTTACTGAAATTGGGTTTTTCCCCTCTCCCAGATCAGTTAGTCTCTGACATAATGTCCAAGCAGATTAAGTTCTGGCTAACTAATTTCTCTTGAGGGCAAGCCTTGTTAAGAAGAAGAGCACTCTGGAATACTTCAAAACAGTTTCCTTTCTCTCCAATTGTAGGAAGCACAAAGGAATTTTTCTCTATTTACTCTAGGAACCTGACCAAGTTCCTTGGAGATAAATGTCACAATATTCTGTGGTCCTCCTATCACTGAGTGCTCCTGGAGTGTTTAACTCTCTGAATTGTCCATATAAGCCTCCAGCAAATAGTCAATTACAACTCTGATTTTCTTATCCTAGCTCTGGTTCCCACAGCAGTATCTACTCCTGGGTCTCTGTACTGGTAAAATATTTTCTCTGCATTTGCCTGTCTGTATCTCTGGTCTTTGGGGCCTTGGTTTGCCCTGTGTCCTTAGTTTTTTAATGGGCTCTGGAAGAGTTGATTTTTCAGTCTGTTCAGCTTTTAACTTGTTAAAAAGGAGCGGTTACTTCTTAGCTCCTTTTATTTGGAATTGTAAGCTGGAAGTATTTAAAGTTTTTCATAAATATTTTAATTAACATTAAAGACATCTTTAAGGAAATCAAATTTCTTCAAACAACAACAAAAAATTCAGATATTTAACAATCTCTTCCATTTCATTTTCATGATAAACTTTTAAAAAATCAATGTAATTAAATGTTTAAAGTCATTCAATTTTTCTTGGAGTGAGGGGATGATCTTTTATGTATAAAGGTAGGCACCGACCCAATATTTCTTCTGTTTATACTTCCCTATCTTTTTCTTTTTTTCAAAACTATGATTGGAGCTGCATAGTAACATAAGAAGTTAATATGAGAGTAAAATTCATCCTGATAACTTTCTTGAGCACTATCAGAGCATTTTACATTTTCCTGGGGAAAAAAAATTTTTTTTAAGTACTAATTTACTAGTATGAAGCAGATAAGACAAATCAGAGTGATTGACTTCCTGAATTAATATTGGTGGAAGGAATAGAGTAAAAGACTAGATGAGAATAATTGATGTCTATTCTTAATGAGGAAAGATTTAGATACATGTACTAATCAAGATAGCTAATCAAGATAGCTATCAAGATACATATGAATCCAAACTCTCCTTATGCTTATTTGGATACTGGTAAAATTGTATGCAATAAGTAAGTTTCATAAGACTGTAAGTCCATTTAGGCAGAGATCAGATCTGTTTTATTTTCTAGTGTTTAATGCATGATGTATGCTCAATAAATATTGAATAAATGCTTCTAGGCCATATGACAAGTTCATAGAAGGCTCTCAAAAGTTGGAGATATAGAGACCCTATAAAGCATCCTAACAGCAAACTGACTCTTTTGGGTCAGAGATAATATTTCTGTGAGCAACTAGCTTTTCTACCCAGAAAAACTATACTGATGGAAAAGAGCAAAGCCTCTAAAGTTATGGGCACCAAAAATAATTCTCTTCTCAGTGGGGAATTAAAAAAGAACAACAAAATAAATGGATGGAAATAAGTAAAAAGTCATAACTGAAAAACCTGGGCATTAAAAAATGGTTCTTATTTGTAAAGTAAAGAAACTAGAGTTTTTCTTCTTTCTCATCTTTTCTAGTGTCATGAATATGTGAGAGAAATCAGGGAACCAAGCATAGGTGAATAAACTCCAAATACTATAGAAATCCATGGGCTCTGGAAATATTATGGGTGAGGATTTAAAGAAAGGAGAGCCCAAGAGTGCCATACAAGAGTGCCACACCAGTAAGAAAACCAAACCAGGAAGACATTAAAAGTGAGATATTAATATACAGATGACTAGATACTTAGCAATCTAGAGATATTTAGTTTTTACATATAGTACATTTTACAATCTTAATGACTTTTAAGTAATGTTATTTTGTAATACTTAGAATTTTTATATTTTGTGGAAATGGTGTTTACATGAGGAATGGATCAGTGAGTGTTTGTCTCTCATACCCAATATTCATAGAAAGAAGGAGTAGAAATGGAGATAACTAAAGCCATATTCTATGAAATAAATTCCTTAAAGAAATGTGGAAAGATACTAATAGATACATTGATATTGATGTTACACCTATGTTGTCTTTTTTTAGCTTCCTTTTGCATGCCAGTTTTCTTTGGGTAATGGATTAAATACATGAATAGGTATTCACATCTGTGGTATTTTGAATACCAAAATAATAGTGGAACTGTGTTTGTTGTTTGGAGGCCAAGATAATTTGGCAATAGTTATACTTCAGGATGCTTCATAAGGTGTGGCTAACAGAGAAAGTAGAGAGCAGGGAGAGATCCTTTAAAGTAAAACAAGCAATGAGGGATGCAATTTCCTCATGTAAGAGGTGAATTTGGGTGTGTGAAGCAAAATAACTAAAGGATAAGCCAACTTCAAGTCATGATTCGGGTAAAAAGAAAGCATATCAAAAACTCAAATGGCATATGAAACAAAAAAAAAAAGGCTGTTATCGTCTATGGGTTTTAATAAAAATAAGGAGATCAATTTAAAAGCAGCCAAATTCCATTCTTTCCTAAGATTTAGAAACAGGGCTCTGGTCCTTGGGGGAGGAAAACTAATAAAAGCTCAGGGGTTGTGGAGGGATAGACAATTTAGTAAAACAGAAACTCAGAGTATCCAACAAATGAAAGTAGCTTTTTGTGCTGGAACAATGACAGAAAAATGGAATTCTAATGGGCTCAAAGAATTTAAGTGCCACCACATGCTTAACAGAGTACACAGGAATGACTTTGGGAATAAAGATTATATTTAATCTGTATTTTTAATCTGTCTTAATTTAAGAAATTGAGCAGCATAAAACTCATTTTTTCCTATTTTTAAAAAAATGTGCTTTGGTGCCTGGATGGCTCAGTAGGTAAAGCATCTGCCTTTGGCTCAGGTCATGATCCCAGCATCCTGGGATTGGAGCCCACATCTTCCTCTCCCTCTGCCTGCCACTCCCCCTGTTTGTGCATGCACTCTCTCTCTCTCTGTCAAATAAGTAAATAAAATCTTTTTTTAAAAATGTGCTTACAAAGCATTAGTTGACAGATATCTACTTCAATAGGTAAAATAGCTTTTAAAATTATACCAGAACTCGTTTTCCCCCTTTAAGTCTTCACTATCCTGTAATATAACTCACTATCCTGGCTTGCTTTGGCAAAAATGATTCATACCACAGGTGCTAAGAAAACTGTTCATTACCTTGTGCGTGTGTGCGTGTGTGTGTGTGTGTATATATATATACATACATATATGTGCGTGTATATATATATATGGAATTATATATATATGGATATATATATCCATATATATATATATGGAATTACTAATTAAGCCAACTTTGTATGCATTAAATGAATTTGGAAACTTAACCCCTCTTCAAAGTAAGAATTTTTCTCGTTAAACTATTTACATGACATACTTGGAAAGCAGGAACAAATCTCAAGCTTTACTTAGCAAATAACAACAGTAACAGTGATGACAACAAAACCTTTAAACTCATAGTTAATGCTTTTCAACACTTGTCGATCCAAGGCTTATGTTTGATGTGTGTGTTTCTACATGCAAAGGCCTGAACTTGGCATGCTTTTTCAGCAAGAAATTTCAGTTCAGAAAGATAGGCAAGAAAAGTGGAAACCTATGGAAGATAGGTAAATACTTTCAATTTCAAATTTCCTTTCTCTCCAGTTTCTTTATCATCTATGATGTAATTGAAAGTATGTTACTATAGAAGCTCAGAGATAGAGATTCCTTTCTATCTTGGCCACTCACTGATGTTTATGCTTGGATATACGTGGGACCCTATCCCCTAGATACACCACAATAGGAGTCTGAATAATAGTCTCTCAGTTTCTAGAGCTCTATGAATTTCAGATGCTCACTCTTTCCTGCTTTGTAAATGGGGGCTTATCTGTCCAAATGGCTCTACCTCAGGTACAATTACAAAAGTTAATAGGTTAATGTCTGTAAAGCAACTGAATTGTTCATAGCACATTCTCCACTTCCTGTCTTTGTGTTATGTCTTATAGGTTAAGGATGATATAGACATCATTCATGTATGTTTGGTTGTCCTCTCCTTTCTGCACACATAGGAGACCAGCACTTCCAACCCAATTACACATAGGTTGAAGCAATAAGAATTCTTTTTTTTTCTCTGCACCCTAAAAGGCCTTGTGTTATGACAATGCAAGTATAGTTAAAAACAACCTGGACCTCTGTATCACTCAATGAATGAAGCACAGCCCTGACCAGTCCTCATCCCCCATATCTACAGAGTTGTGAAGAGGAAGGAATTAAACATCTGCCATTGGATGGTGTCTTAGTCTGTTTGGTCTACTATAATAAAACAGACTGTGGCTTATAAACAACATTTATCTCTCACAGTTCTGGATGCTAAGAAGTCCAAAACCAAAGTGCCAGCAGATTTGATGTCTGATGAGAGCCCACTTTCTGGTTTTCAAATGGCCATCTTTTCATTTGTCCTCACATGGAGGAAAGGGTGAGAAAGCTCTCCCATGCTCTTTTTTAAAAATAGGGGCACTAATCCCATTAATGAGGAGATCATCTTCATGACCTAATTACCTACCAAAGGCCCCACCTCCTAATACCATCACATTGAGGATTAAGATTTCAACATATGAATCTTGGGCAGACACAAACATTCTATAGTAGACGGTTAAAAGAAAAGTGTCACTGAGTAAATGACATTAAGCATGTCTTGAAGCTACCTGAGAAAGGTTAACCATGAAGAAAGAGTCTCTGGCCAGAAGTCCCCGGGTAACAGAGACAAATAATCAAAGTTCTGGCTAAGCAGACCAGGTTTATAAACCATACCTTCTCCACCAGTTGCCACTGCATCTTATTTGGTGACCTGGCATTCAACAAGTTCATGCATTGTCTTCTTTTGCTAGTTTCTTTTACTCAAAATACTGTAAAAATATCATGTTTTTAAGTCCACAGGTTATTAAATATATCTCTTCTGATCTACAATGTAGGTGAAAATAGAAAAGTAATCTAATAACAAAATTTATTTGAATAGGAACCATTAATTTAGAATAAACCCTATCTGTATTTAATTAATTATTTTTGAATCTTGATTGTATTGGTTTTAAAGTCATCAGGATATTTTGAAGGCATATATATACAGAACCAGAAACTCAGAATTTAAATTTTAGCTTTTGAAGTTTCTCGGAAGTTAATGCCATTAATACTATTGGCTGTTTTGATGACACCATTTAATTGGTTATTTGTTCTGGCTATCTGTTGCCACCCAACTACCCCAAACAGAGAGGTTAAAAATGACCACTGTTTTATTATACTTCAAAGTTGGGTGTCAAGATTTCAGAGAGGTCTCACCTGGGTGGTTTTTGCATCAGTGGCATCATCTCAGGTCACTTAGAAATAGCCAGTGGCTGGACTAGTCTGGAAAGATCAAAAAGTCTTCATGCACATGCCTGGTGCTCCAACAGAGGCATCTAGAAGACTAGAATTTGCTGAATATCTTCATGTATTCTTAGAGCCTTGTGTGGGGTCTCCCCAGCATGTAGTGAACATTTAGAAGATGACTCAGGACTCCAAAATTACAAAGCAGAAGGGGCCAGTCCTTCTAAAGCCGAAACCCAGAAATATGATTGTGTCACTTCTACCACAGTGTCTTGGTCAAAGCTGTCTTAGGCCAACCTTCAGGTGGGTTTGGGAGGGCAGAGAAATGGATTCTATCTTTTGATGGGAAGGCATGAAAGGATCTTTAATCTGCCACAGCCTAAGACTAAAGGACCACACAAACAAATGTGAAAGCATAAGCTCAAATCAAACTTAGAAAGCCTAAAGCTTGATTTAATTCTTCCAATAATAAATTACTAAAATAAACTAATCCTCCATTAATACAGTGCCAAGATAAAAAGATCTCTGCATTCCACTCAAGAACTTTAACTGTCATGAAAAATGCAACATTAAAATTTAATGCTTTATTTTTAGAAAATAAAAATGAATTCAATCTTTGAATCTGCTTGTTCTTCAATATTTATCTTACTATTTTTTTCATTTTTAAAAATCATTTACAAGAGTTCTGTGTATGATTGTCTATTTCCATAAAAGAAGAAAATATCATTATCCCACATGTCCAAAGCTATAATAAATTTTGATGCAAAGAAAAGACAAGCAACTAAGGCACAATAATGTCAAATTATATCAACCTAAAGAAATGAGTGAAAAATCTACAAGTATCTGCAACATCAGAGACTTTAAAATCTTGAATTAATAAAAAGGACTTTTCTTCACACTTTTGTCATATTTCTCTACAGTTCATAACCCTGTGGCATGTTTTAGTGAATCTCAGAGGAACTAACACCATATTAAAAATGAAAAGGAAAATTTGCATTTAGAAACAAAAATACATTAACAAGATATGTTTTATATATGATAAGATATAAGTATCTACACACAAACAGCACAAACACGTGCACACACACATAATAAATCAGTTTAGTATTGTCATCTTTCTGTGCTTTGCAATCCATACTACAAAGTTATTTTTGCTCAGGAAGTTAGTCTTTCATTTCCATTCTATAGTATATGATTGATGGGTCATACAGGGGACAAAGCTATTCCTTAAAACATATTGCTTATATGGTATAGTAAAAAGGAACTCTAGGCAAATACATGCTATATTTTCTGAGAAACAATATATGAAGAACATTGAAACTCACAGTGTAGATACTATTGTTGAATACTTAAAAAGTCAGTCTTGTTCATTTTGTTGATTTCAACCTTACTAAAGAATCTGGATCATTGAATGATTGATTTAGGCCTCCTATATACAATAATAAAATGAATAGGGAAAACAATTCATCAAAAATAATGGCTATATATGGAAGCACTTAATGAGTTACAAATAATTAATTCATACTTTTCATATGCATTTTTAAAACGTTGATCTTCATATGGTACTTCACAGCAATATATATAAATATAGTTTCAAGCAAAGCAACTTCACAGCAATATATATAAATATAGTTTCAAGCAAAGCACCACCTACTGATCTGCAATGGAAATAATGATCCCATAAAAGAGTGCGCTTTTATAGCACTTTTTGATGGAAAGTTTTTATTTAATGAAATCCGCTTGCATTTACATATATATATACACACACACACACTCACACACACACATATATATATATATACACAGGTATCACATATATATTTGTATGTCTTAATTTACATTTCTCAAGTATTCTATTTAAAACCATAATAGGGTTCATTTAACACAGGTCTATTAGAAGGTCATAAGGCATAATGTTTATATGAGCAGTAACTTTTGATATGGGAATTTCATGATATCATAGGCACTTTTCATGGATTTACTTTCTATAGGGCATTTTGATTTCTGCTTTTTGTCTTCTGTACAAAATGCATACTTGTACATATTGGAAATGTATGTAAATAACAAAAATCTGTTTGTGACTTTATGATTTTTGTTAACAAATCAGAATAGATTGAAGTATAGGTTTTGAAAGTCACAGAAACTTTAAAAATTATGCTTCTCTTGGTCCATGCATCTGTATATGTGAGATTTTATTTTTCTTGCTTTTTATTATTTTTATTCATTATTTATTGGTTTTTTAATAAGTGTCATTATTGACCCACCTATTGGATTTTGTAGCTATTTCCTTTCCTTTTCCAAAGTAAATGTGTATATATATGTATATATGTACATATATATCTTAGTTAATATAAAGTTAACATGGAAAATATCTACCTTAAAAATTAATCTTAGATCATGAATAAGCATAGGGTGTCAATAAATCAAGCAAAATTCTGCTACACAACCATGAGGACTTAGACTCAGAAAAAGACTATCAGGATGACCGGAGGTTATGGGAACAAAGTCACCTTTAGGAAAGAACTTAAATCAGTGAAGAAAGTTCAAGGGGAGGTAGTTGTCTGGCATGTGCAGAAGGATTTACATTTGTTGTATAAGGCTCCAAGGGATAGAGCAAGATCCAGAAAAATAGAAATGAGGTTTCAGCTCTCTTTAAGGTGTAATTATGTCCATACTAGCAATGAGAATGGAACTTTCACATAGTTACAGTGACTTGAGTAGAGTCACATGCTAAGTGGTGTAGCCAAGCTTGTAGCTGACACTGCCTGCCTAACTTGCCTACACCAAACCCCACACCACTGCACTCTGGTGTGACAGCCCTTCTCAGTCAAGCTTGCCTTAGTCCCAGCATGGCAGGTACCTCCTCCAAAAGACCAGGACAAACCCCTCCCAACCACAGAGTTCTGCTGGGTCTCAGTTCTCATGGAAGTGGGTCAGGTCCCATTTCAGAAGCACACCAGAGCACACCTAGTTAAAACTCACTACATTCAAACCAGGGACCAAACACTGTCCATAGCAGGCAAGGACAGACTCTGCAGATGACTGGACTGAAGGATAAAAGAAGCCAAAACACAGCAGCACAGTGCATGCAGCACACACCAGAGACACTCCCTGAAGTGTCAGGCCCTAGACACTACATGATCTCTTCATAAGGTTATTACTGTCAGGAGCAGGAGACATAAATGGCTTTTCTAACACAGAGAAGAAGGCACAGACATGCACAAAATGCCAAGATTGAGGGATTTATTCCACTTATCCCAAGTGAAAGGACAAGATAAGGCCATGGACAGAGATCTAAGAGAAAGAGAAATAAGTAACGTGCCTGATAGGGAATTTAAAGCGACAGTCATAGGATACTCACTGGACTTAAAAGAATAAAAGACATCAATGAGACCCTTACCACAGAGAAAAAATTAAAAAATAATCAATCAGAGATGAAGAATACAATAAACGAGATTGGAAACAGGCTTGATACAATGAACAACAGTTTGGAAGAAGAAGAGGAGTAAATTAGTGACCTAGAAGACAAAATAATGGAAATGGTGAAGCTGAACAAAAGAAGAATTATGCAACATGAGAATAGATTTAGGGTACTCAGTGACTCCATCAAATGTAAGAACATTCATATTACAGGAGTCCCAGAAGAAGAGAGAGAAAAGAGGGCAGAAAATTATTTTCAAGAAATAATAGCAGAAAACTTCCCTAATTTGGGGAAGGAAACAGACATCCACATCCAGGAGACACAGAGAACTCCCATAAAATCAACAGGGTGTACAGTTTTAAATACTATGCTATAAATTAAAAAAAAGGCCCACATCCCTTGTATACCTCTTTACATAGAACATATGTTTAAAGATTTGTTCAGTTTCTCATTAAATCAGGATAATAAATGTGTTAAAATGCTTCCAGAACATAGCTCATTAACATTATCTATGGTAACATTTAATTTGAATTACAGAGGCAGGACAGGAGACAATTTAATTTTTCTTCTATTAAATTCCAATCTCTTTTCATTACAAATGAGAAACATTGTGAAATATAATTAAAAAAACATATTCTTTAGAATAATGTAAAAGTATGTTTATTAATAATATGAGGTAATCAATGAAGGTTTTCCACATATACAGTATGTTAAAAAAATTGATCTTCTGAATAATTTTCCTTGGGAATGGCCATAATGTTTTTTTAAAATTTTTTAATCACATAATTATTAAATTCTGACAGTGCCAGTAACAATTCTAAGAACTACAAGTCAAGGTCTTATTAAGATCAGCCCTCCTGGGGCACCTGGGTGGCTCAGTCAGTTAAGCATTTGCCTTGGCTCAGGTCATGATCCTGGAGTCCTGGATGGAGCTGGAATTGGGCTCCCTGCTCAGCAGGGAGACTGCTTCTCCCTCTGCCCTTCACCCTGCTCCTGCTCTCTCACCCCACTTGTGCTCTCTGGTTCTCACACTCTCAAATAAATAAATAAAATCTTAAAAAAAAATATCCAGCCCTCCTAAGAACCAATCTAGTCACAGACTCAGCAACAAGTCATTTTATACCATCCTCTTATTACTGAATGGAGGCAATCGCATATGTGACAGGATTATTCATTCAACTTTTATTTTTTGATATTATCTCTATTATAAAAAACTCAAAGAAGTAGAAATATTTTATCATCTATAGAAAGAAGAAAAGAGAAGGTCTCCAAATGTGACTGAGTTGTTCTGTTTTGTTTTGTTTTTTGCCTCACTGAAATGGGTTAAGAAAAGAAAACAAGGGCAACAAATGCAGAATCTTGAAAAAACGTTTTGTAGATAAGGAGATTAGACAATAGCTTATTGTAGGGGTAAATCTTAAAGATTCTTTTGTAGGATTTTAATAATGGAGGAGACTAAAATATTTGAGAACTCTGGGAAAAGAAATCATGGAGTTTCTTTGGAAGACAGACATGACATAATAGAGCAAAGAAGAAAGAAGAGGTCATAACTGGAGCCTCAGAAGAGGACTTTTTTTTTTAAGATTTTATTTATTGACAGAGAGAGACACAGTGAGAGAGGGAACATAAGCAGGGGGACTGGGAGAGGGAGAAGCAGGCTTCCCGCGGAGCGAGGAGCACGATGTAGGGCTCCATCCCAGGACCCTGGGATCATGACCTGAGCCGAAGGCAGACACTTAATGACTGAGCCACCCCGGCACCCATGAGGACTTCTTAAATAAGGATAGAAATAGTTATTCTTCTCAGAGAGGAGGGATATAGGCAAAGTTGCTTTTGGAGGGGATTATCTTTAAGATACAAAACAGTCACTGCTAATGATCTTTTTTTCCCCCACGGTTTTAAAATCTAAGAGAAAGGGGGGAATTCAGGGAAGAAAGCAGGGGAATACTGAAGCTGACTATCCCTGAGGGTATCTGTTTACCAAGAAAAACTTGTACTATTTTAATGGTAAAATAGACAGAAGTGGAAGGAGAGAGTCTGTCCAAGGCAGGAGTCAAAAAAGAGAGTCTCCTAATGCTATGCTGGCTTATTACTAAAGGATTATACTTCAGGATAAAGTGAACCCAAAATCTCACCCATCATATGGAAACATCAGGTACTAACAATAACTGAGCCACTCTCAAGAAATTTCTAAGACTGTACATCTTGCAGAAGAGAAACACTCCCAGATGAAAAGTCTCAGATACAGTAAGGACTAGAGAGAAATGAACTAGCAGATATGTGAGTAAATCTATACATGTACTGGCTGTATCAATAACAATAAAAACTTGTGAGATTAATGAACAAACAACACAGAAGTAAAGTAAATGACAAAAATAAAAGAAGATGATGAAAATATTAATTTAAATTTTAATAAATAGAAGCTGCAGTTTTCTGGTTATCTATATAAAAAACAGAATCAAACATAAATATTAATTGTAAAAAGTGATAATTTAATACATTTAATTCCAAATGAAAATATTAAAAAAGAGAAAAAGAAGATTGAACAAATATGATAAAAGAAAGCACACAAATGATGAATTAAAGCAACTATATCAGTAATATCAAAAAAATATGAATAGAACCAATTCCTTAGTTAAAGGACAAACATTAGTAGCCAGGGTTTTTTTTTTAATTTTTTTAAATCTTATTATTAACATATAATGTGTTATTTATTTCAGGGGTACAGGTCTGTGATTCATCAGTCTTACACAGTGCACAGTACTCACCACAACACATACTCTCCCCAATGTCCATCACCCAGCCACCCGATCCCTCCCAACACCCTCCACTCTAGCAACCCTCAATTTGTTTCCTGAGATTAAGAGTCTCTTATGATTTGTCCCCTCTCTGGTTTCTTCTTGTTTCATTTTTTCCTCTTTCTCCTTTGACCTTCTGCCTTGTTTCTCAAATTCCACATATCAGTGAGATCATATAATTGTCTTTCTCTGATTGACTTATTTTGCTTAGCATAATACCCTCTAATTCCATCCATGTCATTGCAAAAGGCAAGATTTCATTTTTGATAGCTGCATAATATTCCAGTGTGTGTGTGTGTGTGTGTGTGTGTGTGTGTGTGTGTGTGTGTGTATCACATCTTCTTTATCCATTCATCTGTTGATGGGTCTCAGTTCTCATGGAAGTGAGTCAGGTCCCATTTCAGAAGCAGAGAAGAGCACACCTTGTTAAAACTCACTACATTCAAACCAGGGACCAAACACTGTCCATAGCAGGCAAGGACAGACTCTGCAGATGACTGGACTGAAGGATAAAAGAAGCCAAAACACAGCAGCACAGTGCATGCAGCACACACCAGAGACACTCCCTGAAGTGCCAGGCCCTAGACACTAGGGCCTAGAGCATAGATGTTGATGGACATCTAGGCTTTTTCCATAGTTTGGCTATTGTGGACATTGCTACTATAAACACAGGGGTGCAGGTGCCCTTTTGGATTACTACATTTGTATCTTTGGGGTAAATACCCAGTAGTGCAATTGCTGGGTCATAGGATAGCTCTATTTTTAACTTTTTGAGGAACCTCCATACTGTTTTCCAGAGTGGCTGCACCAGCTTGCATTCCCACCAACAGTGTAAGAGGGTTTGCCTTTCTCAGTCAAAGGTTTTTGTTATTTGTTTTTGTTTGCTTTAAAGGCTCCATCTTCTGTCTTATTTAAAACATAAGGAAACACCAAAGCTTAAAGGAAGAACATTATAAAGGAAATAGTAGCACTAAAATAATAATAATTAAAAAGCTGATATAATTTCATTAATAGTAGACAAAATGGACTTAAACAAGAAAAGTATTTCTAAAAATAACGTGCAGCACTTTTTAAAGATAAAATTTGATGTACCTCAAAACAGAGCCTCAAAATATATAAATAAAAAATTGACATGTGTATAAGGTAAAATACACAAAACAATCTAATTAAAAGATTTTAGCCTATTTCAATGAGTAGTTTTGAGAACAAACATTAATAAAATAAATTTGGAGAACACAATTAACAAACATTACTTAAAGTCATTACAGAACAGAATTCTTTATCCAAGAACTGTAGAATACACATTCATTTCAAATATATGTTGAACTACTTAAAAATCTAACCATTCCTTAGACCATAAATCAAGTCTCAACAAATTTCAAAATAAAGTAATATAGAATATATTCTATATTCTAAGTGTACAGTTTAGTTAAGGTAAAAGTCAATTATGAAAACTATAAAGCTTCCTATATTGAAGATTAAGGAATATAATTTCAAACATTCATTGATCCAAGAAAAACTAAAAATGACAATATTTTGAAGTGAACAATAAATAAAGTTCATATCTAAGTTTTGTGGGATGCAGTCAAACTGTAGTTTAATGAAAAATTACAGGCTTGGTAATACATGTATTAAAAAGAAATGTAATTGAAAGTTAAAGAAATATATTTTGGGAAGTTAATAACAGAAAGAAGACTTACTTAAAGTAAGTCAAAGGGTAAGGACAGAAATCAACAAACTAGAAATCAATAAACTAGAAGAGGTATAATTATTAGGTAAAATCAACAAAGTGAAAAGTTTTTTTGAAAATACTAATAAAATTGAAATATCTCTAACAGTATTGTTCAAAGTAAATAGAGGTGCAGGTAAAATCACCTATTGTATAGGTGATTTTTAAAGGAACACAGAATGGATATTGGAGACACTGAAAAGGTAATGAAAGTATATCAAGTGAAGATTTTGCCACTATTTCATGGTTTAAATGAAATGGAAGTATTTCTTGAAGAAAAAGAAAACAACAACAACACATAATGTAGCAAGATTGAGTCCTAAAAAGATAGAAAAACTTATTAGTCCAAAATCATTTAAGAAGTTTGACTCATTATTCAGAAACTTTCACTCAGAAAACTCCAGGCCCAGACGACTTCATCAGAGAGCATTTAAAAACAATGAAAGCAGAAATGAATCCAATCTAACACAGTCTTTGAAAGAAAATTTTTAAAAAAAGAATATGAGATACTCTGTGCTTATATTCTGAGGCTAGCATAATCCTAGAAACTAAAATGCAACAAAGGTATAAGGGAAAATAAATTACAATTTCATGCCATTCATGAAAATAAGTGCAAAAAAAGCTTAAATGCAAGAATAGTAAAACTAACAACAATAATTTTTTTGAAAAAAGAAAAATGTACCATGACTAAGTAAGTTTTATTCTAAGAAAGAATTTTTTTCAAATTAGAATATCAATAGATATATTTATCATATTGTGTTCCAAGTGAAATCGATCATTTCAATATGTACAGAAAAAGTTTATGATAAAATTTAAAACTCATCCATGATGAAAACAGAAATAAAAACCTCACAGCAATAGCTGTTAGAGGGGGCGGAGCAAGATGGCGGAGGAGTAGGAGACCTAGATTTCCTCTGGTCTCAGGAATTCAGCTGGATAAGGATCAAACCATTCTGAACACCTACAAACTCAACAGGAGATCAAAGAAAAGAATAGCAACAACTCTCTGAACAGAAAAGCGACCACTTTCTGGAAGGTAGGACATGCAGAGAAGTGAATCCGAGGCGATATTGATATTCGGTAGGATAGATGGCGGGGGAGGGGGCCTCTGTCCGCCGCTTCTGGCAAGTGATAGAGCAGTGGAACACAAAATTGGAATGTTTAGAAGTCGACTCCGCTGAGGGACATCATTCCAGTGGCTAAGCGGAGGGTGGAACCCTCACGGGACAGTGTCGTCTCAGGACCCTTGGGGTCACAGAAAGACCAGGGATGCCTGAATGCGGCAGAGCTCCCAGGTATGGGAGCAGGGAAGCCAGCTACAGAGACAGAGCCGAGGCGTGGACTTTCAGCTCGGGGTTGACATAAACTGTGATCCATGGCCCAGTGGGGCCACTGCTCCTCCAGCAGGGACCCAACAAGCAGCAGATCAGGGAGATGCTCCTTCCTCCCCTGGGAGGAACGGAGTGGGAGTGCACCACAGGGATCTGCTGGGTTTGGAGACTCCACACGGGGTCTGGTGCCAGAGATGGAAATGCTCAGTCACAGGCCAGATGATGCTGGAGTGTGGCCAGAGACCAGGAAGATGGGAGTGATTAACTGCTTTACTCTGGGGCTCACTGAGGCGCAGGGCCCAGCATTCTTGGCTCCTCTGGGGTGGAAATTTGGAGGCCACCATTTTCACTCTTGCCCTCCAAAGCTTTACAGAAAGCTTGCAGGGAACAAAAGCTCCTGAGAGCAAACCCGACCAGATTAATTAGCCCAGACCAGGCAAGGGCAGGGAAATTCCGCCTCCAGCAAAGACATTTGGGAACCATGGCAACAGGCCCCTCCCCAGAAGATCAGCAAGAACAGCCAGCCAAGACCAAGGTAACCGATCAATGAGAACGGCAGAACTCCAGAGATAGGGGAACACTGCACATAGAATCCATGGCTTTTTTACAATGATTCTTTAGTCTTTCAAAGTTAATTTTTTTAACTGTCTTTTTTTTTTAATTTTTCTTTTTCCCTTATTCAACCAACACTTATCAATCCCTTTTTAAAAAGCATTTTTATTTTTCATTTTTAGAGTCATATTTTATCCCTTCATAGTAGTTACACTCGTTATTGGCATATATATGTAAGTTGTTCTCTCTTTAAAATTTTGAGATACAGTCTCTTGAAACAGATCAAAATATAACCTAATCTCCAGTGTATAGCTTTGTTCTAGTCTCCTGCTTGATCACATTCTCTGCCCCTTTTTTCTATTTTTCTTTTTAAGTCCAGTTCTTTCTTTGTTCAAACAACTTCTTATCTTATCAATTCCTTTTATGAAATTTTTTTATAATTTACATCTTTACAGTCATATTCCATTCCTTCATTGTATCAACCTTTATTTTTGTACATATATAAGTTTTTCTTTCTTTAAAATTTTGGGAGGCACTATATTCTAACAAACCAAAATACACCCAAAATCTAGTGTGTGGAACTGATCTACGCACCAGCCACATCATATTCTGTTTTTTTTGTTGTTTTTGTTTGTTTTTACCTTTTTCTTTTTCATTTTTTTTTCTTTTTTCGTTCTTTCCCTTTCTTTTCTCCCGGTTTCAGGTCTTTTCTGATTTGTTTAGAGTATATTTTTCTGGGGACGTTGTTACCCTGTTAGCAGTTTGTTCTCTCATTCATCTATTCTTCTCTGGAAAAAAATGACATAACGGAAAAAATTACCTCAACAAAAAGAAAAAGAGGCAGTACCAACGGCCAGGAACCTACTCAATATGGACATTAGTATGATGTCAGACCTAGAGTTCAGAATGATGATTTTAAAGATACCAGCTAGGCTTGAAAAAAGCATGGAAGTTATTAGAGAAACCCTTGCTGGAGAAATAAAAGAACTAAAATCTAACCAAGTCGAAATCAAAAAGGCTATTAATGAGATACAATCAAAAATGGGGGAGCTAACTGCTAGGATAACTGAGGCAGAAGAGAGAATCAGTGATATAGAAGACCAAATGATGGAAAATAAAGAAGCTGAGAAAAAGAGAGATGAACAATTACCGGATCACGAGGGTAGAATTCAAGAGATAAGCGATACCATAAGACAAAACAACATTAGAATAATTGGGATCCCAGAAAAAGAAGAAAGAGAGAGGGGGCAGAAGGTATAATGGAGCAAATTATGGCAGAGAACTTCCCTAATATGGGGAAGGAAACAGCCATCAAAATCCATGAGGCACAGAGAACCCCCCTCAAAATCAATAAAAATAGCTCAACACCCTGACATCTAATAGTAAAACTTACGAGTCTTAGAGACAAAGAGAAAATCCTGAAAGCAGCTCGGGAGAAGAGATATGTAACCTATAATGGTAGAAACATCAGATTGGCAACAAACCTATCCACAGAGACCTGGCAGGACAGAAAGAACTGGCATGATATATTCGGAGAACTAAACGAGAAAAATATGCAGCCAAGAATATTATGTCCAGCTAGGCTGTCATTGAAAATAGAAGGAGACATAAAAAGCTTCCAGGACCAAAAAAAAAAAAAAAATAAGGAATTTGCAAATACGAAACCAGCCCTCCAAGAAATACTGAAAGGGGTCCTCTAACCAAAGGGAGAGCCTAGAAACAACATAGACCAGAAAGGAACAGAGACAATATACAGTGATAGTCACCTTACAGGCAATACAATGGCACTTAATTCATAACTTTCAATAGTTACCCTGAATGTAAATGGGCTAAAAGCCCTAATCAAAAAACAGAGGGCATCAGATTGGATAAAAAAACAAGACCCATCAGTATGCTGACTGCAAGAGACTGATTTTAGACCCAAAGAAACCCCCAGATTGAAAGTGAGGGGGTGGGAAATGATTTACCATTGTAATGGACACCAAAAGAAAGCTGAGGTGTCAATACTTATATCAGACAAATTAGATTTTAATTCAAAGACTGTAATAAGAGCTGAGGAAGGACACTATATCTTACTTAAAGGGTTTATCCAACAAGAAGATCTAACAATTGTAAATATCTGTGCCCCTAACATGGGAGCAGCCTATTATATAGGCAATTAAAAACAAAAGCAAAGAAACACATAGACAACAATACAATAATAGTGGGGGACTTTAACACCCTCCCTCACTGAAATAGACAGATCATCTAAGCAAAAGATCAACAAGGAAATAAAGACCTTAAAGACACACTGGACCAAATGGACTTCACAGATATATTCAGAACATTGCATCCCAAGCAACAGAATATACATTCTTCTCTAGTGCCCATGGAACATTCTCCAGAAGAGATCACATCCTAGGTCACAAATCAGGTCTCAACTGATACCAAAAGATTGGGATCATTCCCTGCATATTTTCAGACCACAGTGCTTTGAAACTAGAACTCAGTCACAAGAGGAATGTCAGAAAGAACTCAAATACATGGAGGCTAAAGAGCATCCTACTAAAGAATAAATGGGTCAACCAGGAAATTAAAGAAGAATTTAAAAAATTCATGGGAAAACAAGAAAATGAAAATACAACTGTTCAAAATCTTTGGGATACAGCAAAGGCAGTCTTAAAAGGAATGTATACAGCAATACAAGCCTTTCTCAAGAATCAAGAAAGCTCTCAAATACACAACCTAAACCTACACCTAAAG
The DNA here is from genome assembly GCF_003265705.2 of Callorhinus ursinus. Lineage (NCBI taxonomy): Eukaryota > Metazoa > Chordata > Mammalia > Carnivora > Otariidae > Callorhinus > Callorhinus ursinus. The sequence continues at coordinate 775,655 of NW_027397124.1, read as the reverse complement.
GAGCTGGAGAAAGAACAGCAAATAAAGCCTAAGCCCAGCAGGAGAAGAGAAATAATAAAGATCAGAGCAGAAATCAATGAAATAGAAACCAAAAAAGCATTAGAACAGGTCAACAAAAGCTGGTTCTTTGAAAGAATTAAAAAGATTGATGAACCCCTGGCCAGACTTAGCAAAAAAAAAAGAGAAAGGACCTAAATCGACAAAATCATGAATGAAAGAGGAGAGATCACAACCAACACTAAAGACATACAAACAATTATAAGAACATATTATGAGCAACTTTATGCCAGCAAATTAGATAATCTGGAAGAAATGGATGCATTCTTAGAGATGTATCAACTACCAAACTGAACCAGGAAGAAATAGAAAACCTGAACAGACCTATAACCACTAAGGAAATTGAAGCAGTCATCAAAAATCTCCCAACAAACAAAGGCCCAGGACCAGATATCTTTCCAGGGGAATTCTACAAAACATTTAAAAAGGAATTAGTACCTATTCTTTTGACACATTCCAAAAAATGGAAATGAAGGAAAACTTCCAAACTCGCTTTATGAGGCCACCATTACCTTGATCCCCAAACCGGACAAAGCCCCATCAAAAAGGAGAACTACAGACCAACATCCTTGATGAACATGGATGCAAAAATTTTCGCCAAAATACATGCCAATACGATCCAACATACATAAAAGGGTTATTCACCACATCCAAGTAGAATTTAGTCCCGGGCTGCAAGGTTGGTTCAACATCCACAAATCAATCAATGCGATACAATACATTAACAAAAGAAAGAACAAAAATCATATGATCCTCTCAATGGATGCAGAAAATGTTTTTGACAAAGTACAGCATCCATTCTTGATCAAAACTCTTCAGCGTATAGGGATAGAGGGTACATACCTCAATATCATAAAAGCCATCTATGAAAAACACACAGTGAATATCATTCTCAATGGGGAAAAACTGAGACCTTACCCCCTAAGGTCAAGAATGCGGCAGGAATGTCCACTCTCACCACTGCTATTCAACATAGTATTAGAAGTCCTGGCCACAGCAATCAGACAACAAAAAGAAATCAAAGGCATCCAACTCGGCAAGGAAGAAGTCAAACTTTCACTCTTTGTAGATGATATGATACTGTATGTGGAAAACTCAAAAGACTCCACCTCAACACTCTAGAACTCATACAGAAATTCAGTAAAGTGGGAGCATATAAAATCAATGCACAGAAATCAGTGGCATTCCTATACACCCACAACAAGACAGATGAAGGAGAAATTAAGGAGTCAATCCCATTTACAATGGCACCCAAAACCATAAGATACCTAGGAATAAATCTAACCAAAGAGGCAAAAGATCTGTACTCAGAAAACTCTAAAATACTCATGAGAGAAATTGAGGAAGATATAGAGAAATGGAAAGACTTTCCATGCTCATGGATTGGAAGAACAAAATTGTGAAGATGTCAATCCCAACTAGAGCAATCCGCACATTCAGAACAATCCCCATCAAACTACCATCAACTGTTTTCAAAGAAATGGAACAAATAATCCTAAAATTTGTATGGAACCAGAAGAGACCCCGAATAGCCAGAGGAATGTTGAAAAAGAAAAGCAAAGCTGGTGGCATCACAATTCTGGACTTCCAGCTTTATTACAAAGCTGTCATCATCAAGACAGTATGGTACTGGCACAAAAACAGACACATAGATCAATGGAACAGAATAAAGAGCCCAGAAATAGACCCTCAACTCTTTGGTCAACTAATCTTTGACAAAGCAGGAAAGAATGTCTAGTGGAAAAAAGGCAGTCTCTTCAACAAATGGTGTTGGAAAAATTGGACAGCCACATGCAGAAGAACGAAACCGGACCATTTCCTTACACCACACAGAAAAACAGACTGAAAATGGTTGAAAGACCTAAATGTGAGACAGGAGTCCATCCACATCCTAAAGGAGAACACAGGCAGCAACGTCTTCAACCTCAGCCACAGCAACTTCTTCCTAGAAACATCACCAAAGGCAAGGGAAACAAGGGCAAAAATGAACTCTTGGGACTTCATCAAGATAAAAAGCTTTTGCACAGCAAAAGAAACAGTCAACAAAACCAAAAGACAACCGACCCAATGGGAGAAGATATTTGCAAATGACATATCAGAGTAAAGGGGTAGTATCCAAAATCTATAAAGAAAGTCTTAAACTCAACACCCAAAGAACAAATGATCCAATCAAGAAATGGGCAGAAGACATGAACAGACATTCTTCCAAAGAAGACATCCAAATGGCCAACAGACGCATGAAAAAGGCATCATAGAAATCCAAATCACAACCTCAATGAGATACCACCTCACACCAGTCAGAATGGCTAAAATTAACAAGTCAGGAAACGACAGATGTTGGCGGGGATGAGGAGAAAGGGGAACCCTCCTACACTGTTGGTGGGAATGCAAGCTGGTGCAACCACTCTGGAAAACAGTATGGAGGTTCCTCAAAAATTTGAAATTGAACTACCATACAATCCAGCAATTGCACTGGATATTTACCCCAAAGATATAAATGTAGGGATCCAAATGGGTACATGCATCCCAATGTTATAGCAGCAATGTCCACAATAGCCAAACTGTGGAAAGAGTCAAGATGTCCATTGACAGATGAATGGATAAAGAAGAAGTGGTATATATACACAATGGAATATTATGCAGCCATCAAAAAGGATGAAATCTTGCCATTTGCAACGACGTAGATGGAACTGGAGGGTGTTATGCTGAGCGAAATAATTCAATCAGAGAAAGAATATACCATATGACCTCACTGATATGAGGTGTTCGTCATCTCAGGAAAGAAACTGAGGGTTGCTGGAGTGGTGGGGGGTGGGAGGGAGGGGGTGGCTGGGTGATAGACATTGGGGAGGGTATGTGCTATTGTGAGCACTGTGAATTGTGCAAGATGGTTGAATCACAGATCTGTACCTCTGAGACAAATAATACAATATATGTTAAAAAAAAGAAGAAGAAGAAGAAGAAGATAGCAGGAGGGGAAGAATGAAGGGGGGAAATCGGAGGGGGAGAGGAACCATAAGAGATGATGGACTCTGAAAAACAAACTGAGGGTTCTAGAGAGGAGGGGGTTGGGAGGATGGGTTAGCCTGGTTATGGGTATTAAAGAGGGCACAGTCTGCACGGAGCACTGTGTGTTATATACAAACAATGAATCATGGATCACTACATCAAAAGTAATGATGTAATGTACGGTGATTAACATAACAATAAAAATTTTTAAAAAAACCTCACAGAAAACAATTGAAAAGGAACGTTCTTTTTCTTATAAATTATATTCACAAAACCCTTACAACTAACATCCTATCTATGGGTAAAACACTGATGGTATTCATTTTGGGGGTTGAAAACAAGGCCACAATGTCTGATACCACCATTTCAGTTCAGTATTTTATTGCAGATCTTATTTAGTGCAATAACTAGTGTAATGTGTAAGAGAATCCAAAAGGAATTATTATTAGTGTCAGTAAATTATAATTAGATATTAGAATTACTTAAACCTTAAATCTAGAATTAGAAATTGTTAATTTTAACCAGCTTGCTGGGAAAGAAATTAATAAACAAAAATCCATTGTATTTCTACATATCAGTAAACACTAAAGGGACAGAAATTGTACAACTTTTAAAATCACAATAACAATTATAAAGTAATGAGTTTTATGCAAGGCCTCTAGAGAAAAAAATTGTAAAACCTTTTTAAAAGATATTAAGACCCACATAATTTGCCATATAAATTATATTCACATATTAGAAGTCTCATTGCTGTTAAGTTGTTGGTTTTCCCAAAATTGAATTATAGATTCAAAGAAATTACACTAAAAGTGTTAGTAGTTTTTGCTTACTTTTACTTTTGCTTTTTAATGGAATTTAATATACTTATTCCAAAATTTTTATGAAAGTGTAAAGGACCAAGAATAATTTAGACATTTTTGGAGAAGAAAATAACATGGGAGAATGGCCTTTTTACATATATAGCAGATTTGTTTCAGGGAAAGATAAATAAATAGAGTAATGACCTTATGTATAAAATTTAGACATTTATCTGCAACTACAGACTTGCATCTGTTTGTTTGTTTTTTCCATATTTCTATTTGGAAGCTCAGTGAACACCACAAATTCCATATTTTCATAATTGGACTTCTAATCATTCCTGCCATAACCAAACCAGGCTTACTCTTAAATTTTTTCTTTCATATAATGTAATAATCTATTTGTATATTCTGTTGTCTTTACTTTTAATATATGCAATATTTGAACTTATTTTTCTGCCTCTATTGAAACCATCTGGTCTAAAATATAAATAGTATCTGACAGTACTAGTGCAATGTCCTCCTAATTGACCTCCATTCTTTGCTTCATTTTATTTCTCCCTGCTTTGCTTCATACCCTAACTGCAGTCTATTCTCAAATTAACAGCCAGAAGGATCCTATAAAATGTAAATCTGGTTTCTCAAAAACATGCGTTCGTTTCCCAAAGACCTTATAATGGCCTTGAACCCCCAGATAATCTGTCCTTCATTAACTCTATAAACTCTAACTCGCTTTGATACAATTACATTGGCCTACTTGCTTTTTCTTTGATCTGTAAGGTATACATCTGCCTCCTACTTTTTGCACTGGCCAATTACTCTTTACCTGGATAACCACACTGCTAACTTTTAATTCTTCAAATCTTTAATGTTCCTTTTTCAGTGTGCTTGCTCTGATCATTCCAATTTAAATTTCAACCTGACCCTCTTCCACTCGAGGACTTGTTTTTCTTTATTTGCATAGAATTTGTCACCTTATTGTATTTAAACAATTTATTTATTTACTATGTCCATTGTTTATTATCTGATTTCTCCCTACAAAACTATAAAGTCAATGTGAGTAGAAAATCTTATTCTGTATTTTTTATTGTTGAATAACATGTGCCTAGAACTGTGCCTGGCACTTTGAATAGTCTATCTATTTTGAAGTAAAGAGAAAGTCCCAAATACAGATAATAGAATATAATATGAAGTCAAAATTGTACCATAGTGAGAAAAGTAGACACTTTAAAAAATACAATTTAATCACAACCTCACATCAGCCACAAAAGGAAATTCCAGGACTATTTGAACACTTAAAGATGAAAGGAAAAACAATAAAACTTTGAGCAAGATGGTGGAGGAGTAGGAGACCTAAATTTCATCTGGTCCCAGGAATTCAGCTAGATAGGGATCAAACCATTCTGAACACCTATGAATTCAACAGGAGATCAAAGAAAAGAATAGCAACAACTCTCTGAACAGAAAAGCGACCAATTTCTGGAAGGTAGGACGTGCGGAGAAGTGAATCTGAGGCACTATTCGGGAAGATAGACGGCGGGGGAGGGGGGTCTCCGTCAGCCACTACTGGCAAGTGATAGAGAGCTGAGCACAAAATAGGAACTTTTAGAAGTTGACTCCACTGAGGGATGTCACTCTAGTGGCTAAGTGGGGGGTGGAACACTTGCTGGGACAGTGTCGTTTCAGGACCCTTGGGGTCAGAGGAAGACCGGGGGTGCCTAAATGTGGCAGAGATCCCACATATTGGAGTGGGAAAACCGACTGCAGAGATGGAGCCAAGGAATGGGCTCTCAGCTTGGGGTTGCCATAAACCATGATCCGCAGCACAGTCGGGCCACTGCTCTTCCAGCAGGGACCCAACAAGTGGCAGATCTGGGGAGACACCCCTTCCTCCCCTGGGAGGAGCGGCATGGGAGTGCACCTCAGGAATCTGCTGAGTTTGGAGACTCCACACAGGGTCGTGAGCCAGAGATAGAAATGCTCGGTCACAGGCCAGGTGAGCACAGAGTACAGCCGGAGACTGGGGAGAGAGGACTGATTGCTTTTCTCTGGGGGCTCACTGAGGAGTGGGGCCCTGAGTTCTTGGCTCCTCTGGGGCAGAGATTGGGAGGCTGCCATTTTCACTCTCATCCTCCAAAGCTGTACAAAAACCTTGCAGGGAACAAAAGATCCCAAGAGCAAACCCTAGCAGATTTCTTAGCCCGGACTGGGCAAGGGCAGGGCAAATCTGCCTCCGGCAAAGATATTTGGGAACCACAGCAACAGGCCCCTCCTCCAGAAGATCAGCAAAAAACAGCCATCCAAGACCCAGTTTACCGATCAATGAGGACAGAACTCCAGCGCTAGGGGAATACAGCACATAGAGTTCATGGTTCTTGTTCCCCTGATTCTTTAGTCTTTCAGAGTTAATTTTTTTAATTTTCTTTTTTTCTTTTTCTATTTTTTTGAAAAATTTCCCCCTGTTTCAACAAATAACTTATCAATCCCTTTTTAAAAAGTCTTTTTTATTTTACATTTTTAGAGTCATATTCTATCCCTTCATAGTAGTTAACCTTACTTTTAGTATCTAAATAAGTTGTTCCCTCTGTCAATTTTGGGATACAGTTTCTTCTAACAGACCAAAATATACCCTAAATCTCTAGTGTATGGTTTTGTTCTAGTCTCCTGTCTGATCACATTCTCTCCCTTTTTTTAAAATTTCTCTTCTTTCTTTTTTCAACCAACTTCTTATCAATTCCTTTTAAAAAATTTTTATAATTTTCATCTTTAGAGTCATATTCCATTCCTTCATCATATTCACCCTTATTTTTGTATAAATATAAAGTTACTTTTCTTTAAAATATTGGGAAGCAGTTTCTTCTAACAGACCAAAATATGCCCAGAGTCTAGTGTGTGGCACTGATCTATTCACCAGTCTGATCATATTCTTCTTTTTTTTATCTTTTTCTTTTTTTTTCTTTTTTTGTTCTTTCTTTTTATTTTCCCCCGGTTTCAGGTCTTTTTTAATTTGTTCAGTGTATATTTTTCTGGGGTCATTGTTACCCTGTGAGTATTTAGTTCTCTCATTCATCTATTCTCCTCTGGACAAAATACTAGATGGAAAAAACCACCTCAAAAAAAAGAAAGAGAGGCTGTACTGATTGTCATGGATCTAATCAATACGGACATTAGTAAGATGTCAGAATTAGAGTTCAGAATGACGATTATAAAGATACTAGCTGGGCTTCAAAAAAGCATGGAAGATATTAGAGAAACCCTTTCTGGAGAAATAAAAGAACTAAAATCTAACCAAGTCAAAATCAAAAGAGTATTAATGAGGTGCAGTAAAAAAATGGAGGCTCTAACTGCTAGGATAAATGAGGCAGAAGAAAGAATTAGTGATAGAGAAGACCAATGGAAAATAAAGAAGCTGAGAAAAAGAGAGATAAACAACTACTGGATCATCAGGGCAGAATTCTAGAGATAAGTGATACCATAAGATGAAACAACATTAGAATAATCGGGATCCCAGAAGAAAAAGAAAGAGAGAGGGGGACAGAAGGTATATTGGAGCAAATTATAGCAGAGAACTTCCCTAATTTGGGGAAGGAAACAGGCATCAAAATTCAGGAGGCACATAGAAACCCTGTCAAAATCAATAAAAATAGGTCAACACCCCAACAACAAATAGTAAAACTTACGAGTCTCAGACAAAGAGAAAATCCTGAAAGCAGCTCGGGAGAAGAGATATGTAACCTACAATGGTAGAAACAGTAGATTGGCAACAGACCTATCCACAGAGACCTGGCAGGCCAGAAAGGACTGGCATGATATATTTAGAGCACTAAATGAGAAAAATATCCAGCCAAAATACTATATCCAGCTAGGCTGTCATTAAAAATAGAAGGAGAGATAAAAAGTTTCTAGGACAAAAAAAACTAAAGGAATTTGCAAACACAAAACCAGCCCTCCAAGAAATATTGAGAGGGGTCCTCTAAGCAAAGAGAGAGCCTAAAAGCAGCACAGATCAGAAAGGAACACAGACAATATACAGTCACAGTCACCTTACAGGCAATACAATGGCACTAAATTCATATCTTTCAATAGTTACCCTGAATGTAAATGGGCTAAATGCCCCAATCAAAAGACACAGGCTCTCAGATTGGATAAAAAAACAAGACCTATCGATATGCTGTCTGCAAGAGACTCATTTTAGAGCCAAAGACACCCCCAGATTGAAAGTGAGAGGGTGGAAAACCATTTGCCATATAATGGACACCAAAAGACAGCTGAAGTGGCAATCCTTGTGTCAGAAAAATTAGATTTTAAACCAAAGAGTATAATAAGAGATGAGGAAGGACACTATATCCTACCTAAAGTGTCTATCCAACAAGAAGATCTAAGAATTGTAAATATCTATGCCCCTAACATGGGAGCAGCCAATTATATAAGCCAATTAATAACAAAAACAAAGAAACACATTGATAATAATACAATAATAGTGGGGGACTTTAACACCCTGCTCATTGTAATGGACAGATCATCTAAGCAAAAGATCAACAAGGAAATAAAGACTATAAATGACACACTGGACAAAATGGACTTCACAGATATATTCAGAACAGTCCATCCCAAAGCAACAGAATACACATTCTTCTCGAGTGCCCATTGATTATTCTCCAGAATAGATCACATCCTAGGTCACAAATCAGGTGTCAACTGGTACCAAAAGTTTGGGATCACTCCCTGCAACTTTTCAGACCACAGTGCTTTGAAAGTAGAACTCAATCACAAGAGGAAAGTTGGAAAGAACTCAAATAAATGGAGGCTAAAGAGCATCCTAACAAAGAACGAATGGGTCAACCAGGAAATTAAAGAAGAATTTAAAAAATTCATGGAAACCAATGAAAATGAAAACACAACTGTTCAAAATGTTTGGGATGCAGCAAAGGCAGACCTAAGAGGAAAGTATATAGCAATACAAGCCTTTCTCAAGAAACAAGATAGCTCTCAAATACACAACCTAACCCTACACCTAAAGGAGCGGTGAAAGAACAACAAAAAAAGCCTTAGCCCAGCAGGAGAAGAGAAATAATAAAGATTAGAGCAGAAATCAATGAAATAGAAACCAGAAGAACGTTAGAACAGATCAACGAAATTAGGAGCTGGTTCTTTGAAAAAATTAATAAGATTGAAAAACTCCTGCCCAGTCTTATCAAAAAGAAAAGAGAAAGGACCCAGATAAATAAAATCATGAATGAAAGAGGAGAGATCACAACCAACACCAAAGAAATACAAACAATTAGCAGAACATATTATGAGCACCATATGCCAGCAAATTAGATAATCTGGAAGAAACGAATGCATTCCTAGAGATGTATACACTACCAAACTGAACCAGGAAGAAATAGAAAACCTGAACAGACCTATAACCACTAAGGAAATTGAAGCAGTTATCAAAATCTCCCAGCATACAAGAGCCCAGGGCCAACTGGCTTCCCAGGGGAATTCTTCCAAATATTTAAAGAAAAATTAATACCCATTCTTCTGAAACTGTTCCAAAAAATAGAAATGGAAGGAAAACTTCCAAACTCATTTTATGAGGCCACCATTACCTTGATCCCCAAACCAGACAAAAACCCCATCAAAAAGGAGAATTACAGACCAGTATCCTTGATGAACATGGATGCAAAAATTCTCACCAAAATACTAACCAATAGGATCCAACAGTACATTAAAAGGATTATTCACCATGACCAAGTGGGATTTATCCATGGCCTGCAAGTCTGGTTCAACATCTGCAAATCAATCAACGTGATACAATACATTAACAAAAGAAAGAACAAGAATCATATGATCCTCTCAATAGATGCAGAGAAAGCATTTGACAAAGTACAGCATCCTTTCTTGATCAAAACTCTTCGGAGTATAGGGATAGAGGATACCTACCTCAATATCATAAAAGCCATCTTTGAAAAACCTACAGTGAATATCATTCTCAATGGGGAAAAACTGAGAGCTTTCCCCCTAATGTCAGGAACACAGCAGGAATGGCCACTATCACCACTGTTATTCAACATAGTATTAGAAGTCCTAGCCACAGCAATCAGGCAACAAAAAGAAATCAAAGGCATCCAAATCAGCAAAGAAGAAGTCAAACTCTCCCTCTTTGCAGATGATATGATACTTTATGTAGAAAACCCAAAAGACTCCACCCCAAAACTGCTAGAACTCATACAGGAATTCAGTAAAGTGGCAGCATATAAAATCAATGCACAGAAATCAGTGGCATTCCTATACCCCAACAACAAGACAGAAGAGAGAGAAATTAAGGAGTCGATCCCATTTACAATTGCACCCAAAACCAGAAGATACCTAGGAATAAATCTAACCAAAGAGGCAAAGGATCTGTACTCAGAAAACTATAAAATACTCATGAAAGAAATTGAGGAAGACACAAAGAAATGGAAAACCTTTCCATGCTCATGGATTAGAAGAACAAACATTGTGAAGATGTCAATGCTACCTAGAGCAATCTACACATTCAATGCAATCCCCATCAAAATACCATCCACTTTTTTCAAAGAAATTGAACAAATAATCCTAAAATTGTATGGAACCAGAACAGACCCCAAATAGCCAGGGGAATGTTGAAAAAGAAAAACAAAGCTGGCGGCATCACAATTCCGGACTTCCAGCTCTATTACAAAGCTGTCATCATCAAGAAAGTAAGATTCTGGCACAAAAACATACAGATCAATGGAACAGAATAGACAGCCCAGAAATGGACCCTTAACTCTACGGTCAACTAATCTTTGACAAAGCAGGAAAGAATGTCCAATGGCAAAAAGACAGTCTCTTCAACAAATGGTGTTGGGAAAATTGGACAGCCACATGCAAAAGAATGAAACTGGACCATTTCCTTACACCACACACAAAAATAGACTCCAAATGGTTGAAAGACCTAGATGTGAGACAGGAGTCCATTAAAATCCTAAAGGAGAACACAGGTAGCAACCTCTTCGACCTCAGCCGCAGCAACTTCTTCCTAGAAACATCGCCAAAGGCAAGGGAAGCAAGGGCAAAAATGTACTGTTGTGATTTCATCAAGATTAAAAGCTTTCGCACAGCAAAGGAAACAGTCAACAAAACAAAAGAGAACCGACGGAATGGGAGAAGATATTTACAAATGATATATCAGATAAGGGCTAGTATCCAAAATCTATAAAGAACTTCTTAATCTCAACACCCAAAGAACAAATAATCCAATCAAGAAATGGGCAGAAGACATGAGCAGATATTTTTCCAAAGAAGACATCCAAATGGCCAACAGACACATGAAAAATTGCTCAACATCGCTCGGCATCAGGGAAATCCAAATCAAAACCTCAATGAGATACCACCTCACACCAGTCTGAATGGCTAAAATTAACAAGTCAGGAAATGACAGATGTTGGCGGGGATGTGGTGAAAGGGGAACCCTCCTACACTGTTGGTGGGAATGCAAGCTGGTGCAACCACTCTGCAAAATAGTATGGATGTTCCTCAAAAAGTTGAAAATAGAGCTACCATATGATCTAGCAATTGCACTACTGGGTATTTACCCCAAAGATATAAATGTAGGGATCTGAAGGGGTACATGCACCCCAATGTTTATAGCAGCAATGTCCACAATAGCCAAACTATGGTAAGAGCCAAGATGTCTTTCGACAGATGAATGGATAAAGAAGAAGTGGTATACATATACAATGGAATAATATGCAGCCATCAAAAGGAATGAGATCTTGCCATTTTCAATGACGTAGATGCAACTGGAGGGTGTTATGCTGAGTGAAATAGGTCAATCAGAGAAAGACATGTATCATATGACCTCACTGATATGAGGAATCTAATCTCAGGAAACAAACTGAGGGTTGCTGGAGTGGTGGGGGGTGGGTGGGAGGGGGTGGCTGGGTGATAGACATTGGGGAGTGTATGTGCTATGGTGAGTGTTGCGAATTGTGCAAGACTGTTGAATCACAGATCTGTACCTCTGAAACAAATAATGCAATATATGTTAAAAAAAAAAAAAGAAGATAGCAGGAAGGGAAGAATGAAGGGGGGGAAATCGGAGGGGGAGAGGCACCATGAGAGATGATGGACTCTGAAAAACAAACTTAGGGTTCTGGGGGGGGTGGGGAATCGGCTAGCCTGGTGATGGGTATCAAAGAGGGCACGTTCTGAATGGAGCACTAGGTATTATTCACAAACAATGAATCTTGGAACACTACATTAAAAACTAATGATGTAAAGTATGGTGATTAACATAACAATAAAAAATTTTAAAAAAACTATTACAGAGAAAAAGAAGGTCATTATATAATGATAAAGAGGCCAATTATTCAGAAGGGCATAATACTTGTAAATACATATGTACCCAACATCAGATCATCTAAATATTTGAAGCAAATACTAACAGATTTGAAGGGAGAAATACAAAAATACAGTAACAGAGACTTCAATATCCTGTTTTCAACAATGGATAGGTTATTGAGTCACAAAATTAATGATACATTGACTTACAGTGCACCCTAGATCAAATGGACCTAATAGACATATATAGGACATTCCATTCAAAAGCAGAATACACATTCTTCTCAAGTGCATATGGAATATTCTTCAAGAATGATCATATGTAGGGTAACAAAACAAGGGCAAGAAAACAACAACATTGACACAAAGACAAGTCCAATACCACATGGTTTCACTTGTGAATTATACTAAACATAAAAATTAATGTGACTCCTTTGGGCACCTGGGTGGCTCAGATGGTTAAGGTCTGCCTTCGGTTCAGGTCATGATCCCAGGGTCCTGGGATTGAGTCCCACATTGGGCTCCCTGCTCCTTGGGAGCCTGCTTCTCCCTCTTCTTCTCTCTCTCTCTGTCTCTCATGAATAAATAAACAAAATCTTTAAAAAAAATTAATGTGACCCTTTTCAAACTCTTGCAAAAAATTAAAGAGGTGTAAGCACTCCCAAACTTATTTAATGAGGCCAGCATTACCCTATACCAAAGCCAGATAAAATCACTACAAAAAAAGAAAACTACAGACCAATATCTCTGATGAATACAAATACAAAAATTATTAATAAAATGTTAGCACACCAATTAGCACATTAAAGATCATACACCATGATCAACCAAAACTTAATCCTGGTATGCAAAGTTGGTATGTGATATACCACATTAATAACTACATGGTAATCTCAATAGATGCAGAAAAAAATTGACAAAATCAATACACTTTCATGATAAAAACTTTTTTTGGTCTTTATTTAAATTCAAGTTAGTTAACATATAGTGTATTATTAGTTTCAGGGGTAGAATTTAGTGATTAATCAGTAGCATCTAACACCCAGTGCTCATTAAATTAAGTGCCCTTCTTAATGCCCATCACCTAATTACCCCATCACCCCACCCACCTGCCCTCCAGCAACCCTCAGTTTGTTCCCTATAGTTAAGAGTCTCCATGGTTTGCCTCCTTCTGGGTTCCCTATTCTGTTCCATTCATCTATGTCTCTGTTTTTGTGTTAGTACCATAGTGTCTTGATGATTATGGCTTTGTAATACAGCTTGAAGTCTGAAATTGTGTTGACTCCAGCTTTGGTTTTCTTTTTCAACATTACTTTGGCTCTTCAGGGTCTTTTCTGGTTCCATACAAATTTTAGAAATGTTTGTTCCAGCTCTGTGAAAAATGCTGGTGCTATTTTGATAAGGATTGCATTGAATGTGTGGAGTGCTTTGGGTAGTATACACATTTTAACAATATTTGTTCTTCCAATACATGAGCATGGAATGTTTTTCCATTTCTTTGTATATTCCTCAATTTCTTTCATCAGTGTTCTATAGTTTTCAGAATATAGATCTTCTACCTCTTTGGTTAGGTTTATTCCTAGGTATGTTATGTTTTTTGGTGCAGTTGTAAATGGGATCCATTCTTTGATTTCTTTTTTTGTTGCTTCATTATTGGTGTATAGAAATGCAACAATCAATGCAACAGTGCATTGATTCTATATCCTGTAACTTTGCTGAATTCCTGTATCAGTTCTAACAACTTTTTGGTGGAGTCTTGTAGGTTTCCTATATAAAGGATCATGTTGTCTGCAAAGAGTGAAAGTTTGACTTCTTACTTGCTGATCTGGATGCATTTTATTTCTTTTTCTTACATGATTGTTGAGGCTGGGACTTCCAGTACTATGTTGAACAACAGTGGTGAGAGTAGACATCCCTGTCGTGGTCCTGACCTTAGCAGAAAAGCTCTCAGTTTTTCCCCATTGAGGATGATATTAGATATGGTCTTTCATATATGGCCTTTGTGATGTTGAGGTATGTTCCTCCTATCCTTACTCTCTTGAGGGTTTTTACCAAGAAATGATATTTGTCGAATGCTTTCTCTGTATCTATTGTGAGGATCACTTCATTATATTTTTTAAAGATTTAATTTATTTATTTGAGGGAGTGAGACTGAGACAGCAAGACGAGAGCATGAGTAGGGAGAAGAGGGAGAAGCAGGCTCCAGCTGAGCAGGGGGCCTAATGTGGGACTTGATCCCAGGACCCAGGGATCATGACCAGACCCAAAGGCAGACACTTAACCTACTGAGCCACCCAGGCGCCCCAGGATCATTTCATTCTTATCCTTTCTTTAATTAATGTTGTATATCATGTTGATTGATTTGCATATGTAGAACCACCCTTGAAGCCCAGTAATAAATCCCACTTGGTCATGGTAAATAATTCTTTTAATATACTATTGGATCCTATTAGCTGGTATCTTGGTGAGAATTTTTGCATCCATGTTCATCAAGGCTATTAGTCTCTAATTCTCCTTTTTAGTGGAGTCTTTGGTTTGGGGATCGAGGTAATGCTGACCTCATGGAATGAGTTTGGATGTTCTTCCATTTCTAATTTTTGACATAGTTTGAGAAAGTAGATATCAACTCTTCTTTAAATGTTTGGTAGAATTCCCCTGGGAAGCCATCCAGCCCTTTTGTTTGTTGGGAAATTTTTGATTACTAATTCAATTTCTTTGTAATTATGGGTCTGTTCAGATTTTCTATTTCTTCCTGTTTCTATTTTCTTAGTTTATATATTTCTAGGAATGCATCCATTTCTTCCAGATTGCCCAATTTGTTGGTATATAATTGCTCATAATATTCTCTTATAATTATATTTCTTTGGTGTTGGTTGTGATCTCTCCTTTTTCATTCATGATTTTATTTACTGGGGTGTTTTTTCTTTTTAATAAGTCTGGCTAAGGGTTTATCAATTTTGTTAATAGCTGTTACAAAGCTGTTACAAAGCTATAGTAATTAAAACAGTATTGTGTTGGCATAAAAACAGACATGTAGTCCAATGGAGCAGAATTGAAAGCCCAGAAATAAATTTGCATATATATATATATATATATATAGTCAACTAATATTTGAGTACTCAAGAATACTCAATGGAGAAAGTGTAGCTTCTTTAATAAATGTTTGTGGAAACACTAGATATTCACATGCAGAAGAATGAAACAAACCCTTTTACATAACTAACAAAAATTAAGTCAAGATGGATTAAAGACGTAATCATAAGACCTGAAACTGTAAAAATCCTAGAAGAAAATATAGCAGAAAATCTTTTGACTTTAGTTTTGGCAATGCCTTTTTTGATATGATAGCAGAAGTATAAGAAACAAAAGCAAAAACAAACAAGTTGGATACATCAAATAAGAAGCTTCTGCACAGCAAAAGAAGCAATCAACAAAATAAAAAGGCAACCTATGGAATAGGAGAAAATATCTGCAAGGCTTTATTGGGTAAGGGGTTAATATCCAAATATATAAGGAACTCATATAACACAATATAAAAAAATCTGATTTAAAAATGGGCAGAGGACCCGAATAGATATTTTTTCAAGGAAGACATACAAATGACTCACATGTATATAAAAGATGCTCAACTCACTAATCATTATATAATTACTTATCATTACCAATCATATATATATTTATGGTACACACATATACATATATATGACATATGCATGTATGTCATATATATGTAATAAATCTACTAATAATCAGAAAAAATGCAAATTTAAACCCTATAATACACAATAACATACTACTGATATTAACCAGGATATAAAATAACTCTCATTATTGCTTGTAATACTCAAACACATACAGTGTCTTGGGAAATTGTTATTATTTAGTAAATTTGAAGATATACTCTCCAAGTAGCAACTGAACTCTTGGGAACAGACCCCAGAGAAACTCTTGCTTACCTACACATGGATAATATTAAATAACTTTCATAGACTCATTTTTCATAAGTGCCCCACGTTGGGCTTTTGCACAATTTTGCCCTTGGTGGAAGATAATGCATGTGTCAGCATTGTAATTGAAGATTCCTATAGGTGACATTTTTAAAAAAATGACAGTGGAGGCTGCCTCTGCGATTTGTGAGCTACCAATTTTTTTTCTTTGGTGGCAAAATATATTGCATAAAAACATAATTTACCATTTAACCATTTTTGGGTGTAAAGCCAGTATCCTTAAGTATATTCACATTATGTTTCAATCATCATCACCATGCACATCCAGAACTTTTAATCTCCCCAAACTGGAACACTGTTCATTAAACAACTCCCTTGCCTCCAGTCCCTATAAATCTGACTGCTCTAGGTACCTCATATAAATGGAATCATAAAATATTTGTCCTTTTGTGTCCAGTTTGTATTACTTAGTATAATATTTTCAAGGTTCATTCATGTTGTAGTATGTGTCAGGATTTTCTTCCTTTTAAGGCTTTCAGTTTTGGGGGGTATGTATCCAGAAGTGGAATTCCTAGAATATATGACAAGTCTATATTTATGTTTTGAAGAACTGCCATACTATTTTCCATAGTAGTTGAATTATTTTACATCCCCACCAGTAATGTACAGGATTCCAATTCATCCGCATCCTCACCAGCCCTTGTTATTTTCTGTTTTTATTATCATTATTAAAAGCAATCTTAATGGATGTGAAGTTGTATCTCATTGTCACTTTGATATACATTTCCCTAATACCAGTTTGGTTTTGAACAGGAACAATTTACAATCCCCACCCAACTGCTGCCTCACCCCTATACCCTTACTCCTTTCCTTTTTTTAAAGCAAGTAACATTGTCAGTAGCCAAATGACTCCAGAATCTTTTTTTTTTTTCTAAAGGATGCCCTCATCAATATATGCTCTTTTTTAAAAATTTTATTCATTTATTTGTCAGAGAGAGAGAAGGAGCGAGCACAGCAGCAGGCAAAGGGAGAAGCAGGCTCCCCGCCAAGCTGCGCCTCTATCCTAGGACCCTGGGATCATGATCTGAGCCAAAGGCAGACTCTTGACTGACTGAGTCACCCAGGCATCCCAACTCCAGAATCTTCTGAGTAGGTTTCCCCATTAGTTTCTGCCACTTTACCAAAAAGGCACTGCACGCCCAAAGTTTTAATTATTCATATAATTTTACAGGACATGTGACAACTCTGCTTAGATCCTTCCTCTAAAGTATGATATGCCATATACTCAAGTGAGAAGAGGAACCCACCTTTCCTTCAAGCTGTTATTCTGCACTCAGAACAAATAAAAAATATTGGAAGACCTCTTGAGGATTCAACGTTCTCTTGAGCTTAGCTTGAAAATTAAAAAAAAAAAAAAGAGGGTGCCTGGGTGACTCAGTTGTTAAGCGTCTGCCTTTGGCTCAGGTTATGATCTCAGGGTCCTGGGATAGAGCCCCGCCTCGGGCTCTCTGCTCCATGGGGAGCCTGCTTCTCCTTCTCCCACTCCCTCTGCTTGTATTCCCTCTCTTCTTGTGTCTCTTCTCTGTCAAATAAATAAATAAAATCTTAAAAAAAAAAGAATTAGGAAATATTTTCTTGCTAGTTCAGAGCCAAAGACTCTTCGTCAGTACAACTTTATGGAGTTCTTCTCAGCTAAATCCATGAGGGTGAGTGAGACTTCTGTGGAGGTCCTGAAGTGTTGAGGACATGGTGAGTACAACCCTCTCATCTCAGCTGTGCAACCATTCAGAGGGGACCAAGAGGAATCTGTCACCTTGAACTGATTCCAGTTTAGAAAAAGTGACTGAGCATAAAGCTGGGGGGCAATTTCCTCTATAAATCCAGCAGGCAGCATATGCAGAGGGTAAACTTCCTATCAGTTTGTTTTAAAATCCTGATAGAAGTCAGCACATCTTTGAAAACACTTACGTCTATTGTTTCCTTCTTGGGGGGAAAAAGTGCTAAAGAATTTTAAGCTCTTCTGGCAGCACCCTAACTCTTAGCCAGATTAAATTTCTTTCCTTCATAGATTCCCTGAGGCATCATTATAATGAAAAGTAGGCACCAGAAAAACACTTAACCCAGTTGTGTCTGGAGAAAAAGTCACTTTTTGAATGACCCATGTAAAAATCTCAACACATTTTATTTTAATCACAACTCTGCAAACCATTCTCATCTCCAGTGGACACTAGTGAACTACTGCCCTCTAAAGGTCATGACCTTGGGCACCAGTGTTTTTCCTTAAAAAACAAGACTAAAATAATACTAATGACTGCTTTCAAGAAGCCTGAAAATGAAAGCCACACAAGTGTTTCTTTCTTGTTCCTCAACATGGATTTACTGATGAGTTTTACTTATTTAAGTTTCTCTATCAATTATCTCTAGGTTTTGCTAACTACTTCATTGGCCTACTTAACTCTTGAGTTTCTCCTTCACTGTGGACTGATTTCTTTCATCCTTCATCCTGTCTTCAGCCAGCAGAGGAGATAAATGCTAACAGAGTTTGGAGCATGACCTGAGTGGGGGAAATGCTATTGTGTTATTCTAGTTAATTGCCTCCCTCAATAGATTTTAATCTCCAGGAGGATAAGGATTGTCATGTTTGCCAGTGTTTCTCTTGAGCCAAGATAAATTGGGCACATATATCAGGCTATTGTTAAATTATTAAGTAAATTACTTCTGTAAGAAATAAAATATTGTTTCATTTTCTTATACTTTTGCCATCTAATTATTTTCTTACCTTTCTTTCTAAGCTCTTTCTATTACAATGTCACATCATATTACTTCTTTTTTCTTGTATTATCTTAAGGTGCTCTTTGTTTCAACTGGTTACTTGTTTTGACATTTTCTATCCTATCTTATTTTCACATTTCCTGAGACTCTTCTTATGGTACCACATTTAATAACCATTATTTTGATTTATAAATTTGTCTATATAGACTATCTTCCATTTCCAAATGATTAAATGGGCAAGTAGCTCAGTTGTATACTTGCCCTTTAGAATAAATTGATATAGATACAGATAAGGACAGAAAACAGATTAAAACCTCTTTAACAAAGTACTTTCTGGGAAAGGACTAGCATCCATGGGAACTGACTTTGATACATGAAATTAGATTTTGGAGGTCATGAATGTATGATTCATAACATGGTTACATAGTTGCTTAACAGTGAAACATTATTTTAAAACACTTTATTTTTCAATGAACTTCTTTTAGGTTTCTCTTGCAGTTTTCAGATCAACCCTGCATGGTAGATACAATAGGTTCAAACATCCTTATTTCATAGATAAAACTACTGAATATAAAGATTTAAGTATACCTCTTCTATGGGCACCTGGTATATTGTCTTATGTGTAGTAAATATTCATCGCATTCTTTAAGGGTTTATTCATTTATCAATGAACATTGATTCAGCTTTTATTGTCATCCTAGTGTTAAGAATACCATGAACAATACAAAAATACAATAAAAAATATCACTTACTCTTGGGGTGCCTGGGTGGCTCAGTCAGTTAAGCATCTGACTTTGGCTCAGGTCATGATTTCAGTGTCCTGGGATTGAGCCCTGCGTGGAGCCCCACATGGAGCCCAGCATCAAGCCCCAACTGGAGCCACCTTCAAGCCCCACATGGAGACCCAGTTGAGCCCCCACTGAGCCCCATGTGGAGTCCCACAGAGTGTTCCACACACAACGGGGAGTCTTCTTGTCCTTCTGCACCTCCACCTGCTCATACTCTCTCTCTCTCAAATAAATAAATAAAATCTTAAAAAAATATTGCTTACTCTTAAAGTGATCATATTCTATTTGGAAATTGATAATAACATCACAGTGTGTTTCAAATTATTATTGATTACAATTGTGGTAGAATAAAGTGTCTGTTTAAGGAAAACATGCAGATTTTGTTGTTAGATTACAACTGACAGGGAAAACCCAAGTTGGAAGCTGATAAAATGGAGGGCAAAATTATTTTAATTACTCTGAATGACATTTATAGACCTGTAAATCTGTTCAGTGAGCAAATTCTGAAATAGCTTGTTCTGAGAGCCTGAAATATTTGTTAGAATGAATTATTTTTCTTCCTTTGAGTAGAAAAAGCAAACCCTAAACAGAAGAATGTTAATACCTTCCATGCTGTGTTGTCTCCGGTCCTGGAATACCCACTGTTATATAAAATACCTCAACAACATGGAAAGATTAATTTAGTTAATATATCACTGAAATGTAGTCTGGGGTCTCCAGAGTGCTTATAACCATTTGTGGCTGTTCTCACAATTTTTGCAGTAGTGAATTTTTCCATGAGGAATAGAGTCAAAAGAGAGTACCAGAACCTCAGCGAAGGAAATGGAGAGTCTGGGTAATTTAATCCCCTCTCATTCCCAACCACACCTCCTTACTATACAATTTCTGCCAAGGTCTCAAATATTTCTTATCCTCAACTTGTTGGCTCACCTAATGCAAAGACATTGCTCACCATCAAAAGGTCAACCATAATGGAAAGTTGAGAGGAGATGAAGGGACATTACCCATATGAATAAAGAGAGCTACATGAAGAAAAAATTAAAAATCCTAGTTTTTACGATGTCTCATGTAGCTTCATTTTGTTGGGCTGACTCATTTTCTCCTTGTATACATTCCCCAAATATTATTAGGTCTTTAATTGGCCCAAGGTGGCCTGGTTTTGTTATTTCTTTGACTGAGTATCTTACAAAATGACCTTTTATGACAACCTTTGTCACTTGTTTGAGAAAATCAAGAGTTAGGTCCATTCTTTTTTTAAGATTTTATTTATTTATTTTAGAGAGAGCAAAAGTGAGAGAGATCACAAAGGGAGAGGGAGAGGCAGACTCCTAGCTGAATGGAGACCCTGATGCAGGGCTCAATCCCAGGACCCTGGGATCATGACCTGAACCGAAGGCAGTCGCTTAACTGACTGAGCCACCAAGGTGCCCCCACCCTTTTTTTAGGTCCATTCTTGATACAATGTGATCTTACAATTCTTTTGTTGCCTATTAAGGTGATTGAATCTAATTGCAGGAGAAATATCATTTACTTTAAAGAACTGGGCTGATGTTTGGGAAAGTTCAATTATCTTCTGTGGAAAACTGCTCAAAATCCAAATTCACATCTCACTTCA
Source organism: Callorhinus ursinus (assembly GCF_003265705.2). Taxonomy (NCBI): domain Eukaryota; kingdom Metazoa; phylum Chordata; class Mammalia; order Carnivora; family Otariidae; genus Callorhinus; species Callorhinus ursinus. The sequence goes on along the minus strand of NW_027397124.1, from coordinate 754,339 downwards.
CCTAGAGTCAGAATGTCTACTCCATAAAAACCTAGACTATAAAGAATCCAAGTGAAAGTGGGCTTAGAACCAGGAAAAATGTTACAAATCTGCCAGTGAAGCCACTGTAAGCATGATCCATATGAGTCATTAAAAACCAAATAGTAATGATAGAACTTATTCTATTCTACTAATGGAATATTTTATTTTTCAGCGCACTTTTATATACCTTTCCAACTTGTTTTCAGATGTATTGTTCAAGGAAGGTAGAACAGGTATAGGGATATTAAATTGGCAGGCAAGGAAACTGAGGCAATTTACATAAAATCTTATGTTCGGCTAATAGCAGAACAAGGACTACTTCCCTTTCAAGCAATATATGTTTTGTTTGTTTGTTTGTTTGTTTTTGTTTTGTTTTTCCTCTACTTAGACCAGTTGAAGCCAGAAAGCTGATATCCTAAATTGCTATCTCTTTTGGTAAATATACAAAGTGGTGTTGGCTTTTTGTTCCAAAATCTTTAACACATGTTTCTACACTTTTCTACTTCAAATAGTATAATTATCAGCAAATAACTTAAGATACATTTTAAAATATAGACAAATATGCTGATTTTTTGTATTTGATAAACTTTTCAATTATATAATTAATGCATTAATAAGAATTGCCATGTCTGAATTCCTGAAATCATATGATACACTTATTTCCCCTTTTATTTGCCTTTATTTCATGCAGAATTTACTCCAGGACCATAGGTTTTGTTTCTTCAGTTTCTTCTGGGATATCTTTTTCTTCTGTGCAACCTCCTCTTCTGGTTTAGGAATAATCTGCTCTTTTTCCAGTAGGGATCATCTCAATGTGGCAGGGAGAGCTCATGTATGAGTTAATCTGACCATGAGCCCTGTAAGTTCTATGCTGCATCTTGGGGGCTTTGTTCACCTGGATGTGCTCCATGACCAGAGAATCTATGTCTAAACCTTTAAGTTCAGCATTACACTGCATTTTTAAGCATGTACAATAAAAATTCAGCACTGTTTTTGGACCACCAGCCCTGTGTGCAGCCCCACTGTTTGGCCTAGGTGCACCTACCAACTCCACTGCAGGAGTGATGGAATGGCACACATGGCTTCTGCAAAGTGACATCTTTCTGATACTTGGTGGCTTTTCTGATATTCATACCCTTGATGGCCTGAGCAGTTTCACAGGTGCTCTTAAAGTGAACATGAAGATTTGAATCTCTTGATATGCATGATTTTGTAGGGTTTTCTGGGTCAAGTGAATAGCGAGCCACTTTTGAGATCATCTAAGGCTGCTTACGGGAAGAGTGAAGTAATTTGATATACTTAGACATTACAGTGACCCTGCACTTTTAGAATGTATGAATGGTTCATAAATTTAACTTTGAAATAATTCAACACAGGAAAACATGTTGTTTGTGAAAGTATTTTCCCACTATTAAGATACATAAAGTAGCTTTTCTATCTTTCAGGTTGGTATTTGACTTCAAACTTTTAATTTTTATTGTGATGATGAATGAATAGATAACATTTCATTTCCAATTGCAGAAGAAACACAGAAAGGATGGCACATCTTTATTGGTTGATTGAGGCTTATTTAAAGAAATCAAATATGTATCAAAATGATGAAATTTCCTTAACTATAGAGAACAAACTGATGGTTATCAGAGGGGACATTGGTGGAGGGATGGGTTAAACAGGTGATGGGAGTTAAAGAGTGAAATTTTGTGAAGAGCACCGGGTGATATATGGAAGTATTAAATTACTATATTGTACACCTGAAACCAATATAGCACCGTATGTTAACTAATTGGAATTAAAATAAAAAACATTACTTTTAAGGCTAGTATCTAACCTCTCCCTTCTCTCTCTGTCAACCTCTAAACCACCTCCCAAACACCTGATTTTTCTTAATAATAAAAAAAGAGTGGGATCATCAAAGAAATTTTCTAAAAATATAATTGGCACTACTTCTATGCTCTTAAGCTGACTTTTGACTCTCCAGAGCTGAAAAAATATTGCTTTCTTTTTCTTTATGCCTCAGCAAAACTCTGGTTCTCATGTACACAAACACATCAGGCCTGATGGGCTGGCACTCTTGCCTGAAATAGAAATTCTTACAGAGTGTCTTTTTCTACCTCCTCTACCCTCCTGTGAGCATTTCTTACCATGTCTTGCCAAAGAACTACTCAAAGAGAACTGTGTGTGTGTGTGTGTGTGGGGTGTGTGTGTGTGTGTGTGTGTGGGTGGGTGGGTGTGTGTTTTCTCTAGCCTTAATACCATGGATGAAAAGAAAAGGATTTGTGGCATATGAGCACTGCTGTTATCCAGATGGTTGCTATAAAAGAGAAAGACAATGGCTTAGAATCAATAAAAAAACTTCCTTTCCTGTCCAGATGTCATCACTACAAGTGCCTTCTTTGCTATTGAGTACCTGTTGCAGCCACACTTATTAATAGTTATCATACTTTCTGTGACAAAGAAGGAAGATTATTACTGGGATTTTTTTAATAATCAGCTACTAGATAATTGAATTAATAGGCTAATGCAAACAAATCACTTTGAATTTTAATATTTATTACCTTCAACATATATATTTCTGAAAACTAGTTCATCCCTCCGCTTCCAAATGACAGCCTAGAGGTAGTCATAACACCCACCTTTCTTTCATGTTGTCACTGCTTGAGTCATATGTATTAAACATTGTCATTTTTGTTGTAGTTGTTGTTATTAAAAATCAACATTCCCTGCCTTTTTTGCTTCTTGCCTATATAGTTCCATGTTAGGGCTTTCAGGGATCAGAAATTTATGTGGTAGAGGATAGAGGGAGTCCCTGTATTCCATTCATCTTCACTATTGCTCTAGTGTGACAGCTTCATTGGCTAAGTTAAGTGTGATTTGTTTTGAAATGTAAATTTCATAATTTTGTATGTATATACTGTTTGAGATATATTGAAATGTTTTTATGTGAAAGGATGTAATTTCATACTCTCCAGGGAAGATAGGAAAAGTACTATTTCCATTTTAAAGACAAGAAGACTAAGACTTAGGGAATCAAGATATGGTTCTTGAATTTTAGACTTCAGACTCTAAATCCAGCTATTTTTATACACAATCACATGATTTCACTAAATATTTGGGTAACACTGAGAAACCTATTGTTTGTTTGACTTGTTCTTTCTGAAAAGCAAGGATGATAAGAAAGAGATAAGCCATAGGATAAGATACCAGAAATTGAGGCATTTACACGCTAAAGTCTCTTAGTTGCTATTAAGGAACATTAAAATTACAAAAAGTCTATCTTCATGGAGAGAAGAATATAATAAAATGTTACATGACTACACTTTATTCCACAGTGGGTCAAGGGAGAATGCAACTAATATTTATTAAGTTTGTACATCATGCTAGTATTCTTTATTTACTTATTACTATAAACTTGTGAGTAGATTATTAGTCCCATTTTTTGTGTGTGCACAAGCCAGGTCTGGCACTTTACTTTTTTTATTTTATATTTTTTTATTATGTTATGTTAGTCACCATACAGTACATCATTAGGTTTTGATGTAGTGTTCCATGATTCACTGTTTGCATATAACATCCAGTACTCCCTGCAGTATGTGCCCTCCTTAATACCCACCACCAGGCTAACACATCCTCCCACCCTCTCCCCTCTAAAACTTTCACTTTGTTTCTCAGAGTCCATAGTCTCTCATGGTTCATCTCCCCCTCTGATTTCTGCCTATTCATTTTTCCCTTCTTTCTCCTAATGTCTTCCATGTTATACCTTATGTTCCAAAACTAAGTGAAACCATATGATAATTGACTTTTTCTGCTTGATTTATTTCACTTAGCATAATCTCCTCTAGTCCCATTCATGTTGATGCAAAAGTTGGGTATTCAACCTTTCTGATGGTTGAGTAATATTCCATTGTATATATGGACCACATCTTCTTTATCCATTCATCTATTGAAGGACATCTTAGCTCTTTCCACAATTTGCTATTGTGGACATTGCTGCTATGAACATTGGAGTACATGTGACCATTCTTTTCACTACATCTGTGTCTTTGGGGTAAATACCCAGGAGTGCAATTGCTGGGTCATAGGGTAGCTCTATTTTTGATTTTTTGAGGCACCTCCACACTGTTTTACAAAGTAGCTATACCAACTTGTGTTCCCACCAATAGTGTAAGAGGGTTCCCCTTTCTCCACAACCTCTCCAACATTTGTTTCTTGCCTTGTCAATTTTTGCCATTCTAACTGGTGTAAGGTGGTATCTCAATGCAGTTTTGATTTGAATTTCCCTGATGGCTAAGATGATGAACATTTTATCATGTGTCTGTTAGCCATTTGTATGTCTTCTCTGGAGAAGTGTCTGTTCATGTCTTCTGCCCATTTCTAATTTGATTTGATTATTTTTTTGGGGGGGGTGTTGAGTTTGAGAAGTTATTTATAGTTCTTGGATATCAACCCTTTGTAGTGTCATATGCAAATATCTTCTCCCATTCTGTGGGTTGCCTCTTTGTTTTGTTGACTGTTTCCTTTGCTGTGCAGAAACTTTTTATCTTGAAGTCCCAAAACTTCATTTTTGCTTTTGTTACACTTGCCTTTGGAGACGTGTCATGAAAGAGGTCACAGTGGCCAAAGTTAAAGCAGTTACTGCCTATGTTCTCCTCTAGGATTTTGATGGACTCCTGTCTCACATTGAGGTCTTTCATCCATTTTGAGTTTATCTTTGTGTATGGTGTTAGAGAATGGTCAAGTTTCATTCTTCTGCATGTGGCTGTCCAATTTTCCCAGCACCATTTATTGAAGAGACTTTTTTCATTGCATATTTTTTCCTGCTTTGTCGAAGATTATTTGACCATAGAGCTGAGGGTCCATATCTGGGTTCTCTATTCTGTTCCATTGGTCTATATGTCTGTTTTTGTGCCAGGGCCATGCTGTCTTGGTGATAACGGCTTTGTAATATAGCTTGAAATCAGGCAACATGATGTCCCAGCTTTGTTTTTCTTTTTCAACATTTCCTTGGTGATTTGGGGTCTTTTCTGATTCCATACAAATTTTAGGATTGTTTGTTCCAACACTTTGAACAATGCAGTTGGTGTTTTGATCAGGATGGTGTTGAAAGTATAGATTGCTCTGGGCAGCATAGACATTTTAACAATGGTTATTCTTCCGATCCATGAGCATGGAATGTTTTTCCGTCTTTTTGTGTCTTCTTCAATTTCTTTCATGAGTGTTCTGTAGTTCCTAGAGCATAGATCCTTTACCCCTTTGGTTAGGTTTATTCCTAGGTATCTTATGGTTTTTAGTGCTATTGTAAATGGAATCAATTCTCTAATTTCTCTTTCTATAGTTACATTGTTAGTGTATAAGGAGCAACTGATTTCTGTGCATTGATTTTGTATCCTGCCACATTACTGGATTGCTGTATGAGTTCTAGTAATTTGGGGGTGGAGTCTTTCGGGTTTTCCACATAAAGTATCATGTTATGTGTGAAGAGAGAGAGTTTGACTTCTTTTTTGCCAATGTGAATACATTTTACTTTTTTGTTGTTGTCTAATTGCTGTTGCTAGGACTTCTAGTACTATGTTGAACAATAGTGGTGAGAGTGGAAATCCTTGTCATGTTCCTGATCCTAAGGGAGAGGCTCTCAGTTTTTCCCTATTGAGAATGATATTCGCTGTGGGTTTTTCATAGAAGGATTTTATGGGATTGAGGAATGTTCCCTCTATCCCTATACTCTGAAATGTTTTAATCAGGAAAGGATGCTGTATTTTGTCAAATGCTTTTTCTGCATCAATTGAGAGGACCGTATGTTTCTTCTCTCTCCTCTTATTAATGTGTTCTATCACACTGATTTGTGAATGTTCAACCACCCTTGCACTCCAGGGATAAATCCCACTTGGTCGTGGTGGATAATCCTTTTAATGAACTCTTGGACCCAATAGGATCTTGTTGAGAATTTTGGCATTCATATTCATCAGGGATATTGGTCTGAAATTCTCCTTTTTGATGGGGTTTTTGCCTGGTTTGGGGATCAGGGTAATGTTGGCCTCATAGAATGAGTCTGGAAGCTTTTCTTCTGTTTCTATTTTTGAAACAGCTTCAGAAGAATAGGTATTATTTCTTCTTTGAATGTTTGGTAGAATTCCCCAGGGAATCCATCAGGTCCTGGACTCTTGTTTTTTGGGAGGCTTTTGATCACTGATTAAATCTCTTTACTGGTTATTGGTCTATTCAGGTTATCAATTTCTTCCTGTTTCAGTCTTGGTAGTTTATAGGCTTCCAGGAAGGCATCCATTTCTTCCAGGTTGCTTAATTTATTAGCATATAGTTGTTGATACTAATTTCTGATAATTATTTCTATTTCCTTGGTGTTAGTCGTGATCTCTCCTTTTTCATTAATAATTTTATTAATTTGGGTCCATTCCTCTTTTCTTTTGGATAAGTCTATCGATCTTATAAATTCTTTCAAAGAACCAGCTTCTAGTTTCGTTGGTCTGCTTTACTGTATTTCTGGTGTCTAATTCATTGATCTCTGCTCTAGTCTTAATTATTTCCCTTCTTGAACGTGGGTTAGGCTTATTGTTGTTGATTTTCCAGTTCTTTAAGTTGTAAAGAGTTTGTGTATTTGGAATTTTTCTATTTTTTTGAGTGAGGCTTGGATGGCTATTTATTTCCCCCTTAGGACCACCTTTGTCATACCCCATAGGTTTTGGACTGATGTGTTTTTGTTCTCATTGGTTTCCATGAATTGTTTAAGTTCTTCTTTGATTTCCTGGTTGACCCAAACTTTCTTGAGCAGGATGGTCTTTGGCTTCCAAGTGTTTGCATTTCTTCCAAATTTTTTCTGTGATTGAGTTCCACTTTCAAAGCATTGTGGTCTGAGAATATGCAGGGAATGATCTCAGTCTTTTGGTATCAGTTGAGACCTGATTTGTGACCCAGCATGTGGTTTATTCTGGAGAAATTTCCATGTGCATTCAAGAAGAATGAGTAGTCTTCTCTTTTAGGGTGGAATGTTCTGCATATATATCTATGTGGTCCAGCTGGTCCAGTGTGTCATTCAAAGCTCTTGTTTCTTTGCTGATTTTCTGCTTAGATGATCTGTCTATTGCTGAGAGCAGAGTGTTTAGGTCTCCTAATATTAAGGTATTGCTATCAATATGACTCTTTATTTTGGTTAACAGTTGGCTTATGTAGTTGGCTGCTCCCATGTTGGGGGCATAGATATTTACAATTGTTAGATCTTGTTGGATAGACCCTTTAAGAATGATATAGTGTCCTTCTGTGTCTCTAACTACAGACTTTAGTTTAAAATCTAATTTGTCTGATGTGAGAATTGTTACCCCAGCTTTCTTTTGAGGTCTGTTTGCATGAAAGATTGTTCTCCATCCTTTCACTTTCAGTCTGGATGTATCTTTAGGTTCAAAATGAGTCTCTTGTAGACAGCATATGGATGGGTACTGTCTTTTTATCCAATCTGCAACCCTGTGCCATTTTATGGGAGCATTTAGGCTGTTCACGTTGAGAGTGATTATTGAAAGATATAAATTTATTGTCATCATGTTGCCTGTAATGTCCTTGTTTTTATACATTGTCTCTGTAAATTTCTGTTCTATATCACTCTTGGGGTAGTTCTCCTTTTATAGAACCCCTGTTAATATTCCTTGCAGGGCTGGCCTAGTTGTCACATATTCTTTCAGTTTCTGTGGGTCCTGGAAGCTCTGTATCTCTCCATCCTTTCTAGATGACAGCTCTGCTGGATAAAATATTCTTGGCTGCATGTTCTTCTCATTTAGTACCCTGAATATGTCTTGCCAGGCCTTTCTGGCTTGCCAGGTCTCTATGGATATGTCTGACATTATCCTGATGTTCCTCCTTCTGTACGTAAGGAATCTCTTCCTCCTAATTGCCCTTAAGATGGTTTCCTTGGTCCTGAGATTTGCGAGTTTACTATTACATGCTGGGTCATTGGTCTGTTCTTGGTCTTGGGAGGAGTTCTCTCTGCCTCTAGGACACACGCTTGTTTCATTCCCCAGATTAGGGAAGTTCTCAGCAATGATTTGCTCAAATGTATCTTCTAGTCCTCTCTCTCTCCACCCCCTCAGAGATCCCAATAATTCTGACATTGGAACTTTTCATGGTGTCATTTATTTCTGCAATTCTGTTTTCATGGATTTTAAGCTGTTTCTTCCAGGCCTCCTCCTGTTCCTTTTTTTCTATCAGTTTGTCTTCTAGATCACTAATTCATTCTTCTGCATCATTTACCCTGGGTGTTAGAGTAGCTAGATTAGATTGGATCTCATTGACAGCATTTTTAAGTTCTTCCAGATCAGCTCTCATTTCTGCCCTTAGAGAACCTATGTTGCCATTAATTGTTTTCTCCATCCTAGCTATTGTCTTCATAACTGCTACCCTGAAGTCTATTTCTGACATCTTCTTATGTCCATATCCATTTTTTCTGTGGCAGAAGTCACAGTCTCTGAGTTTTTCTTATTTTGGGCATTCCTCCTCTTATTCATTCTGTTGATGGGTGGTTGAGGGAATGTACAGAGTCCAAATTATTGACCACAACACAAGCAAGATGCCCCTGTTTTATAGGGACCTTAGTGTTTTTGACCTCTTGTTCTTCTGGCCTGTCTTCTGGGGGAGGGGCCTGCTGCACTCTTACTCAGGCAATCCTGTTTGTGCAGAGTTGCCCTTCCCCCCCAGGATGGGCTCAGTTAAAACCAGTTTCTTGGAGCTTTTGTTCTCTGGCCACTTTCTGCTTCTCTTCTGAGAAAGCAGAAGTTACCATATCCCAACCTCTGCCACAGAACAGAGAGATCTCAGTCTGTTCTTCAGTGACCTCTCCTGGCCACACTCTTCCATTTCTGTCTGTGCTGCTAAAAACTGCAGCGTCCTGGGTTGTGCGTCCCACAGTAGCACTCCTAGCCCTCACTTCCAGGTCCAGGCACGTTTCTGCCCTTTGTGTTTCTAAAACGGCCAGCCACCCCCAGTTCACACGTGTGCCCCCACAGCTCTAGGTTTTAGTCCTGGGGGCTGCTCTAAAGTCCTTTCCATGCCACTACTTGTCTGCGAGTCTGTGCCCCCAAAACAGGAGGTTTTTGCTCTCTGGTGGTGCAGGATACCAGAGGCTCCCTCTCCCTTCCATTTATCTTTGATATCTGCCCACAGAATCGTGGCTCCCCACTTTATACCTTGAAACCAACTGCTGGGGATATTCCGTTGGTAGAGATCCAGATATATCTTACATCTCAGGCTTATTTCATGGGTGTTCAGTGGTCTGATAGATATCCAGCTCAATTCAAGGGACCAGTTGAAATAAGGTCCCCTACTCCTCCTCCATCTTTGCAATGTCCCTTATTAGCCCCATTTTTTAATAGAAGCATGTAATGATACTCTTTGAGGTTATTTAGCATGCCTAAGATTACCCAAATAATAACTATGTGAGCCTGAGTTGAACCAACTCTTTTTACTCCAAAGTCAATGGATGAGAGAAATCTAGCTGTAAAGAACAGATCATAGGAGAGCAAATGAAATAGTAGAACAATCTAAAGTTGCCAGATAAAAAATATGGATGGTAGGAAGATTTGCCACCTGTTTAAGACCAACTAAAGTCCCCAGTGCCATCCATGTCTCCCTCCTTAGGTCAGACTGACTGCCATCAACATGCCATTGGCACACACTGATGAGAGAAAAAGAATTGGGACTGGTAAAAGGTTTCTTTTGACATTTCTACCCTTTAAGTATTTATATTTTATTTCTTTATGGTTAGGGACTATCTTAAAATATCTTAGACTCTTCTGAATATTTGGCCATGGAAGAAACAATTTAAACATACTTTTGGTTCTATGCCTATTTATTTTTTCATTTCAGCTCTTATTTAATTTTGACTGTATGCTGGGAAAAAAGTAAAAATTAAAATATTTTTAGGATGCGGATGCTTTGAAAGCAATATTTGTAGAAGAATCTGCAGCATCAAAATGAAGTTAGCAAAAAAAAGAAGGTGCTTTGAAAGACTACCTAGAAAATGTGGGTGACCTTGACATCTCTAATATCCATGAAATCAATGATGTATCTCACTAAGCTATCTAATGGAAACAAGAAAATCTCTCAATTCTACCAAAATTCTTTTTTAAGAATGTTGTTGCAACAACTTTAGAGACTGAAATATTTTCCAACAGTTCCTCCTGTGAAATTCCAATAATTTCTCAGATAAATTATGAGCTCTATACCCACCCAGAAATAACAAAAAAGAATCAAAAGTTCTATTACTAAAAGAAAAAGAAATGGAATCTCTTTTTCCATGAAAAATCTCCAGCCAATTTATGTCTCTGTGGAAAATATTTATCTGAAGTAAACAATTTCTGATATTTCTTTTTTCTTATTTTATAACTGCAGTTGTATTTCAATCTTAAAAATGTCATTGATTAATCTCTGAAATATTTACTATATGTCATATACTAATAGAATTATTTTCCTTAATTGTATATCTTAACAATGATTCATTGTAGGGATTTTAGAAACTTCCCAGGATTATATTTGTTGAGACCACATTCAGCCCTCCAGTCTCTAGTCAACCATCTTCAAATAATCTGTCACAAATAAGTTTCTGAAGAATAAATTGTGCTGATAATGATATCAAGGAATATGATTGGACCAATGGCACTACTTACTACAGAGAGTCAAGTTAACTTTCTAATCATTATGGAAAGTAACATACTTAAATAGATTTCAGATAACTAAAAATCTATAGAACCTGAGTAATATTTTGTCTTTTTTTCATGATGTTATTTTGCCCATAAATTATAATACCTGAAGAGTAGGAGCTTTGCATGATTTTTCTTTGTATCTGTAGTAATTAAGCTATAATAGACACTTGGTAAGTATTTGTTGGTTTCAATTAAGCTTATTGAGCAGGTATGTATTATCTATCTTTCGTGTGCATCATACTCGTAGCTTTGTGTGGTACATACAATATTTTCTTATACTTCTTGCACATGAAAATGTATATTTGAATTTAAAAAAATAAGAGAGGCCCACACAAACAAAATTATGTGTGTTCCTAGGTATAAGTAATAGGAAAAATCAGCCTATTTGACTGCAAATTTATGGAAGGATTTGACAATTTTAGGGAAGATACCATGGACGATGCAGGGCTTTCTAGAAAGAATGGTGGATTCATACATATAGAAAGAGGGTGTGTCCATATTCTGGGTGGGAGGTAGGGTTTGGTCTTTGGAAACAATGATAAGTTAAAGGAAGCCGATTAAGATATGGCTGCCAACAGTTGGTTTATATATAGTAGCTACTAGAGTCATTTAAAATTTTTGAGCTCAGTGGTGCTATAACGGAACCAGAATTTTAAAAGGCTGATTGGTAGCAATATGCAAGGTAGGTTAGAGCAATTGCAGAGTCCATGCAAGTGGCTATGAGAGTAATTAGGAAAGAATAGTGACTAAATACTTTGCCTTTTGGTGTATGATGTAAGAAGTCCTTATTTCTATAAGAAATTAGATTAAGTGATGGTACTAAGGCATGTTAATTTTAAAGTTTTTCTTTTTAAAGATTATTTATTTATTTATTTGACAGAGGAGAGACAGCAAGAGAGGGAACACAAGCAGGGGGAATGGGAGAGGGAGAAGCAGGCTTCCGGCTGAGCAGAGAGCCCGAGGCGGAGCTCGATCTCAGGACCCTGGGATCATGACCTGAGCCAAAGGCAGATGCTTAATGACTGAGCCACCCAGTCACCCCTAAGGCATGTTAGTTTTAGAGTAAGGATGGGTCATCCAGGCAGCAAGGGGGTTAGTAGGTGACTAATATAAAGGAATATGATTTAGACATGAAATGGGAATAAGTTGTGAAGTTGCAATTATAGATGAGCTGGAGCAGGGAGGGATAGCTTGGAGTAGAGAACCAGGGTCTAAATCTTAGGAAACACTTGTAAATTGAAAGCTTATAAAAAATAAAATCCAAGAGGTAAAGGATAGGAGAATCTGGACAATATAGTGGTTCAGTCATCAACTGAAATAAATTTCAAAAAATTTGAGACTGTTCTCAGTAATCTTACAAAATGGCTTCACTTTATATCCTTTTGAATCATTAGTAAAATATTTGGAATTTAGAGGAAGTAAGCATAAAGACTCAAAGTTCTATTTTGGGTTTTATCCCAATACACATATTTAACATATTAGGCTGTATTTTGGGCATCCATGGTCACATCAACCCACTTCAATATGGTTGAGTTTTAGTCACATTTTCTCAGTTGGAAAATACAAAGCTTTCCAAATGGAAACGCTGTCTTCTCCTTTGAATCCCGCTGTGGCTGTGTAAGCCGGAAGTTTAGTCTGCATTACATTATCATTCGGTTAAAATTATCTTTTGACAAGCCTTTTGTTTACTTAAACACCTAAGCAAAGAAGGAGGCAGCTTATAATAGAAAGTTCTTTCTTTTTTTTTTTTAAATAGCATTTTAAAAAGCCTTCTGTAAAGGTGAGAGATTTAGTTGATTTAAAAAAATGATTTACAGATTTAAGGGAAGATTAAAGACCAGTATTAGAGAGCCTCCCACACTCCCAATTGAATTAACAGTACTTTCAGATTTTTCTTTAGGAAAAACAAAAAATATCTAGATTCAGTCAATGTGTCTAGAATTTTGTTAAACTTCAATGATGATTCCATTGTAATCATGTGTCCATTCTCTTTTAAGAATAATACAGAAAAATAAAACATTCTTAGAGACATGATGGAGAATTAAATGTAGTAAACACCATTTTTAGTTTTCTTTTCTTTCCATTCTCTGATCAATTTATTGGCGTAACATATGAAGAAAACTATTTAGATTAAAGAACATTATATTTTGAAATGTAGCAATTCCTATAGAGCTTATTGAATGCAAACAATGTTTACTAGGTGGTGTTTGGATTATTGAAAAACAAAGGAAAAAACAAATAGTAAATAGTAGCAATCACTAAAGTAGAGACATATCTTAAGGTATTAATTTCACATGGGCAAAATAAGCCAGTCATCTTTTCCCCCTACAAATCTACTTATTTTCCATCTATTGAAGTGCTAGCCATCAATCTCATTCTCCTTTGATATGCTCCTCCAGTATCTATTATTCAGTCTCTTCCAGATGTCTCAAATCAACTCCTATCATTGTTCTTCCTTCAATTTACAGATTAACACCTAGTTTTTCTATTAGAATAATCTTATCAAGGGCAATATTAGAGAAGAGGTACACTGATAGATAAATGTGTGTGGTTGGACAGCAAGAAAATTTTTGAGTGATAGACTAATTATCCAGTGAAATCTGCTAAGACCAAAGAAGGTTGATCCCTCCCAATTCATCTTGCTTGAAATATCCTTTGCACTCTGGCTTTTAAGCACAGCTTAGAAGATACTTCTGTGGATTCCTTGGGCCCTTGGGTCCAAAGTGATGTTTTTCTATTTTGTGGTTCCTAACAATTGATTGCACCTCAGTTATAGCACCCATTACATTTGCTTTTATTAATATGCTTATCTTATTCTACTCATAAGATAATAAACTCCAGGAAATGATCTGGATTTTTCCCCTTCAATGTATAATATTTTTAAAATATATTAAGCACTTTGTATATTTTATTTTATTTATTATTTATTTTTTAAGATTTTATTTATTTGACAGAGAGAGACACAGCGAGAGAGGGAACACAAGCAGGGGGAGTGGGAGAGGGAGAAACAGGCTTCCCGCTGAGCAGGGAGCCCTATGTGGGGCTCGATACCAGGACCCTGGGACCATGATCTGAGCCAAAGGTAGACACTTATGACTCAGCCACCCAGGCACCTCTAGCACTTTATATATTTTAATGAAACTGGAGTGTTCTCTTCATATCTCTCTTCTTTATCTATGAAATATGATGGGTTGTATGTATAATATTCTATATGTAGATTTCTAGGATTTTTTGACTATGAATCTTCATATTTGATAACATAAATGTATTTTTATAATTTTTACTTAAATTCAATTTAATTAGCATATACTGTATTAGTAATTTCAGAGGTAAAAATTACTGATTCATCAGTTGTATATAACATCCACTGCTCATTAAATCAAGTGCCTTGCTTAATGCCCATCACCCAATTACCCGATCATCCTATCCACCTGCCCTCCAGCAATTCTCAGTTTGTTTCCTATAGTTAAGAGGGTTTGCCTCCCTCTCTGTTTTCATTTTATTTTTATTTTTCCTTCCCTTCCCCTATGTTCATCTGTTTTGTTTCAAAATTCCACATATGAGTGAAATTATATGGTATTTGTCTTTCTCTGACTGAATTAATTTCACTTATAATATTACTCCTCTAGTTCCATCCATGTCATTGCAAATGGCAAAATTTCATTCTTTTTGATGGCTGAGTAATATCCCTTATGTACCACATCTTCTTTATCCATTCATCTGTCAATGGACATATGGATTCTTTCCATACTTTGGCTATTGTGGATATTGTTGCTATAAACATTGGGGTGCATGTGCTCCTTTGAATCACTATGTTTGTATCCTTTGGATAACTACCTAGGAGTGCAATTGCTGGGTGGTAGGGTAGTTCTATTTTTAACTTTTCGAGGAACCTCTATACTGTTTTCCAGAGTGGTTGCATCTGTTTGCATTCCCACCAACAGTGTAAGAGAGTTCCCCTTTCTCCACATCTTCACCAACATCTGTTGTTTCCTGACTAGTTAATTTTAGCCATTCTGACCAGTGTGAGGTGGTATCTCATTGTGGTTTTGACTTGTATTTCCTTGATGACTAGTGAAGTGGAGCATTTTTTCATGTGTCTGTTGGCCATTTGTATGTCTTCTTTGGAGAAATGCCTGTTTATGTCTTCTGCCCATTTCTTGACTGGATTTTTTGTTTATTTGGGTGTTGCGTTTGGTAAGTCCTTCATAGATTTCAGATACTAGCCCTTTATCTGATATGTCATTTGAAAATATCTTGTCAGAGTGCCTGGGTGGCTCTGTCGTTAAGCGTCTGCCTTCAGCTCAGGTCATGATCCCAGGGTCCTGGGATCAAGCCCCGCATTGGGCTCCCTGCTCAGTGGGGAGCCTGCTTCTCCCTCTCCCACTCCCTCTGTTTGTGTTCCCTCTCTCGCTGTGTCTCTCTCTGTCAAATAAATAAATAAAATCTTAAAACAAAAAAGAAATATCTTCTCCCATTCCATAGGTTGGCTTTTAGTTTTGTCAATTGTTTCCTTTGCTGTGCAGAAGCTTTTTATCTTGATGAAGTCCCAATAGTTCATTTCTGCTTTTCTTTCCCTTGCCTCTGGAGATGAGTCTATCAAGAAGTTGCTGGAACCAAGGTCTAAGAGGTTGCTGTGTGTGTTATCCTCCAGGATTTTGATGCATCCCTGTCTCACATTTAGGTCTTTCATCCATTATGAGTTTATTTTTGTGTATGGTGTCTGAAAATGGTCCAGTTTCATTCTTCTGCATGTGGCTGTCCAGTTTTCACAACACCATTTGTTGAAGAGACTCTCTTTTTTCCATTGGACATTCTTTCCTGCTTTGTCAAAGATTAGTTCACCATAGAGTTGATGGTCTATTTCTGGGTTCTCTATTCTGTTCCATTGATCTATGTGTCTGCTTTTGTGCCAATACCATACTATCTTAATGATTACAGTTTTGTAATATAAATTGAAGTCCGGATATGTGATGCCATCAGCTTTGGTTTTCTTTTTCAACATTACTTTGGCTATTTGGGGACTTTTCTTATTCCATACAAATTTGAGGATTGTTTGTTCCAGCTCTGTGAAAAATGTTGTTGTTATTTTGATAGGAATTGCATTGACTGTGTAGATTACTTTGGGTATCATAGACCTTTTAGCAATATTTTTTCTTTGAGTCCATGAGCATGGAATATTTTGTCATTTCTTTGTGTCTTCCTCAATTTCTTTCATGACTGTTCTATAGTTTTCAGCATGCAGATCCTTTACCTCTTTGGTTAGGTTTATTCCTAGATATCTTATGGTTTTTGGTGCAGTTGTAAATGGGATCGATTACTTGAATTCTCTTTCTTCTGCTTCATTGTTAGTGTATAGAAATGCAAGTGACTTCTGTGCATTGATTTTATATCTTGCAACTTTGCTGAATTCTCACATCAGTTCTAACAATCTTTGGATGGAGTCTTTGGGTTTTCTACATAGATTATCATGTCGTCTGCAGCAAGTGAAAGTTGACTTGTTCTTTGCTGATTTAGATGCCTTTTATTTCCTTTTGTTGTCCATTGCTGAGGCTAGGACTTCCAATATTATGTTGAACAACAGTGGTGAGAGTGGGCATCCCTGTCGTGTTCCTGACCTTAGGGGGAAAACTCTGTTTTTCCCCATTGAGGTTAATATTTGTTGTGGGTCTTTCATATATGACTTTTATGATGCTGAATTATGTTCCCTTTATCCCTACACAGCAGAGTTTTTACCAAGAAAGGATGCTGAATTTTATCAAATGCTTTTTCTGCATATATTGAAAGGATTATATGGTTCTTCTCCTTTCTTTTATTAATGAGTCACAATGATTGATTTCTGGATGTTGAACCAATCTTGCAGCCCAGGAATAAATCACACTTGGTTGTGGTGAATAATCCTCTTAATGTCCTATTAGCTAATATCTTGGTGAGAACTTTTGCATCCATTTTCATCATGGTTATTAGTCTGTGATTCTCCCTTTTAGTGGGGTTTTTGGTTTTGAGATCAAGGTAATGTGGCCTCATAGAATGAGTTTGGAAGTTTTCCTTCCATTTTTATTTTTTGAAACAGTTTCAGGATAAGTATTAATTCTTCTTTAAATGTTTGGTAGAATTCTGCTGGGAAGCCATCTGGCCCTGGACTCTTGTTTTTTGGGAGACTTTTGATTACTGATTCAATTTCTTTGCTGCTTATGGGTCTGTTGAGGTTTTTCTATTTCTTCCTGTTTCCGTTTTGATAGTTTATATGTTTCTAGGAATGCATCCAATTATTCTAGATTGCCTAATTTGTTGGCATATAATATTCTCTTATACTAGTTGTATTTCTTTTTTTTTTAAGATTTTATTTATTTATTTATTTGAGAGAAAAAGAGAAAACAGGAGAGCAAGAGAGCAGTGGGAGGAGGAGCAGAGGGAGAAGGAGAAGCAGGTTCCATGCTCAGCAGGAAGCCCAATGCAGGGCTTGATCCCAGGACTCTGAGATCATGGTTGAGCCTAAAGCAGACGCTTAACAGACTGAGCGACCCAGGCACCCCAATAGTTCTATTACTTGGGTGTTGTTTGTGCTCTCCCCTCTTTCATTCACAATTTATTTTTGGGGGTTCTTTTTCTTTTCTTTTTGATAAGTCTGGCTAGGGGTTCACTGATTTTATTAATTCTTTCAGGGAACCAGTTCCTAGTTTAATTGAATTGTTCTACTGTTATTTTGATTTTTATATCATTGATTTCTGCTCCAATCTTTATTATTTATCTACTGGATTTAGGCTTTATTTGCTTTATTTGCTGGATTTAGGCTTTATTTGCTGTTCTTTTTCCAGCTCCTTTAGTTGTAAGCTAGGTAATGTATTTGAGACTTTTCTGGTTTCTTGAGAAAGCCTGTATTACTATATGCTTCCCTCTTTGGATCACCTATACTACATCCCAGAGGTTCTGTACTGTCCTGTTTTCATTTTCGTTTGCTTCCGTATATTTTTTTAAATTCTTCTTTAGTTTTCCTGTTGACCTATTCATTCTTTAGTAGGATGCTCTTTAACCTCCATGTATTTATGTTCCTTCCATTTTTTTCTTCTGATTAAGTTCAAGTTTTAAAGCCCTGTGGTCTGAAAATATGCATGGTATAATCTCAATCTTTTGGTACTGGTTGAGACCTGATTTGTGACCCAGTATGTGCTCTGTTCTGGAGAATGTTCCATGTGCACTTGAGAAGAATGTGTATTCTGTTGCTTTAGGATAAAATGCTCTGAATATAACTGAAGTCCATCTGGTCCAGTGTGTCATTCAAAGCCCTTGCTCCTTGTTGATCTTCTGCTTAGATGATCTGTCCCTTGCTATGAGTGGGATGTTAAAGTCCCCTACTATCATTGTATTATCAATGTGTTTTTTTAATTTCATTATTAATTGGTTCATAAATTTGGCTACTCCCAAGCTAGGGGCATAAATATGTACAACTGTTAGATCTTGCTGGATAGACCCTTTTATTACAGTCTTTGGTTTAAAATCTAGTTTGTCTGATGTAAGGATGGCTGCTCCAGCATGATAAATTGTTCTCCCTCCCTCCCTTTCAATCTAGAGGTATCTTTGGGTCTAAAATGAGTCTCTTGTAGACAGCATATCAATGGGTCTTTTTTTTTTTAAATCCAATTTGATACCCTATGTCTTTTGATTGGAGCATTTAGTCCATTTTCATTCAGAGTAATTATTGAAAGATATGAATTTAGTGCCATTGTATTACCTGTAAAGTCACTGTTTCTGTAGATTGTCTCTGTTCCTTTCTGGTCTTTGTTACTGTTGGACTCTCTCTTTGCTCAAATGATCCCCTTTAATATTTCTTGCAGGGCTGGTTTAGCATTCACAAATTCCTTTAGTTTTTGTTTGTCCTGGAAACTCTTTTATCTCTCTTTCTATTCTGAATGACAGCCTTGCTAGATAAAGTATTCTTAGTTGCATATTTCTGTCACTTAGTACATTGACTATATCATGCCAGTCCTGTCTGGCCTGCCAGATCTCTGTGAACAGGCCTGCTGGCAGCCTTATGTGTCTACTCTTGTAGCTTAAGGACTTCTTGTCCTAAGGTGCTTTCAGGATTTTCTCTTTATCTTTGAAATTTGAAAGCTTCACTATTATATGTCACGGTGTTGACTTATTTTTTAATTTGAAGGGGGTTCTCTGTGTTTCCTGGACTTGAATGCCTTTTTCCTTCCCTAAATTAGGGAGGTTCTCAGCTGTAATTTGTTCAAATAAACCTTCTGCCCCTTTCTCCCACTCCTCAATCTTCTGGGACCCTTATTATCCAGATATTATTTTGCTTTATGGAATCATTGAGTTCTCTGTCTCCCTTCATAATCTAATAGTTTTTTTCCTCAGTTTTTTTCAGCTTCTTTATTTTCCATCTTTGTATCTTGTATATTACTGATTCTTTCTTCTGTTTCATTAATCCTCGTTTTTATGACCTCCACTTGGGATTGCATCTGAGTAATAGCATTTTTTTTTCAGCCTAATTAGATCTTAGTTCCTTGTCTCTAAGTAAGGGATTCTCTAGTGTCTTCTATGCTTTTTTTCAAGCCCAGATAATATCTTCATGATTGTTTTAAATCTAGTTCAGACATCTTATGTATATCCATATTGATTAAATCTCTGGCAGGGAGTACTACCTCCTGTTCTTTCTTTTGGGGTGAATTTCTCTGTCTCGTCATTTTGTCCATAAAAGAAAGGAAGAAAGAAAAAGAAAATAACAACAAGAATAATAACAACAACAAAAACTTCAGGAAGTGTTTCTGGTGTATGCTGTGTACACTTTGCTGTTGTGTTTTGGCTGCTCTTTCCCACTGGTCCATCCTCTACAGAGTTCCTCCCTGCTTGTAGTGGGGAGTGTTTTCACCTTTAACTAGGTGTGCTTTGATTTGTTTGTCAAGATTAGTATGTAAAAGAAATAAGAATAGCAATGAAGAAAAAGAAAAAAAAAAATCCTGATCCAAGACAAAAGAAAAGGACAAGGAACAAAAATGCAAACAGATAACTATAAGCCTTATTCCAAAGAATAAGAAAGAAAGAAGGGAAAAAAAAAAAGGAAAGAAGAAAAGATAAACAAAATTAGAAGCCTGAACCAAAAAATAAGAGAAGGAAACAAACAAACCAATGAGGAAAAATTATAAGCCATAAGCCTGATACCAAAAATATATATATGTAAAAAAAGATACAAAATAAAAAATAAGATATAGAAACCAAAAAAAAATTAAAAATTTAAGGAAAGAGAGAAAAAATTAAAAAGAAGCAAACCTGGTCTTATTTGCACCAGAAGCTGGTGTATTTGAGCATTCTTTAATCAGTAGACTTGTTACATGTGAGGGCCTGTGTTGGTCTTCTGAGGGCTAAGTCTGTTGGGCTGGCTGACAAGCTGACTTGCCCTTGTAAAGATAACCCTGCCAGGTGTAAGGGGGTGGGGTTTTGTTCAGGGGACTCTGGCCTCCACTGGCGGTGCTGTGTTTCTCTCTGACTTCTGACTGTGCTGGGGGGTAGGGAGAGGGAGCGGTGGTGGAGGAGGAAGAATATGGCATCACTTCACTCTCTTGTCCCAGGAGAAGGGAACGTCTGGCCACCATTGTTCAGGAGGCCCTCTCAGAAAACCAAATGATTTCCTTTGTCCCAGGCTTTCCTCAGTTCCCTGCCCTTAACCTGTCTGTTCCCAGGCCATTGCTGTCCCCAGAGCCACAGATCTGTATTTTATCTCTGGCTGGTGTTTGGGATTTAAAACTCCAAGTTTTAAAGGGCTTAGCAATGTGCAGGCCCACTCCCCTCCCCCGGAGGAGAGGCTTGGGGGATGCCTAGCACTGTCCTGTCCCCTAAAGCAGTTGCACAGTGCTCATGCAGAGGCTAGAGTTTATTGTAATGCTCAGCAAAAAGCTGGAACCAGGTTTTTGGCCATCTGAACACAACTTCATCACTTACTCTATTCTGTCTGAGAAAAGCAGTTGTACAGAGGCCTGAATCTATTGTGGCAGATAGCAAAAAGTGGTGGCCAGGTTATCTGCAGTCTGCACGTGTCTCTATTCTCTGTTCATTTCTGCCACAGAAAAACAGCCACCCTGCACACACACAGAGGTTTAAGCCTATTGTGGCTCATAGCAAAAAGTTGTTAAGAGATTTTCTGCCCTCTGTGCACACCTCTGACCCTGCTGTTGAGTGTCAATGGCTCCTGGCTGGCCTTTTGTCTTTGGAGAGGCAAAATACACACTTCCAAATGTACTCTGGGAAGGGGAGCAATCTCTCCCTGTGCGACCCAGGGGATCTCCTCACCGGAGCTTATTGTGTGATCCCTACCCACTGCACTCTCTCCCACTTTCTCCTCTCCCTGTCTTTGCTCCGTGAAAAGGGTTCCTGCCCCTATGCTGCTGTGCAGCTTTCCTCTCCCCCAATTCACAGCTCTGAACCTCTCATCTGCCAAATTCTCTCCCTCCAACTGTGCAGATTGTTTTCTTAATCCTCAGATCATATTCCTAGTTGTTCAAAATGGTTGGATGTTGATCTAGCTGTGTTCAAAGCATGAGGAAAGCTCAGGTTCCCCTACTATTCTGTCATCTTGACCCCACCCCCCCCATAAATGTATTTCTGAGAGGACCTTTACCATTTCTTAAAGAAGGAATAGATGCATTCTACTGCATTCGTGCCATTTGTGGATTTACTGGCTAACTTCATCCATTCCCCTGTTTTCTCATTCTTTCAACCCCTTTACCTTTCAGCCACATTACAAAATATTTCAGTTTCAGGCTATATATTTATCTCTCCTCTGAAGACAGCATTCATGGATGCTCTCAAAATGAGGAGCCTTATTTGTGTGGCATGGATCCAGGCTTCCCCTTCTCTTGTTCTGTACCATTATCCCTTTTTCTTTCTGTTACCCTGGTAACCCCTAAATTCACTGACCTGACAGAAAATTCTACCTGAATAGAAATTTCATTTTATGCTCATTATGTTTTTACCTGATATTCACCATTATAAAAGTAGGATGATTTTTAATATTAATATAAGAAACCAAGAGTGCACTGTTGTCAAGTTGATGGGGGTTTTTTGAACTTTAGGGAATTGAAAATCTGCTTGTTAGGTACACATTTTCTGAGAGCAAGGCATTTTGCTAGGTTCCACAGATGGAGATGTGATGGTTAATTCTGTGTGGTGACTTGACTGTCCATGAAGTGCCCAAATTAAACACTATTTCTGGGTGTACCTGTAAAGGTGTTTTCAAACTGACATTTGAATCAGTGGACTCAGTAAAGTAGATTTCTCTCCCCAGGGTCAGTAGATGAGGGCTGAATGGAACAAAAGGCAAAGAAGGGAAAAATTTCCCCCTCTCCCATGTTCTTCCTCATTACTTGAGCCTGGCCATCTCATTTCACCTTCTCTGACCCTCAGACTGTGATTTACACTACTTTATCCCCTGGTTCTTAGGCTTTGGAGCTCAGACTGAGTTTACACCACTAGCTCTCCTGTGTCTCCAGTTTGCAAAGGACAGATCATGGACTTCTCGGCCCTCATAATTGTGAGACAGTTTCTCATAATAAATATATATTTCTATATATTTATATATATATTCCATTGGTTCTATTTTTCTGAAGAACCCCAACTAAAACAGATTTTGTTACTGACAGTGGTTCAAGAGGAACAGAATTTTAAGGATGAGTTTTTCTGAATTAGCTCTGGTGTTGCTAGAATTGACTCTCTAATCTGGCTAGATTAAGATGCTAATGACACTATTTCCATTAGTTGAAGGAGCATTGATAGTTCATGGCATGAACTGTTTATAAAGATATGTAAAATTCCTGCATTGGACAATCCTAAACATTTATAAAAAGCAAGAAGCTAGATGACTCTGTACATGATACTCTTTCACATTTTTGTAAAACTAATGAATATAATGATGTTGGTCATTTCCTTCTAATGTTGCTAGACAAAGTGGTGAAAGAAAAAGATAAACTCAGGGATTTCAATTCCCAACTCAAGTGCCTTATTTCCCAGTGGAAGAGGTTTCCTCACCCCCAGCAGAAATAACCTCCCCACCTCCAGTAGCAACAGCATCCCACCCTCACTGTTGTCAACCTCTCCACTCAGGTGTAGAATTTCCCACCTAAGTCTGAGAGGACTAAACCCTGAATTGCCTGAGAAAAAATATAATGGCTTTCCCTGAGGTAGTTGTTATTCAAGACAATGATGATTTTCCTCAGAATCTACCCTTCTCACCCTTCTTTGCATTTATACCTACAACTAGACTTAAGTCCTAGGACACCCTCATGTGAGGTACACTGTGTGATCCATAAGGAGTTGCATTATGCTCCAGAAGAACTATTGAGTATTCTAATTTATACAGGCAGAAATCCAAGAACATGTTTGGGAATAGATACTAAGGGTGTGGGATTATAGTAGAAGAAACAAAGTTGGATCTGGCTGAGTTTGTTAACATGGGCTCCCTAAGCAGAAATTCTGCTTTAATATTATTTAATTATTTAATTTAATTTAATTTAATTTAATTTAATTTAATTTAATTTTAATTTAATGTTGCAGCTTGGGAAGTTAGAAAGGGCTTTGACAGTTTGTTTGGTTGTTTGGACCAAAAAAGGCCAATATCTTTTAGGGCCGGGGCAAGTTTCTTCAAAAGGTTATATGTATTCTAAATAAGCATCCAATATATGGTGTTGTTTTTCCAATAGCCAGGATTCATGGGTCCAGGAATCTAGGAGTGAAGATGGGAGTGAACCACTTACTATTACCCCTAGTAACCCACTTGTAAAATTTTACTTCCTTTTCCTATGACTTTATACTCTGTTGGCCTAGAGGTCTTAGTTCCAGAGGGAGGAATGCTTCCACCAGAGCCACAACAATGATTCCATTGAACTAAAAGTTAAGACTCCAACTCAGCCATTTTGGTTGCCTCTTTCTTCTGAATCAACAGGCAAAAAAGTGAGTTACTGTGCTGGCGAGGACAATTGATCTTGACTACCAAGGGGAAATTGGACTACTCAAAAGAAAAATTACGTATTATTAATTTTACATTATAGTATTTAAGTTATAGGATATCAAGGAGGAGAGTAAACATCACTTGAGGATTTTGCCTTCTCTTCTGGGGAAGGGATTAGTGCGGTTTTGGTTTTTAGAAAGATAGTTCATCATGTTAGGCAGAATTATGACCTTGCCACTGTCTTTATTTGGAGGTTAAATGTGGTTGAAAGAGATATGTATAGGTTCCAAATTGACAAGAGGTGGACTTGTAATGGTTGATTTTGTCAACTTGACTGGCCACAAGGTACCTATATTAAACACTATTTCCAGTCTATTTCTTGAGGGTATTTTAGGCAAGATTAGTATTTAAATCAGTGGACTCAAAGTAAATTTCCTTCACCAATGTAAATGAGTATCACTTAATTTGTTGAGGGTTGAAGAGAACAAAAGGCAGAGAAAGGAAAAATTTGCACCCTGTTTTTTCCTGGCTCACTGCTTAAGTTGAGACACCTTATCCCAGTTTCTCCTGCCCTTATGTTGGGAATTCTACCATTGTATCCTCTGATTCTTAGGTCTTTGAATTTGTACTGTTATACTATTGAGTCTCCAGCTTGCAGGTGGTAGATTGTGATATTTCTCAGCCTCCATAATCATGAAAGCCAATTTTTCATAACTCTCTCTCCTTTATATATGTTATGATATATCATATATCTCATATATATGTATATTTATGTGTATATATGTAAATATATAGATATTTCCTATTGGTTCTGATTCTCTGGAGAACACTGACTAAAATGGGGAATAAAAACTGACAGTTGGATTATATTTCCAAGAAACTTCTAATGTGAATACTGATATCTTTTTGGTTGGAAGATGGCAGTGGAGTAGGAGGACCCTCAGCTCACCTCATCTCATGAATACAACTAGATAAATATAAAATCATCATAAATAACCTAGAAATTGACCTGAAGAATGGCAAAAAAACACTTCACAACTAAAGGTAGAGAAAAGGCCACACTGAAGGAGGTAGGAAGTGCAGTGACACAGTTTAAGAGAGAAACAGGTCATGGTCACTGCAATGGGGAGGGAGCCTATGTCACAGAGAAGTGCAAGAAAAAGATTAGCACATAGGGGAGCTCACGGGGAAAATGAATACCCACAGCAGTTGGCTTGGAAAGTGAAAGGAGCCAAATTTCATGATTTTTTAGAACTAGTGTTGTTTAAAGCCTGGAATTTTAAAGGTCATTGCGCTTGGCTCAGGGGACCCCAGAGGCAATGGGGTTTCTATTAGAAAGAAGGCAGGCAAACAAACCATGAACATACAGTGTGGAAACAGCAATCTGAAGAGCATCTGGGGCACAGAGTAGAGAGGTTACTTGCTCATTTGGAGCACATCTCACGGAGACAGCATTCACAGAGAGACACTTCCAGAAATAAAGGAAGTGACTAGGGCAAATTCACTCCTTTGTTCCTCAGCATAAGCACAGGGCTACCTGCAGGAACCAGTGCAGAGATAAGGAATAGAGGAATAAACATAGAGATAAGGAATAACATAGCAGAGATAAAAGGCCCATTAAAGAAATGAGAAACATGCCTGATGAAATGAACAGCAGGCTGGAAGAAGTAGAGGAATGAATTAATGACCTAAATGATGAAGTAATGGAAAGTAATTAAGTTGAATAAAAGAAAAAAAGGATTATACAAAATGAGAATAGAATTAGGGAACTCAATGACTGCATCAAACATAATAACATTCATATTATAGCCATTCCAGAAGAATAAAAGAGAAAAGGGGGCAGAAAATTTATTTGAAGAAATAACACCTGAAAAGTTCCCTAATCTGGGGAAGGAAACAGACATCCAGATCCAGGAGACACAGAGAACCCACATCAAAATCAACAAAAGCAGATCCACACCAAGATGTATTATAATTTAATTGACAAAATATAGTGATAAAGAAAAAATAATAAAGCAAAAGACAAAAGTAGACAGCAATTTACAAGGGAAACTCCATAAGTCTAACAGGGGATTTTTCAGCAGAAATTTTCCAAGTCAGAAAAGAGTGACATGGTATTCAAAGTTCTGAAATGGAAAAATCTGGAGCCAAGAATACTCCATCCAGCAGGGCTATCATTCAAAATAAGAAAGATAAAGAGTTTCACAGACAAACAAATATTAAAGGAGTTCACTAAACCAGCCCTGCAAGAAATATTGAAGGGAACACTTTGATTGGAAAAGAAAGACCAAAAATGAAAATATAAAAGTAGGAAACACAAAAACAGTAAAAATGAATATTTCTGTAAAAATTGGTCAACGAACTCACAAAATAAAAGGATGTAAAATATGACAACATATCCCTAAAACATGGGGAGGCAAGGAGAAAAGAATGGGTTCAAACATAAATGACCATCAACTTAAGATAGACCGCTATATGCAGAAGTGGTTATGTATAAACATAATGGTAACCATATATCAAAAATCACTAATAAATATGCAAAGAATAAAGAGAAAGAAATACAAATATATGACTAAAGAAACTCAGCAAACCATGAAAGAGAGAAAGACAAGAAAGGATCAGAGATAATCTTCAGAGACAACCACAAAACAAATAATAAAATGACAATAAACATGCACTTATCAATAATTATTTTGAATAAGAATGGACTAAATGTTCCAATCAAATGATTGGGTGACAGAATAGATTAAAAAAAATTTTTTTATGCTGCCTGCAAAAGACTCACATTAGACCTAAAGACACCTGAAAAGTGAAAATGAGAGGATGGAGAAACATCTATTATACAAATAGATGTCAAGAGAAAGTCAGAGTAGCAATACTTACATTGCACAAAATAGACTTTAAAACAAAGATGTAACATGAGACAAAGAAGGACACTATATAATAATAAAGGGGACAGCCAACAAGAAGATTTAAAAATTGTAAATATTTATACATCCAACATAGGAGAACCCAAATACATAAAACAGTTAAAAGTTAACAACAAACATAAAGGAACTAATCAATAATAATACAATAATAGTAGGGGACTTTAATACCCCACGTACATTGATGGACAGATCCTTGAAACAGAAAATCAAGAAGGAAACAATGGCTTTGAATGACACACTGGAACAAATAAGATTTAACAGATATATTCAGAACACTACAACCTAAAACAGGAGAATACATATTATTTTCAGGTGCATATGCAACATTCCCCAGAATAGATCAGATAATAGCCTACAAAACATCCTCAACAGACTCAAGAAGATCCAACTCATACCAAGTATCTTTTCTGACCACAACACTATGAAACTAGAAGTCAACCCCAAAAAAGAAATCTGGAAAAAACACAAATACATGGAAGTTAAATAACATGCTTCTGAACAATGAATGGGTCGACTGGGAAATAAAAGAAGAAATAAAAAACTACATGGAAACAAATGAAAATGAAAACATAGTGGTCCAAAACCTTTGGGATGCAGCAAAAGCACTTCTAAGAAGGAACTTTTTAGCAATACAGGCCTAACTCAAGAAACAGGAAAAATTAAACAAAACAAAACAAAAAACAAACAAACAAAAAAGTAAACTTACACCTACAGGAGCTAGAAAAAAGAACAACAAACAAAACCTAAAACCAGTAGAAGTAAGGGAATAATTAAGAGTAGAGCAGACAAATGATATAGAAACTAAAAACAAAAAAAGAACAAAAACAAAAACAAGCAAACAAAAAAACCAAGCAGATAAACAAAAAAACAAAAGAAAACAATAGAACAGATCAATGAAACCAGTAACTTGTTCTTTGAAAAATGAATAAAATTGATAAACCTCTAGCTATACTTACGAAGAATAAAAGAAAAAGGACTCAAATAAATAAAAATCACAAACAAGAGAAGAGAAATAACAACCAACACCACAGAAATACAAACAATCATAACAGAATATTATGAAAAACTATATGCCAACAAACTGGACAGCCTAGAAGAAAATGGATAAATTCCTAGAACATATAAACTACTGAAACTGAAACAAAGAAATAAAAAATTTGAACAGACTGATAACTAGCAAAGAAATTGAACCTATAATCAAATAAATTCCCAACAATAAAGAAACAGAGCCAAATGGCTTCACAAGTGAATTCTACCAAACATTTAAGGAGGAGTTAATACCTATTATTCTTCCAAAAAACAGAAATAGAAGGAAAACTTCCCAATTGATTCTATGAGGTCAGTATCACCTTGATACCAAAACCATATAAAGACATCACTAAAAAAGAGAACTATAGGCCAATATCTGAGATCAAGATAGATACAGAAAGCCTCAACAAAGTACTAGCTAACTGAATCCAACAATATATTAAAGAAATCATTCACCATGATCAACTGGGATTTTTATTTTGCTTACAAGTGTGGTTCAATATTGTAAGTCATCAATGTGATACATCACATCAATAAAATAAATGATAAGTATCATATGATCATTTCAATAGATGCAGAAAAAGCATTTGGCAAAGAACATCCATTCATGATAAAAAGCCTCAACAAAGTAGGTTTAGAGGGAACATACCTGAACATAATAAAGGTCATGAAAAACCCACAACTGCAATCATCCTTAAAAGGAGAAAACTGGGATGCCTGGGTGGCTCAGTTGGTTGAGTCTGCCTTTGGTCCAGGTCATAATCCCAGGGTCCTGGGATTAAGTCCCGAATCGGACTCCTTGTTCAATGGGGAGCCTGCTTCTCCCTCTGCCTGCTGCTCTCCCTGCTGTGCTCTCTTTCTCTCTCTGACAAATAAATAAATAAAATCTTTTTTTAAAAGGTGGGGGGACTTGCAAGGCTTTCCCCTACAGTCAGGAACAAGAGCAGGATGGCCACTTTCAACTCTTTTATTCAACATAATACTGGAAGTCCTAACCACAACAGACAATAAAAAGAAATAAAAGCCATCCAAATTGGTAAGGAATAAATAAAATTTCCACTATTTGCAGATGACATGATACTGTATATAGAAAACACAAAAGACTCCACCAAAAACTGCTAGAACAGGTAAAATAATTCATTTAAGTCACAGGACACAAAATCAATGTACAGAAATCTGTTATATTTCTATGCACTAATAATGAAGCAGCAGAAAGCTAAATTAAGAAAACAATCCCATTTAAAATTGCACCAAAAATAATAAGATACCTAGGAATAAACCTAACCAAAGCAGTGAAAGACCTGTACTCTGAAAACTATAAAACACCAATGAAAGAAGTTTTGAGATGATGTAAAGAAATGGAAAGACATTCCATGCTCATAGATTAGAAAAACAAATACTGTTATAATGTCTAGTAACTCAAAACAACATACATATTTAATACAGTCCCTATCAAAATACCAAAAGCATTTTTCACAGAACTAGAACAAACAAAACTAAAATGTATATGGAACCACAAAAGGCCTCAAGTAGCCAAAGTCATGTTGAAAAAGAGAAGCAAATCTGGAGGTATCACAACTCTAGACTCAAGTTATATTACAAAGTTGTAGTAACCAAAACAGACACATAAGACAAATGGAACAGAATACTTAGAAATATATTCACAACTATATGGTTAATTGATCTTCAACAAAGGAGGCAAGAATATCCAATGGGAAAAGTACAATCTCTTCAACAAATCATGTTGGGAAAACTGGACAGCAACATTCAAAAGAAGGAAGCTGGACCACTTTCTTACATCATCCACAAAAATAAAGTCAAAATGAATTAAAGACCTAAATGTGAGGCCTGAAACTATAAAAATCCTAGAAGAGAACACAGGCAGTAACTTCTTTGACGGTAGCCATGGCAACTTTTCTTAGACATGTCTCCTGAGGCAAGGAAAACAAAAGCAAAAATAAACTATTGGGACTTCATCAAAATAAAAAGCTTCTGCACAGTGAAGGAAACAATCAACAAAACTAAAATGCAATCTACTGAATGGGAGAAGATATTTGCAAATGACATATCCCATAAAGGGTTAGTATCCAAAATATGTAAAGAACTTGCAAAACTCAACATCCAAAAAACAAATAATCCAATTAAAAAATGGGCAGAAGGCATGAACAGACATTTCTCTGAAGAAGACATTCAGTTGGCCAACAGACACATGAAAAGAGACTCAACATCACTCATCATCAGGGAAATGCAAATATATCTACAATGAGATGTCACCTCATACCTGTCAGAATGGCTAAAATCAACAACAAAAGAAAGGAGTGTTGGTGAGGATGTTGTGAAAGAGAAACCCTCCTATACTGTTTGTGGAAATGCAAACTGGTGCAACCACTGTTGGAAACAGTATGGAGTTTTCTTAAAAAAATAAAAATATAAGAGCCCTATAATCTAGTAATGGCACTACTGAGTATTTACCCCCCAAGTACAAAAACACTGATTGAAAGGGATACATGCACCCCTTTGTTTATTGCAGCATTATTTACAATAGTTAAATTATGGAAGCAGCTCAAGTGTCCATCAGCTGATATAGAAGTGTTATATATATATACAATGGAATACTATTCAGCCACAAAAAAGAATGGAATCTTCACATTTACAATAATGTGGATGGAGTTACAGAGTATAATGCTTAACAAAATAAGTTAGTCAGAGAAAGACAAATACCATATGATTTCACTAATATGTGGAACTTAAACAAAACAAATGAGGAAAGGGGAAAAAAGGGAAAGAGACAAACCAAGAAAGAGACTCTTAACTGTAGAGAACAAACTGATAGTTACCAGAAGGGAGGTGGGTGAGGGAATGGCTGAAATAGGTGACCTGACATTAACAGAGGGAAGATTTAAATAATAGCAAATTAGTTTGCCTCTGATAAAGTATTAAAGATGCTAAAAAGAAACAGACTGTAGAGATGTTAAAACGCTAACATTTTAGTTCATGTGAGAAATATATCAGTTTAATTCTGTCACCTTTATATTTTAATGCATTGAAGAAAGGCTTACATTTTGAACTGGTCACCAAACTGGTCACTGGATTCCATAACCCTCTCAAAACAGTGAAATATACTGGTTTTGAATGAAAATATTGTGCTCTTTTCTAATGGTTTTCTAATAATTTTTACTATAGGTTCAACAATAATTAGAACTTCACTCATAAACTAAATATTATTTTCCTTTAAGGTATACAAGATTTATTCCCATCCATTACCCAGAATTCTCTGTAAAGCAATTAAGATTACTTCTGTGAATGTATAGACAATAGGACAGTGATTTGCTGAAGCTGTCTTATACTGGCTTATAAGAACAGATTGTTACGTACTCAGAAATGTTGCCTTCTGTTTGTTAGTAGCTTGAACTTGGCTAGAATGGGAAAATTTACTGTATGGGAATTGGCAAATGTTACTAATTAGTATCTTATTGTCTTTCCCTATGGAGGCAGTTTACTAGCACACCACTGGATGGGAATGTCCGGGGCAAAAAAGCTAGATGTACACCTGGCCTAAGTGTTGGGAAAGCTGAAGCAGAAGATTGCATTGAGACTGATGTAGCTTTGGTCCCAAATGATGCTTCATGTCAATCAGGTGAGCTAGTAGATAAACCATATATTGTGTGAGCTGCAGCAGCATATCATGTCCCACAGCAACCTCCACGGTATAAAAAACAAAACCTCCAAGTGTCCAGCTTAAGACAACTTGACATTTTAAATTTCTTGGCATATACTATTTTTTTCTATTTTGAAGCATTATCTTTTAATGATCTTATTCCAAACCCTCACCCCCATCCTCACAGACACACAGACACACAGACACACAGACACACAGACACACACACACACACACACACACACACACACACATTCAAACATGCATACATGCATGTACACATCCTGATGTATTATAACTTCTTTTTACATATTGCATCTCAATTCATGATACATCCTTGGAGTGCATTAAGTATTAGTCAGTCCTGTCCCATATTTGAATAGAGAAGTTTTATTTAATACAAACCAAAGAGGACCACAATGCCCTCCCTGCTTTTCTGATTGCTCATATTCCTTATGGAATCTTAAATATTAGGAGAGAAGGAAGAAGGGTGAGGATATGGTGTTGAGCAAATCATTGAACAGATTTAAAAAAAAAAGAATTTACACTTTATTTGTTCTGTTTCCCAGACAAACATACATAGATCTTATAAAATCAAGTAAGGTCAGAGAGCGAATTTTATAAAAACAATTTTTCTATAAAAAATTACAAAAAGTTTTTAAGTCCAACATTTGCAATACCACTGAAGCACCTCAGGTAATTATATCAAAAAAGCAATGCTTGAAATCTGCTCTAGGAGAATTTACTGTTGTGATCACTGTGTTTGCCTTGAAGGGTATGATTCTCTGCTATTTATAAAAATAATTGATTACCATATAAGCTAGTTTTAAGTTAGGTTTAGATAGCAATGAACTTTAAGCATTATGTATACAATGATGGAATTTCAAGAACTGTTATAAACTGGAGAGGAAACATTTGACTTCAGGGGATTTTCTGTTACCATAAAACTACACAGTGGGTGGATGGACATGTAATCTTATTATATTACATTTATGTAAGTAAAAGTAAATGATTTATGTGCAGTGCAAGATTACATAATTACTGATAAATTAGAAATTATTTTGGAGAAAACCAAAGATGATAAATTTGGAATGTCAAACTATCCATATAAACCAGGATGATTGCTAAAGCACCTTAGGGCAAGCAAAGTAATTACTGAATGCTTAAAATTATGTATTAAATCATTCATAAATCATTCAAGGAAAGCTAATTCCACAGGGAATTACTGACACCAAAAAAAACAAGAATATAATCCACTAAGTAATCCTCAGTAACAGGTACTTGGTGTTGACTTCTCTGGTTTAATTTAGTCCTTTTTATTTGTTTGTTTTCAACCAATACCATAAATCTTGGCACTACAATTAGCTTATAAATAAATTTGTTTTTTACATTTGACAAAGTACAGCATCCTTTCTTGATCAAAACTCTTCAGAGTATAGGCATAGAGGGTACATGCGTCAATATCATAAAAGCCATCTATGAAAAACCTACAGCAAATATCATTCTCAATGGGGAAAAGCTGAGAGCTTTCCCCTAAGGTCAGGAACGTGGCAGGGATGTCTACTATCACTACTGCTATTCAACATAGCATTAGAAGTCCTAGCCACAGCAATCAGACAAAAAAAGAAATCAAAGGCATCCAAATTGGCAAAGAGGAAGTCAAACTCTCACTCTTTGCAGATGATATGATACTTTATGTGGAAAACCCAAAAGACTCCACCCCAAAACTGCTAGAACTCATACAGGAATTCAGTAAAGTGGCAGCATATAAAATCAATGCACAGAAATCAGTGGCATTTCTATACACCAACAACAAGACAGAAGAAGGAGAAATTAAGGAGTTGATCCCATTTAAAATGGCACCCAAAACCATAAGATACCTAGGAATAAATTTAACCAAAGAGGTGAAGGATCTGTACTCAGAAAACTATAAAATACTCATGAAAGAAATTGAGGAAGACACAAAGAAATGGAAAACCTTTCCATGCTCATGGATTGGAAGAACAAACATTGTGAAGATGTCAATGCTACCTAGAGCCATCTACACATTCAATGCAATCCCCATCAAAATACCATCCACTTTTTTCAAAGAAATGGAAGAAATAATCCTAAAATTGTATGGAACCAGAAAAGACCCCAAATAGCCAGGGGAATGTTGAAAAAGAAAAGCAAAGCTGGTGGCATCACAATTCCGGACTTCCAACTCTATTACAAAGTTGTCATCATCAAGACAGTAAGATACTGGCACAAAAACAGACACATAGATCAATGGAAAGAATAGAGAGTGCAGAAATGGACTCTCAACTCTATGGTCAACTCATTTCGACAAAGCAGGAAAGAATGTCCAGTGGAAAAAAGACAGTCTCTTCAACAAATGGTGTTGGGAAAATTGGACAGCCACATGCAGAATGAAACTGGACCATTTCCTTACACCACACACAAAAATAGACTCCAAATGGTTGAAAGACATAAACGTGAGACAAAAGTCCATCAAAATCCTAAAGGAGAACACAGGTAGCAACCTCTTCGACCTCAGCCACAGCAACTTCTTCCTAGAAACATCGCCAAAGGCAAGGGAAGCAAGGGCAAAAATGAACTATTGGGATTTCATCAAGATAAAAAGCTTTTGCACAGCAAAAGAAACAGTCCACAAAACCAAAAGACAACCGACAGGATGGGAGAAAATATTTGCAAATGACATATCAGATAAAGAGCTAGTATCCAAAATCTATAAAGAACTTATCAAACTCAACACCTAAAGAACAAATAATCCAATCAAGAAATGGGCAGAAGACATGAACAGACATTTTTCCAAAGAAGACATCCAAATGGCCAACAGACACATGAAAAAGTGTTCAACATCGCTTGGCATCAGGAAATGCAAATCAAAACCTCAATGAGATACCACCTCCCACCATTCAGAATGGCTAAAATTAAAAAGTCAGGAAACGACAGATGTTGGCAGAGATGTGGAGAAAGGGGAACCCTCCTACACTGTTGGTGGGAATGCAAGCTGGTGCAACCACTCTGGAAAACAGTATGGAGGTTCCTCAAAAAGTTGAAAATAGAGCTACCATACAATCCAGCAATTGCACTACTGGGTATTTACCGCAAAGATACAAATGTAGGGATCCGAAGGGGTATTTGCACCCCGATGTTTATAGCAGCAATGTCTACAATAGCCAAACTATGGAAAGAGCCAAGATGTCCATCAACAGATAAATGGATAAAGAAAAGTGGTATATATACACAATGGAATATTATGCAGCCATCAAAAGGAATGAGATCTTGCCATTTGCAAAGACGTGGTTGGAACTGGAGGGTGTTATGCTGAGTGAAATAAGTCAATCAGAGAAAGACATGTATCATATGATCTCACTGATATGAGGAATTCTTAATCTCAGGAAACAAACTGAGGGTTGCCAGAGTGGTTGGGGGTGGGAGGGATGGGGTGGCTGGGTGATGGACATTGGGGAGGGTATATGCTATGGTGAGCGCTGTGATTTGTGCAAGACTGTTGAATCACAGATCTGTACCTCTGAAACAAATAATGCAATATATGTTAAGAAAAAAAAAGAAGAAGAAGATAGCAAGAGGGGAAGAATGAAAGGGAGTAAATCGGAGGGGGAGACGAACCATGAGAGGTGATGGACTCTGAAAAACAAACTGAGGATTCTAGAGGGGAGGGGGGTGGGGGGATGGGTTAGCCTGGTGATAGGTATTAAAGAGGGCACGTTTTGCGTGGAGGACTGGGTGTTATGCACAAACTACGAATCATGGAACACTAAATCAAAAACTAATGATGTAATGTATGGTGATTAACATAACAATAAAAAATTTAAAGAAATAAAAAAATAAATAAATTTGCTTTTTAAAGCTTAACTACTAATCCTTTTTTATAGAAAGAGCATTAAATTATATTGAGGTCCTCAGATTAACTCATTAAATAATAACCTACAAAATTTCCAAAGAAAAGTACAAAAATAACATTTTGAGAACTCTACATGCATACCTCATTTTATTTTGCTTCACTTTATGGCACTTTATAAGCATTGTGTTTTTTACAAATTGAAGTTTTGGGGCAGCCCCACATCAAGTAGATCTATTAGCACCATTTTCCAACAGTGTCTTCTCATTTCGTGTCTGTATGTCACATTTTGGTAATTCTCCCAGTATTTCAAACTTTTTTATTATTTGTTATGGTGATCTGTGATCAGTGACTTTGATGCTACTATTGTTTTGGGTGCTATGAACTGCACACACATAATTTGGCAAACAATTGATAAATGCTATGTGTATTTCGACTGCACCACCCACTGGCCATTCCCCTATCTCTCTCTTTTTCCTCAGGCCTTCCTCTTTCCTGAGACACACAGTTGAAATTAGACCAATTAAAAACCCTATAATGACCTCTAAATGTTCAAGTGAATAGAAGAGTTTCACATCTTTTACTTTAAATCAAAAGCTAGAAATGATTAAGCTTATGAGAAAGGCATGTTTAAAGCCAAGATAGGCTAAAAGCTAGGCCTCTTGCATCAGTTATGCAAGTTGTGAAGAAGGAAAAGTTCTTGGATGAAATTAAAAGTGCCACTCCAGTGAACACACAATAAACAAGAAAATGAAACAACTTTATTGCTGATATGGAGAAAGTTTGAGTGGTCTGGATAGATCAGACCAGCCACAACCATACATCATAATAATCCAGATCAAGGCCCTAATTCTCTTCAATTATAGGAAAGCTGAGAGACATGAGGAAGCTGCAGAAGAGTTAAGCTAGTAGAGGTTGGTTTGTGAAGTTTAAGGAAGGAAGTCATATCCATAACATGAGTGCAAGGTGAGGCAGCAAGTGCCATTGTAGAAACTGCAGCAAGTTATCCAGAAGATCTATCTAAGATAATTAATGAAGGTGGCTACACTAAATTACAGATTTCAATGTAGATGAAACAACCTTATATTGGAAGAAGATGCCATCTAAGACTCTCATAGCTCAGAAGTCAATTCCTGGCTTCAAAGCTTCAAAGGACAGGCTGACATTTTTATCAGGGGCTAATATAGCTGGGACTTTAAGGTGAAGCCAATGTTCATTTACTATTCTGAAAATCCCAGGACCCTTAAGAATTATATTAAATCTACTCTGCCTGTGCCCTATAGATGGAGCAATAATGCCTTAAAGACAGCACATTTGTTGACAACATGGTTTGCTAAATATTTTAAACCCATTGTTGAGAGCTATTGCTCAGGAAAAAAAAATTCTTTCAGAGGATTACTGCTCTCTAACAATGCACCTGGTCACCCAAGAGCTCTGATGGGGTACACAGTGGGATTAATGCTGTTTCTATGCCTACTAACACAACATTCATCATACAGTTTACAGATCGAGGGGTAATTTTGACTTTCAAGTCCAATTATTTAAGAAGTATATTTTATAAGGGTACATAGTGATACCTCTGATGGATCTATGTGAAATAAACTGAAAATGTTTTGGAAAGGACTTACCATTGTAGATGCCATTAAGGACACTTTTGATTCATGGAAGAGGTCAAAATATCAACAGGAATAGGAGCTTGGAAGAAGTTGATTACAACCCTCATGGATGACTTTGAGGAGTTCAAGCCTTGAGTAAAGGAAGTAACTGCAGATATGGTAAAAATAAGAAAAGAGCTGGAAATTAGAATTTAAAAAAAAGAGCTGGAAATTAGAATTAGGCTCTACTGTTGTGTCTGGGCCAGTTTTTCCTTCAGTCCAGTTTTCTGCAGAGGCTCCCTTTGTTTGGTGTGGCAGTATTTTGTACCTGGCCAGGGTAGGGTGTGTTTTAATAAAGTGTGTGTTGGTGTGCTTATGAAATAAGACTTGCTGCTACCCCCATGGGAACTGAGGCCTGCGAACATGTTGTGGGGGTGGGCAGACATGGTGTTCACAGGGTTTGCACCAGTCTTCTGGGGGAGGGGAGCTGAGGCAGGCATGACTGGAAAGGGCAGATCTACCAAAGTGTGGGGCCATGGGGCTTTTTGTATCCAAGTTTGGTATTGAGTGTTGGTGCTGTACTGTTTCCTGCAGGTGGTTGTGTGTTTATGCTGTGGGTGGAGGAGGTAAATGGTGCCTGCCAGCTCCTTTTTTCTAGGGGGGTTGTGTCTCCCTGAGTTCTCTGACTCTCTGGGACACTCTGAGATGAGTAAATAACACTCCATTCTGAATGCCCCAGGCTTTTTTCAAACTGCTGTTTCTATGCTGTATCTCTGCAGGCTGTTTGTTATGTTGTCTCTGTAAGGGGAAAGACTCAGTTTCCTAAAGCCCTCCAGGCTCTCCCAGAACCAAGCCTGCTG
The DNA here is from genome assembly GCF_003265705.2 of Callorhinus ursinus. NCBI lineage: Eukaryota > Metazoa > Chordata > Mammalia > Carnivora > Otariidae > Callorhinus > Callorhinus ursinus. Next base: position 716,735 of record NW_027397124.1, on the reverse strand, counting down.
ATTTTTAAAATTCCAGGCTTTAAGTCCTGCTGGTTGTAAGAACTCAAGAAATTTGGTCTCTCTTGCTTTTAAACCAGATGTTATGGGTATCTGTCTTCCTTGTGCAGGCTCCACTATGTGATATACTGTTTCTTGCTCTTCTCTGTGCTTCCAGTCATGATCCTTTTTCTCCCAATCCATGTCCTCACCCTTTCTACCTTCTTGGATATTGTGTCTTCTCTACCTTTAGTTGTGGAATTTGTTCTGCCAGTCTTAGGGTCATTTTCTGGGTTGTTTATGCTGATGTCAGTGTTATCTAGTTGTATCTGTGGGATCAGGCAAGCTAAGCGTCCCACTCAGCCATCTTCAAAGAAAGTGATTTCTTGAAATGGAAACTACTCCTGGTGAATAGGCAGTGTAGATTGTTGAATGACAAAAAAATGATTTATAATATTATATGAACTTATATTAAAACACAGGCAGGGTTTGAGAGGATTGATTCCAATTTTGAAGGAAGATCTGTGGATAAAATGCTACCAAACAGAATCACAGGGTACAGAAAAACCGTTTGTGAGGGGAAGAGTCCATTGATGGAGCAAACTTTATTGTCACCACCCCAACCTTCAGCAACCAGCACCCTGATAAGTCAGCATCCACCAACATCAGGGTAAAATCTTCCCCCAGAAAATAGATAACTATTTGCTGAAAGCTCAGTGGATAGTATTTTTTAGGAATAAAGTATATCTTAATTAAGACATATACATTTTTTAAGACATAATGCCATTTCACACTTAATACATTACACTGTAGTGTAAACATAACTTTTTATGTACTGAGAAAACAAAAAATTCATTTGACTTTCTTTATTGTGATATTCACTTTACTGCAGTAGTCTGGAATGAAACCTGCAATACATTCAAGGTATGCCTGAATAAACATCCAGGTGAGTGCTTTTGATATCTTTATATGTGCTTTCTTGGGAATCTAGTGAGTTTTGGTCCTCTTATATTTTGACCTAGAAATGAAAAAGCCTAGGCTTTGCTGAGAAAAATAAATCCCTTATGGTGGCAAAAATTAATGAATTGACATCACCCAGTACATCCGTATTTGTACGCATGGTATTTCATGCCATAGTTTTCCAGTTAAGAGTTAAAACCACATTTCTCATTGCTTTTATCCTTATAAACTCCAGGAAAGTTTCCTCCTCTACATTGCTACTCTAACTTTTGTTTTATTATTCTTTCCCAAACTCATTCTTCCTTTGTTTACTTTCAGACCACCCATTTGACCTTCATACTTTGACTATTGCAGTAAAATTGCTTTATATTCTAACTTTTCATCACATTCTCTCTTCTTGTCTTGGCAAAAACTTGCTATTCCAAGGGATCATGTTCTTTCCTTTAGCCCTCTCCAATGTAAGTTACTTATTATCCTACTTTCCACATAACACAAGAGCAAATGGGTGCTGTCACTTTTCTTCCTTATATTTGTTACTACTGAGTTATTTTCTAGTAATTTTGGACAAAATACAAAGAAAAAATAAAACAAGAGCAAATGAAACAACCCTTTATAGTTTTTCTGTCTACTATAACTTTTTTTTTTTTTTTTTGCTACCTATCTACTTTCTGGCTTTTCCTCCTTTTAATGCACTTTTTTTCTTATTTTAAGGATTTTATTGCTACTTTTCATATTTTGGTCTTTTATTTCCCCTTGTAAATTGAAGTATAATTAACATAAAGTGTTATATTAGTTTCAGGTATACAATATAATGATTTGACAATTCTCTACATTACTCAGTACTTATCAAGATAAGTGTAAATTTAATCCCTTTTAACTATTTTACTCATCCCCACTCACCTCCCCCCTGGCAACCACCAGTTCCTTCTCTATTTAAGAGTCTGTTTTGTTCGTCTCTTCTTTTTTGTTCATTTGTTTTGTTACTTAAATCCCACATATGAGTGAAATCACATGGTATTTGTCTTTCTCTGACTAACTTGTGTCATTTAACATTATATCCTTCTAGGTTTATCCATGTAGGTGCAAATGTAAGATTTCATTCTATTTTTTTGAGATATATATAGATATATAGATATATCTATATATATTCACTTCGTCTTTATCCATTCACTTATTGATGGACACTTGAGTTGCTTCTATATTTTGGCTATTGTAAATAATGCTGCAATAAACATAGGGATATGTGTATCTTTTCAAATTAGTGTTTTCATTTCCTTTGGGTAAATACCCAGTAATGGAATTACTGGATCATATGGCAATTCTATTTTAAATTTTTTGAGGAACTTCCATAACTATTTTCCACACCAGCTGCACCAATTTGCATCCCACCAACAGTGCACAGGAGTCTTTTTTCTTCACATTCTTTCCAACACTTGTTATTTCTTGTGTTTTTTATTTCAGTCATTCTGACAGGTGAAAGATGATATCTCATTGTGGTTTTGATTTGCACTGATTAATATACATTGATTCTTTTGGCCCCTGGGTTAGGAATGTCCTCTCCAGGCCAATCCTTTCAGGACAATTTCTATCCCATTCCCCAATCTATAACCATTGAAGTCATCTATGTGAATGATCTTCACGAGCACTCCATTGTAATAACCTACACTCTAGCCTTCATTGCAATCTGGAATTTCTCCATCATTGATATTTTACACTTTCATTCTCACTATGGTTAACTTCTTATAGCTTATTTACTTTAGTTTTTAATTAAAAAATGTACCATTTAAGTGCTCCAAACCTTCTGTAAAACACAAAGCAGAGAAGTTAAACAAAGCTCCCAGACAACTACATTTTATCCTAAACTGTCAGTCTTATTCTGCCATTGCTCTCTCCTTATTAACCTAGATCCCAGAGTACATTATATACTCACTTTCTCCCCATTGATCTGATATCTTGAATTTTTATATATAGTATTTCCTGTAAAATCTAACTCTGGATAAATCTTTCTCCTTTCCACTCCAAACCCTAGGCTACTAAGTGCTACTTGGAAAAACAAACAGACAAACACATGGTTGTGGAGACTGAAGATTCTAAATTTAGAGATCTCCTTTGGATCTCATCAAGCTCTTTCTTGGATTTCTAAATTTCAACTCAAATGAATCTCTTCTGTTCATTACTTATCTCATTCATTGCAGTAGGTATTATCTGTCTCACTAAGAAAATTAAAACCATTGAGCAAAAAAAATTTTTTTTCAATTAACTACCCTGGTACCTACAAATAGGGCCAGCTTAACTATGAGGCACAATGTCCAGAATGCACAGGATTCTTAGAAGTCTTAAAAATGTTTTTTTCTTTAAAATTTTTTGTTATGTTAATAACCATGCATTACCTCATTAGTTTTTGAAGTAGTGTTCCATAATTCATTGTTTCTGCATAACACCCAGTGCTCCACGCAGAACGTGTCCTCTTTAATACCCATCACCAGGCTAACCCATTGCCCACGCCCCCCCTAGAACCATCCGTTTGTTTTTCAGAGTCAATCGTCTCTCATGGTTCATCTCCCGCTCTGGGTCCCCCCGTTCATTCTTCCCCTCCTGCTATCTTCCTTTTTATTTTTCTTAACATATATTATATTATTTGTTTCAGAGGTACAGATCTGTGATTCAACAGTCTTGCACAAGTCATAGTGTTCACCATAGCACATACCCTCCCCAATGTCTATCACCCACCCACCCCATTCTCCAACCCCACCCCCACTCCAGCAACCCTCAGTTTGTTTCCTGAGATTCCTCATATCAGTGAGGTCATATGATACATGTATTTCTCTGAGTGACTTATTTCACTCAGCATAACACCCTCCAGTTCCATCCACGTCGTTGCAGATGTCAAGATCTCATTCCTTTTGATGGCTGCATAATATTCCATTGTGTATATATACCACTTCTTCTTTATCCATTCATCTGTCAATGGACATCTTGACTCTTTCCATAGTTTGGCTATTGTGGACATTGCTGCTATAAACATTGGGGTGCATGTAGCCCTTCAGATCCCTACATTTGTATCTTTGTGGTAAATACCCAGTAGTGCAATTGCTGGATCATATGGTAGCTCTATTTTCAACTGTTTGAGGAACCTCCATACTGTTCTCCAGAGTGGCTGCACCAGCTTGCATTCCCACCAACAGTGTAGGAGGATTCCCCTTTCTCCGCATCCCCACCAATATCTGTCGTTTCCTGACTTGTTAATTTTAGTCATTCTGACTGGTGATAGGTGTTATCTCATTGAGGTTTTGGTTTGGATTTCCCTGATGAAGAGTGATGTTGAGCACATTTTCATGTGTCTGTTGGCTATTTGGATGTCTTCTTTGGAAAAATATCTGTTCATGTGTTCTGCCCATTTCTTGATTGGATTATTTATTCTTTGGGTGTTGGGTTTGTTAAGTGCTTTATAGATTTTGGATACTAGCCCTTCATCTGATATATCATTTGCAAATATCTTCTCCCATTCTGTCGGTTGTCTTTTAGTTTTGTTGACTGTTTCTTTTGCTGTGCAAAAGCTTTTTATCTTGATGAAGTCCCAATAGTTCATTTTTGCCCTTGTTTCCCTGCCTTTGGCGATGTTTCTAGGAAGAAGTTGCTGCGGCTGAGGTCGAAGAGGTTGCTGCCTGTGTTCTCTTTTAGGATGTGGATGGACTCCTGTCTCCCATTGAGGTCTTTGAACCATTTTGAGTCTATTTCTATGTGTGCTGCAAGGAAATGGTCCAGTGTCGTTCTTCTGCATGTGGCTGTCCAGTTTTCCCAACACCATTTGTTGAAGAGACTGTCTTTTTTTCCATTGGACATTCTTTCTTGCTTTGTCAAAGATTAGTTGACCATAGAGTTGAGAGTCCATTTCTGCGCTCTCTATTCTGTTCCATTGATCTATGTGTCTGTTTCTGTGCCAGTACCATACTGTCTTGTTGATGACAGCTTTGTAATAGAGCTGGAAGTCCAGAATTGTGATACCGCCAGCTCTGCTTTTCTTTTTCAACATTCCTCTGGCTATTCGGGGTCTTTTCTGGTTCCATACAAATTTTAGGATTTTTTCTTCCATTTCTTTGAAAAAAGTTGATGGTATTTTGATGGGGATGTGTAGATTGCTCTAGGTAGCATTGCCATCGTCACAATATTTGTTCTTCCAATCCATGAGCATGAAAAGGCTTTCCATTTCTTTGTGTCTTCCTTAACTTCTTTCGTGAGTATTTTATAGTTTTCTGAGTACAGATCCTTTGCCTCTTTGGTTAGATTTATTCCTAGGTATCTTATGGTTTTATGTGCACTGAAAAAAGGATCAACTCCTTAATTTCTCCTTCTTCTGTCTTGTTGGTGTATAGGAATGCCACTGATTTCTGTGCATCGATTTTATATCCTGCCAATTTACTGAATTCCTGTATGCGATCTAGCGGTTTTGAGGTGGAGTCTTTTGGGTTTTCCACATAAAGTATCATATCATCTGCAAAGAGTGAGAGTTTAATTTCTTCTTTGGTGATTTGGATGCCTTTTATTTCTTTTTGTTGTCTGATTGTTGTGGCTATGACTTCTAATACCATTTTGAATAGCAGTGGTGATACTGGACATCCCTGTCGCGTTTCTGACCTTAGGGGGTAAGCTCTCAGTTTTTCCCTATTGAGAATGATATTCGCTGTAGGTTTTTCATAGATGGCTTTTATGATATTGAGGTATGTACTCTCTATCCCTATACTCTGAGGAGTTTTGATGAAGAAAGGATGCTGTACTTTGTCAAATGCTTTTTCTGCATCTATTGAGAGGATCATATGATTCTGTCTTTCTTTTGTTAATGTATTGTAACACATTGATTGATTTGTGGATGTTGAAACAACCTTGAAGCCCAGGGATAAATCCCACTTGGTCATGGTGAATAATCCTTTTAATGTACTGTTGGATCCTATTGGCTAGTATTTTGGTGGGAATTTTTGCATCCATGTTCATCAGGGAGATTGGTCTGTAATTTTCCTTTTTGATGGAGTCTTTGTCTGGTTTGGGGATCAAGGTAATGGTGGCCTCATAAAACGAGTTTGGAAGATTTCCTTCTATTTCTATTTTTTGGAACAATTTCAGAAGAATAGGTATTAATTCTTCTTGAAATGTGTGGTAGAATTCCCCTGGGAAGTCATCTGGCCCTGGGCTTTTGTTTGTTGGAAAATTTTTAATGACTGCTTCAATTTCCTTAGTGCTTATAGGTCTGTTCAGGTTTCCTATTTCTTCCTAGTTCAGTTTTGGTAGTTGATACATCTCTAGGAATGCATCCATTTCCTCCAGGTTATCTAATTTGCTGGCATAGAGTTGTTCATAATATGTTCTTATAATTGTTTGTATTTCTTTGGTGTTGGTTGTGATCTCTCCTCTTTCATTCATGATTTTGTTGATTTGGGTCATTTCTCTTTATTTTTGATAAGTCTGGCCAGGGGTTTATCAATCTTGTTAATTCTTTCAAAGAACCAGCTCCTAGTTTCATTGATCTGTTCTACTGTTCTTTTGATTTCTATTTCATTGATTTCTGCTCTGATCTTTATTATTTCTCTTCTCCTGCTGGGTTTAGGCTTTATTTGCTGTTTTTTCTCTAGCTCCTTTAGGTGTAGGGTTAGGTTGTGTATTTGAGACCTTTCTAGGTTCTTGTATTGCTATATACTTTCTTCTCAGGATTGCCTTTGCTGCATCCCAAAGATTTTGAACAATTATGTTTTCATTTTCATTGGTTTCCATGAATTTTTTTAATTCTTCTTTAATTCCCTGGTTTACCCATTCCTTCTTTAGTAGGATGCTCTTTAGCTTCCATGTATTTGAGTTCTTTCCGACTTTCCTCTTGTGATTGAGTTCTAGCTTCAAAGCATTGTGGTCTGAAAATATGCAGGGAATGATCCCAATCTTTTGGTACCGGTGGAGACCTGATTTGTGACCTAGGATGTGATCTATTCTGGAGAATGTTCCATGGGCACTAGAGAAGAATGTGTATTCTGTTGCTTTGGGATGGAATGTTGTGAATATGTCTGTGAAGTCCATTTGGTCCAGTGTGTCATTTAAAGTCTTTATTTCCTTGTTGATCTTTTGCTTAGATGATCTGTCCATTTCAGTCAGGGGGTGTTAAAGTCCCCCACTATTATTGTATTGTTGTCAATGTGTTTCTTTGCTTTTGTTATTAATTGGCTTATATAATTGGCTGCTCCCACGTTAGGGACATAGATATTTACAATTGTTAGATCTTCTTGTTTGATAGACCCTTTAAGTAGGATATAGTGTCCTTCCTCATCTATTATAGTCTTTGGTTGAAAATCTAATTTGTCAGGCGCCTGGGTGGCTCAGTCGGTTAAATGACTGTCTTCGGCTCAGGTCATGATCCTGGAGTCCTGGGATCGAGTCCCGCATGGGGGGTCCCTGCTCAGCGGGGAGTCTGCTTCTCCCTCTGACCCTTCCCCCTCTCATGTGCTCTCTCTCTCTCTCTCATTCTCGCTCTCTCAAATAAATAAATAAATAAAATCTTTAAAAAAAAAAGAAAATCTAATTTGTCTGATATAAGCATTGCCACCCCAGCTTTCTTTTGTTGTGCATTAGCATGGTAAATGGTTTTCCACCCCCTCACTTTCAATCTGGGGGTGTCTTTGGGTCTAAAATGAGTCTCTTGCAGACAGCATATCAATGTCTTATTTTTTATCCAATCTGATAGCCTTTGTCTTTTGATTGGGGCCTTTAGCTTATTTACACTCAAGGTAACTATTGAAAGATAGGAATTTAGTGTAATTGTATTGCCTGTGAGGCGACTGTTACTGTATATTGTCTGTGTTCCTTTCTGGTCTATGTTACTTTTAGGCTCTCTCTTTGCTTAGAAGACCCCTTTCAATATATCTTGTAGGCTGGTTTCATGTTTGCTAATTCTCTCTTCTGCCTCATTTATCCTAGCAGTTAGAGCCCCCATTTTTGATTGCACCTCATTAATAACCTTTTTGATTTCGACTTGGTTAGATTTTAGTTCTTTTATTTCTCCAGAAAGGCTTTCTCTAATAACTTCCATGGATTTTTCAAGCCCAGCTAGTATCTTTAAAATCATCATTCTGAACTCTAGTTCTGACATCTTAGTAATGTCCATATTGATTAGGTCCCTGGCAGTTGGTACTTCCTCTTGTTCTTTTTGTTGAGGTGATTTTTTTCCATCTTGTCATTTTGTCTGGAGGAGAATAGATGAATGAGAGAATAAAATGCCAACAGGGTAACAACGGAACCCAGAAAAATATACACTAAACAAATCCGAAGAGACCTGAAACTGGGGGAAAAGAATGGGAAAGAAAGAAAAAAAGAAAAAAGAAAAAGATAAAAACAAACAAACAAACAGAAAACAGAATGTGATCAAATATGATCAGGATGGTGCATAGATCAGTGCCACACAACAGATTTTGGGTGTATTTTGGTCTGTTAGAACAAAGTGCCTCCCAAAAGTTTAAAGAAAGAAAAACTTATATATGTACAAAAATAAGGGTTAGTATGATGAAAGGATGGAATATGACTGTAAAGATGAAAATTATAAAATATTTTTAAAAGGTATTGATAGATAAGAAGTTGGTTGAGAAAAGAAAAGAGGATTTAAAAAGTAAAAAAAGAGGGAGAGAATGTGATCAGACAGGAGAGTATAACAAAGCTGTACACTAGAGATTTAGGGTATATTTTGGTCTGTTAGAAGAAACTGTATCCCAAAATTTTAAAGAGAGAACAACTTATATATATGTACCAAAAATAAGGTTAACTACTATGAAAGGATAGGATATGACTCTAAAAATGAAAAATAACAAAGTTTTTTTAAAAAAGGGATTGATAAGATGTTGGTTGAAAAATGGAAAAAGAAAAATAAAAAAAATAAAAAGAAAGTTAAAAAAGTAAAAATTAACATCGAAAGACTAAAGAATCATGGGGAAAAAAGCCATGAATTCTATGTGCAGTATTCTCCTAGTGCTGGCATGCTGCCATTCTCATTGATCAGTAAACTTTGTCTTGGCTGGCTGTTCTTGCTGACATTTGGTGGAGGGGTCTATTGCTGTGGTTCTCAAATGTCTTTGCCAGAGGCGGAATTGCCCCACCCTTGCCAGATCCAGCTTAAATAATCTGCCCGGGTTTGCTCTCGGGAGGTTCTGTTCCCTGCAAGCTTTCCGTACAGCTTTGGAGGATGAGAGTGAAAATGGCAACCTCCCAATCTCCGCCCCAGAGGAGTCAAGAACTCGCGGTCCCACTCCTCAGTACACCCCCAGAGAAAAGCAGTCAATCATTCCTGTCTCCCTGGTCTCCGGCCACACTCCATGCTCACCCAGCCTGTGACCATGCATTTCTATCTCTGGCACATGACCCTGTTTGGAGTCTCCAAACCCAGCAGGTCCCTGCAGTGCACTCCCGAGCCACTCCTCCCAGGGAAGAAATGATCTGCCACTTGTTGGGTCCTTGCTGGAAGAGCACTGGCCTGACTGTGCTGTGCATCATGGTTTATGGCAACCCCAAGCTGAGAGCCAACTCCCCAGCTCCATCTTTGCAGCTGGCTTCCCCACTCCAATACCTGGGAACTCTGCTGCACTCAGGCACCCCTGGACTTTCTGTGACCCCGCGGGTCCTGAGACCACAATGTCCCAGCGAGGGTTCCACCTCCTGCTTAGCCACTCAGCGGAGCAGACTTCTAAGAGATCTGACTTTGTGCTCTGCGGCTCTAGCACTTGCCAGTAGCGGCTGACGGAGGCCCCCTCCCCCGCCATCTATCTTCCTGAATAGCGCCTCGGATTTTCTTTGCACGTCCTACCTTCCAGAAAGTGGTTGCTTTTCTGTTCAGAGAGTTGCTGCTATACTTTTCTTCAATCTCCTGTTGATTTTGTAGGTGTTCAGAATGGTTTGATACCTATCTAGCTGAATTCCTGGGACCAGACGAAATCCAGGTCTCCTACTACTCCGCCATCTTGCTCCTCCCCCCATAGTTACATTTAAAAACAACAATTTGTCAAGGTTTCTGACTTCTATCATCTTTATCTCTTCATCTTAAAATTTTGCATATCTGCGAAGCAGTTCTTTCCCTTTTATACAGAATACTTAGACTGATGTCATGGTATTTGCAATTGAATACACATCTCTGAAAACCTTGGAACATATTTGAAGTGCTGATGTTGTTTCATCACTAAGATTATATTTAAAAATTCATTCCTGGGGGGGAATAGATGGTGGAGGAGTAGGGGACCCTATTCCAACTGGTCCCTGGAATTGAGCTGGATATCTACCAGATCACTCTGAGCACCCATGAAATCAGCCTCAGATGTAAGAAGATCTGGATCTCTACAAAGAGAATATTCCAGGTAGTTGGTTTCGAGGTACAAAGCAGGGAGCCATGATTCTGGGGCAGATATCAGAGGATAAAAGGCAGCAAGAAGGAGCCTGGCTGTGGGGATATTGCACCGCTGGTGAGCAATAGTCTCCCGCAATGGGGACGGGGCACAGACTCGCAGACCAGTAGTAGCAGGGAAAGGACTTTAGGGAAGCCCCCCCACAGAAACCAGAGCAGCAAGGTCAGGCGTGCAAACTGGGAGCGGCTGGTGGTTCTAGAAGCACAAAGGGCAGAGACAAGCCCCGACCTGGAGGCAGGACTGGGAGTGCTTGGGAGGGGCACACAACCCAGGATGTGCAGTTTATAGCAGCACAGACAGAAACGGAGATAGTGTGGCCTGGAGAGCTCACTGAAGAACAGACTGCGATCTCTCTGCTCTGAGGCAGAGGGTTGGAAATGGTCTCTTCTGCTCTGACTCTCAGAAGAGATGCAGAAAGCCACCAGAGAACAATAGCCCCAAAAAACTGGTTCCCACTGAGCCCATCCCCTGCCACAGGGGGGCAGGGCAACTCTGCCCAAACAGGGTTGCCTAAGAGTGCAGCAGGCCCCTCCCCCAGAAGACGGGCTGGGAGAAAAAGAGGCCAACAACCCTAAGTTCCCTAGAAAACAGGTACACCTTGTTTGGGTTCTACTCAATAATTTGGACTCTATACATTCCCTCAACCACCCATTAACAGAATGACTAGGAGGAGGAACCCCCAAAATAGGAAAGACTCAGAGATTATGACTTATGCTACAGATTTACAAATGGGTGCAGATATAACCAAGATGTCAGAGATGGAATTCAGGGTAGCAACTGTGAAGACAATAGCTAGAATGGAGAAATCAATTAATGGCAACATAAATTCTCTAAGGGCAGAAATGAAGGCAGAATTGGCAGAACCTAAGAATGCTATCAATGAGATCCGACCTAATCTAGATAATCTAACAGCTAGGATAAGTGAGGCAGAAGAACGAATTAGTGACCTGGAAGACAAAATACAACATCCTTTCCTGATTAAAACTCTTCAGAGTATAGGGATAGAGGGAACATTCCTCGAGTTCATAAAATTCCATCTATGAAAAACCCACAGAAAATATCATCTTCAATTGGGAAAAGCTGAGAGCCTTTCCCTTAAGATCAGGAGCACGTCAAGATTGCTCACTCTCACCACTATTGTTCAACATAGTACTAAAAGTCTTAGCTACAGCAATCAAGGTATTCAAATTGGCAAAGAAGAAGTCAAACTCTCTCTTTTGGCAGATGACATGATACTTTATGTGGAAAACCCAAAAGACTCCACCCCCAAATTACTAGAACTCATACAGCAATTCAGTAATGTGGCAGGATACAAAATCAATGCACAGAAATCAGTTGCTTTCTTATACACTAACAATGCAACTGTAGAAAGAGAAATTAGAGAAATCATTCCATTTACAATAACACCAAAAACCATAATATACCTCAGAATAAACCTAACCAAAGGGGTAAAGGATCTATACTCTAGGAACTACAGAACACTCATGAAAGAAGTTGAAGAAGACACAAAAAGATGGAAAAACATTCCATGCTCATGGATCAGAAGAATAAACATTGTTTAAATGTCTATGCTACCCAGAGCAATCTATACCTTCAATGCCATCCCGATCAAAATTCCAATGACATTTTTCAAAGTGCTGGAACAAACAAAATCCTTAAAACTTGAGTGGAGTCAAAAAAGATCCTGAATCACCAAGGGAATGTTGAAAAAGAAAAACAAAGCTGGGGGCATCACGTTGCCCGATTTCAAGCTCTATTACAAAGCTGTGATCATCAAGACAGCATGGTACTGGCACAAAAACAGACATGTAGACCAATGGAACAGAATAGAGAACCCAGATATGGACCCTCAACTCTATGGTCAAATAATCTTTGACAAAGCAGGAAAAGCATGCAATGGAAAAAAGACAGTCCTTTCAATAAATGGTGCTGGGAAAATTGGACAGCCACATGCAGAAGAATGAAACTGGACAATTCTTTAACACCATACACAGAGATAAACTCAAAATGGATGAAAGACCTCAATGTGAGACAGGAATTCATCAAAATCCTAGAGGAGAACATAGGCAGTAACCTCTTTGACATCGGCCACAGCAACTTCTTTCAAGAAACATCTCCAAAAGCTAGTGAAACAAAAGCAAAAATGAACTTTTGGGACTTCATCAAGATAAAACCTTCTGCACAGCAAAGGAAACAGTCAACAAAACAAAGAGGCAACCCACAGAATGGGAGAAGATATTTGCAAATGACACTACAGATAAAGGGCTGGTATCCAAGCTCTATAAAGAACTTCTCAAACTCAGCACCCAAAAAACAAATAATCAAGTCAAAAAATGGGCAGAAGACATGAAAAGACACTTCTCTGAAGAAGACATACAAATGGCCAACAGACACATGAAAAAATGTTCATCATTAGCCATCAGGGAAATTCAAATCAAAACCACATTGAGATACCACCTTACACCAGTTAGAATGGCAAAAATGGACAGGGAAAGAAACAACAAATGTTGGAGAGATTGTGGAGAAAGGGGAGCCCTCTTACACTGTTGGTGGGAATGCAAGTTGGTACAGCCACTTTGGAAAACAGTGTGGAGGTTCCTCAAAAAATTAAAAATAGAGCTACCCTAGGGCCCAGCAATTGCACTCCTGGATATTTACCCCAAAGACACAGATGTAGTGAAAAGAAGGGCCATATCCACCCCAATGTTCATAGCAGCAATGTCTGCAATAGCCAAACTGTGGAAAGAGCCGAGATGCCCTTCAACAGATGAATGGATAAAGAAGATGTGGTCCATATATACAATGGAATAGTACTCAGCCATCAGAAAGGATGCATACACAACTTTTACATCAACGTGGATGGGACTGGAGGAGATTATGCTAAGTGAAATAAGTCAAGCAGAGAAAGTCAATTATCGTATGGTTTCACTTATTTGTGGAACATAAGGAATAGTATGGAGAACATTAGGAGAAGGAAGGGAAAAATGAAGGGGGCAAATCAGAGGGAGAGATGAACCATGAGAGACTATGGACTCTGAGAAACAAACAGGGTTTTGGGGGATGAGGGGGGAGGGGGTATGAGTTAGCCTGGTGATGGGTATTAAGGAGAGCACGTACTGCATGGAGCACTGGGTGTTATATGAACACAATGGATCGTGGATCACCACATCAAAAACTAATGATGTATTGTATGGTGACTAAAATAAGATAATAAAATTTTAAAAATTAAAAAAAATAAAAATGAAAATTGATTCCTAGTGAATAAATCTTTGCAAAAGATATTAATAAACAATGTGTGTAATTCCTTTTATGCCATTAGTTGTAAAATCTCCCCCAAATGTAATCAGGTATTAAATGCCTTAAAATGTTTTAAGATGCTCTAGGTTTAGGGGAGGGGGCTGGGGGGGTGGGTTAGCCTGGTGATGGGTATTAAAGAGGGCACGTTCTGCGTGGAGCACTGGGTGTTCTGCACAAACAATGAATCATGGAACACTACATCAAAAAGTAATGATGTAATGTATGGTGATTAACATAACAATAAAAAAATTAAAAAAATAAAATAAAATAAAATAAAGATGCTCCAGGTTTACTAATTGAAGCAAAAATACAGATATAATTTTGCTGTTTCTACACCTATGTAACCATTACTTTTTATATACACTTTACTGAATCTACGTTGAGTAATTTTAACTTATTGGAACAGAACCAATAGAAGCCACCCCCTTCCCTCTTTTGTGTTTAACTGTAGCTTTTTTCCATAGCATGTGTTATAGAGCAACTTGCAGGATGCTAAAATTTTCATGTTCATTTTTCAACTGCCAACGATTTGTGTAATGTTTCCTGAATGATTCCAACAGTGAAGCTCTTGCATATTAATCTAAAAAATGCCCAAAATATGGTTTCATTGCATTAAAATACAGAGTGCACACTGTGTTCTGCTGCAGAGCCATGTATCCTAATCTGTTAGTCTCCTTAAAAGTGTGCTATCTACCTCCCCATAGAGTTTATGCACATTTCCTTAATAAATACATTTTATCAGGCAACAAGTAGTCTCTTCAGGCAGATCATCATGTTTTCAAAACAGAGAATGAAAAGTTCAGGTCGGTGTAGAACTATTCACTCAGTGCAGATTAACAGCAGACACCTGCAAATATTTGCAGATATGAGCTCTGTTATAATTCTCCCTATGGAAGTTTGTAAACATAGGGTGGCCGAAATCATAAGAGTGTGTGAGTGACAAGGGCATTTCATTATTGTGAATAAGTATTAATTTTGGATACACGTAAGTTTGATGACTAGCCATCAACAAATGCCACATCATTGTAGTTCTCTTTTCATTCATTCTAGGCTTTGCTAAAGATTGTATTTGTTGGAGTAAAGGAAAGGGATGTACTGGAAAAAGACCCACATTTTCAAACTAAAAAAATCAATCAGTAGTATTTCCTGTCAATACACAAAGACCTTCAACTCAGAAAACTTATATATCTAACTTTTCAAGTTTAGGGGGAAATTAAAATGATACAGCTATTTTGCTAATTCCTTTCCCAGATATTGGATGTGTGTATGTGTATGTGTATATAACAGAGAGAGAGAAAGAGAGAGAGAGAGAATCTTTGGTGAGAATTCTGCTTTTTATAATTTTGTATGAATTTGCTCTTGCATTTCAATTTCTCTTTTAACTCTTAATTGTGACTCTGTTTGCCATTTACTTTAATCCATATTTAACCCATGAAAAAGTCCTAGAGAAAATCTCCCATAATACATGTCCTAGAACTTAACTAATTTAATAAGATATTTGTCTTAAGGACTGTTTTTCAAGGTTGAAGAAACAGTCTTTCTTTTGTTCGCTTACACAATTTGCAATGTTTTGGGTTTAATTAAGTGACACAACAAATTGACCAGGGTGATCAGAAGGGTTTTGATCCAAATTATTGGAATGGAAATTCTACTTTGTTCTCCCAGTAAGTTAGAAGCCAGAATCTTTCACCATTAGATCTGACAACAGGAATTTACTCTATATCCCCTGATGTAGCTTGTAAGGAGCAACAGGCCGGGTGTATGTGACCAGAGGTTATAACACTCTCATTCATTATGCTGTAGTCATGAATCTGCCTGTTAGAGACAAATCCATCCATCCATTTAACTGTCATTCCAACCATGAATGTAATGCTATTATAGTGAGGGCCAAGTCCACTGCTCATGCCAGATATTGTTAGGAATTCAATCCATCCTATGTATGAACATTGACTCCTTCAAACAACAAGATTTTGAGTGAATTACATATTGAGTGGTGAGTTTTCTTGGCATTTAATTATCCAGCTCAAAGAAACATGCTTCCCTAATTGTTCCTGAGGTTATTGCCTAGCACATAAATAAAAGGAATTTTGTGAAGAAATGGTATGATATTGGCAGCTGTAAAAAACATTTCAAGTTATTGTAATGTCTCTTTTAGTGTTGTTTTTTCTTATTCTTAATTCCTATATGTCAGTAAAAATTGACCATCTTTTAGATATGATATCGTTAGGTAAAATTATAGGGAAATAAATCATAACAAAAGATATATCTATTTTTACTTTTGTGTATTATATTATAATCCTTGTCCACGTATTTATATTAAAACATGACTACAAAGATAGTAGCAAACATTGCTTCTCCTTTTCTTTTCTTTAAGTAATCATAGCTAGAATTTGTACTCCTGGTCCATTGTATCACATATGTGGGATCAATTTTTCCCTTTCAAAAATTATGTGTTATAAGTGAGGAAAGGACTGTATGGTTATTCTCATTGCTTTTGTTCAGGTATTTCTCACACTTAAAAAGGAGCTGACTGGCTAGAAGAAAACCACCACCTTTTCTATCTGGCCTTTTGAAAAAGTCTAGCTCCCTTAGGTAAGAATGTGAGTTCCTTATGTCTTCAGCCCTATTGACAACTCTACAATCTACCCTCCCAATGTGACCTCTTCTCTCTCCCTGAACCCCACATGTCTTGGCTGGTACTGGCTTATCTACTCTGGATGCCTTCCTTCCATATCTCTTGCCACTGAACATTACCTCCCCATGACTTGTTTATTTTACAACTGGAAGTTTGTAACTTTTAATTCCCTTCACCCATTTCACTTACTTCCTACCCTCTTCCTCTGGCAACCACCAATTTGCACTCTGTACCTATGAATTAATTTTCCTAGGTTCTACATATAAGTTAGATCACACAGTATTTGTCTTTCTCTGCCTGACTTATTTCACATAGTATAATGCCCTCAAAGCACACCTGTGTTGTTGCAAATGGCAGGGTTTCCTTCATTTTTATGGCTGAATGATATTTCATTATATAAATTATATACATTATATATGTTACATATATAATATATAAATTGTATACATTATATATACAAATACTTGTATAAACATGTGTACATATATTATGTATTTATACATTATATACTATATTAACTATATATATTTATATACATTATATAAAATTATATCAATTGACATATTATCTATAATCTTTTATATATCACATTTTCTTTATCCATTCATCCACTGTTGGACACTCAAGTTGTTTCCATGTCTTGGCTATTGTAAATAATGCTGCAATAAACATGGGGGTGACAATATCTTTTCAAGATAGTGATTTTGTTTCCCTCATATAAATATTCAAAAATTAAATTGTTGAATCATATGGTAGTCTTATTTTAAAATTTTTGAGGAATCTCTGTAATATTTTCCATAATACCTGCACAAATTTACATTCCCATCAACAGTGCACAAGGATTCCCTTTTCTCAACAGTTTTGGCAATATTTATTATGGTCTTGTCTTTTTTATATTATAAGCCATTCTAACAGGCAGTAGGTTATATCTCATTGTGGTTTTGAATTGCACTTCCTTGATGATTAGCGATGTTGAGCACCTTTGCATGTACCTGTTGGTCATTTATATATCTTCTTGGAAAAATGTCTATTAAGGTTCTCTGCCCAATTTTTTTCTTTTTAAAATATGGAATGCTTCATGTATTTGCATGTCATCCTTGCACAAGGGCCATGCTAATCTTCTCTGTATCATTTCAACTTTAATATAGGTACTGCTGAAGTGAGCACACCTCCGCCTATTTTCTAATTAGGTCATTTTTGCTTTTTTTCTCTTGAGTTGTATGAGTTATTTACATATTTTGGTTGTTAACCACTTATTATATATATGGTTTGCCAATATTTTCTCCAATTATATGGTTGCCTTTTCATTTTGTTCATGGTTTTTAAACATTTCTTAAAAAGAAAACTTGTAATTCTTTATAACAAGGATACATAATCAAGTTATTATTAAGCTCATTAATTTTTAGTTTTCCAGAGTCACCCAAATAACAATTAACAAACACTTCAATTCACTTAAAATAGTACCATTTAATATAATATGGTTTTCTGTAATGTAGTTCAATTAGCAATAATTGAACCTCAGATAAACCTCATTGGCTATGATACTACCACTGTGCATAGCTGTAGTTCAAAATGGGTTGGCAAAAATGTCCTCTACCAATCTATAATTCAAAAAAATACATTTTTATTACTAAAAAAGTTGAATAATTTGACAATAGGATTTAAAAGTCTTGAAAATTAAGATTCATCTTACATTGTAATTTCATTCATTTCATTAACATTTCTATTTTTGGCCTTTCTAACCTCTGTGACCATCTTTGATAAACTTCCTACTCAACTTCATAGTGTTATGATACCAGGGTTACCAGGAAAAAATAGAAAAAAACACTCCTACAATTAATACAATCTGTGAGTGCATTTGTGCATTTTCTTAGATACCTTACCCTAATACTTAGAACTCTCATGATCCTTAGAGGTAAAGTATTAGATATTCTTGACTTAATGCAAACAACAGGAAAGAATGAGAGTGTGCTCCCAAATTCATAATATTCAGCAACACCGTGAATTCTAATTAGATAGTAAGGAAGATTTTACAGAACACATGATGGCTTCCCTATGAGTTTAGATGGCTTTATCATTTATGTGACAATAAAATATTTTATGATCCCCCAAAACAAATAATCCAGTTAAGAAATGGGCAGAAGACATGAATAGACATTTTTCCAAAGAAGACATACAGATGGTTAACAGACATATGAAAATGCTCAACATCACTCATCATCAGGGAAATACAAATGGAACTACAATGAAATATCACCTCATACCTGTCAGAATGGCTACAATTAATGACACAGAAAGAATAGAGTTGGCAAAGATGTGGAGAAAGGGAAACCCTCTTACACTGTTGCTGGGAATGCAAATTGGTGCAGCCTCTTTGGAAAAAAACATAGAGGTTCCTAAAAAAAGTTAAAAATAGAACTACCCTATGACCCAGCAATTGCACTACTAGGTATTTACCCAAAGGATTAAAAAAATGGTGATTTGAAGGGACACATGCACACTGATGTTTATAGCAGCATTATCAATAATAGCCTAACTATGGAAAGAACTGAAATGTCCACGAACTGATGAATGGATAAAGGAGATGTGGTATATATATACAATGGAATATTACTCAGCTATCAAAAAGAATGAAATCTTGCCATTTGCAATGAAATGGATGGACTAGAGTATACTATGCTAAATGAAATTGGTCAGTCAGAGAAAGACCAAAACCATATGATTTCACTCATATTTGGAATTTATGAACATAGGGGAAAGGGGGAGAGAGGGCGGCAAACCATAAGAGACTCTTAACCATTCAGAACAAACTGAGGGTTGATGAAAGGGAGGTCAGTGGGGGATGGACTAAAAGGATAATGTGTATTAAGGAGGACACTTGTTGTGATAAGTACTGGCTGTTGTATATAAGTGATGAATCACTAAATCCTACTCCTGAAACCAATATCACACTATCTGTTAACTAACTCAAATTTAAATAAAAATTTGAAACAACAAAATTTTCTGATCCAATCAGGTTTAAAGTGTTATTAATGGAACCCTTTATAAACTCAATCTGGGATGAACCACAATAATTTGTTAGAATCTAGGCTACTTCTGTTTTTAGCTTCCAAATGAAAAGATACTCAACAACATTTGTTATTAAGAAATTATAATTAAAATAACACTGATAAAACACTACATACATATTAAAATGGCAAAGAACCAAAACCAAAACCAAAAACCTGACAATGCCATTTCTGGAGAGGATGTGAAGCAATAGGAACTCTCATTCATTGCTGATGGGAATGCACAATGCTACAACTACTGTGGAAGGCAGTTTGACAGTTTCCTACAATGTTAAAAATAGTCTTACCACATATTTCAGCAATCACATTTCTAAGTAGTTACCAACTGGTTTGAAACCTTGTATCAACAGAATAGCAGACATACAAATGTTTATTGAAGTTTTGCTCATAATCAACCAAAACTAAAAGCAACCAAGATATCCTTCAATGAGTAAATGGGTAAATAAGTGATGGTGTATTCATACAATGGATGGAGTAAAGATATGAGAAAATAAATGTATTACAAATATCAGAAACAATCTCACATGAAGACAGTATGGAAATACTGTGCTAACATTAGAAATTTTGGAAATTAGTGCATTTTGTAAGTCTATGGGCACAAGGGATTGTTCATATAGTCTAGTTAATGAAGCTCATTTTCACAGGGTTATGAGTTAACAATTTTGAAACTATTATACACATATCTGGAATTTAACAAGTAAGTTAATGGATGGTTGGTGATAAGAATTGGATTTCTCACTCTTGTAGTTAGAAGGAACAAAAAGAGACTAAAATGATCTATGAGTAATGAATTAGAGTGCAGACATTAGTATGGACTCATATTTAGCTTAATGTAAATATAAATTAGTTACAAATAAATATATTTTAAAATATGTTTATATAGGCAGGTTGATACACACGTCTAAATCCTCGCTGTGTCAACTGAGAAGGCCTAGAATAATTGATACCCAATGGTGACAAGTACACTTAGCAACCAGACTTTGACTTCTAATGTCATTCTCTGAGAAAGGAACCAGGTCTCTGGAGAAATAACTTATTCTGGGACTAGACAGGTATGCAAAAGATAAGCCTGCATCATCTGGTAGGGTTAAAAAGGGAAAAGTGCTCAAAAGAACAGCAAAAATAAACACATACAATGATGAAGATATATCAGACAGATACAGGATCTAACTGAAAGATCTTTCAAATGCCAAAGCTGGAAAAATTTGAGGAAGGAAACAAGTAGTATTGATTATAACCCAAAATATAAATCTATAATCTCCCTGAGTCTTTACTGGCATAAATAATTGAATAAACTTAAAACTGCAAGAGAATAGACAAATGTCCAGTGGAAAAGATGTCTAAGTACTTTATGTAGATACTCTTCCCTGAAGGAGGTGGAGCATTACTTAAGTGCGGTTGTAAATACTGGCTCTCTTCCAAAGAGAACAGTATGGAAATGGAGAAAAAAAAGACTAACTTTACTGTGGAAAAATCTACAGATCTGTCAGGCCAGGTGATCAAAGTTAACTTTAAATTAAATTTAGAAATACCATTCTAATACAAGATGTTAATAATAGAGAAAACTTAGTGTGGGATAAAAGGGAACTATCTTTATTATCTTTGCAATAACTCTGTAAACTGTTCTAAAATAAAACTTCTCTAAAACTTGAAAACATACTAAAAATGGTCCCAGATACACCTATTTAATGTAACATTTATTAATGAATTTCTACTATGCAAAACAAATTTTTTAAAGATTTTATTTATTTGACAAAGGGAGAGCAGGAGAGCACAAGCTGGGGGAGCATCAGAGGGAGAGGGAGAAGCAGCTCCCAACTGAGCAGGGAACCCTATGTGGGGCTCGATCCCAGGATCCTGAGACCATGACCTGAGCTGGAGGCAGTCACTTAACCAACTGAGCCACCCAGGTGCCCCTACTACACAAAAATTTGATGAAAATCCCAAACTATATATTTTCTAAAACTATTGAACCATAATAAAACAGAAAAAGTAAATTTTATTCCAAATTTTTAAAACTGCCATATCATTTTGTTCAAGTTGTTGACAGATATTCCACACCTGAATATCTCTTTAAATATTTTGGGGATCTAAAACCAAAACATTTTCTAAATTTGTTAAAGACTATACTGATGATATTCCCATTTAATTCTCTTGACTATAAGTAGAATTAAAAGGCAATTGAAACAGACTGAATCTCTATAAGTGCCTTTCATTACATAAATAACAGGTGACAACTAGGTTTTATAGATTTGAACATAAACAAAAAATTCCCAACAAATGAAAGTCCAGGGACAAACAGCTTCACAGGTGAATTCTACAAAACATTTAAAGAGGAGTTAATACTTATTCTTCTCAAACTATTTAAAAAAATAGAAAACAAAGAAAAACTTCCAAATTCATTCTCTGAAGCCAGGTTTACCCTGATACCAAAACCAGATAAAGACTCCACTCAAAAAGAGAACTGCATGGGTTCCTGCATGGCTCAGTTGGTTAAGCGTCTGACTCTTTATTTCAACTCAGGTCTTGAGCTCAGAGTCATGAATTCAAGCTCTGTGATGGGCTCCAGACCAGGCTTGGAGCCTACAAAAAAGAGAGAGAGAGAGAGAGAGAACTACATTCCAAAATCCCTGATGAACATGGTTGCAAAAATTCTCAATAAAATACTAGCAAACCAAATCCAACAATACATTAAAAAGATCATTCACCATGACCAAATGGATTTTATTCCTGGCTTGCAAAGTGGTTCAGTATTCACAAATCAATCAACGTGAGGCACCACATTAATAAAAGAAAGGATAAGAACCATATTATATTTTCAATAGATTTGGAAAAAGCATTTGACAAAGTACAACATCCATAATAAAAACCCTCAACAAAGTAGGTTTAGAGGGGACATACCTCAACATAATGAAGGCCATATACAAAAAAACCCATAGTTGACATCATCTTCAGTGGGGAAAAACTGAGAGATCAGGAACAAGACAAGGATGTCCACTCTCACCACTTTTATTCAACATAATACTGGAAATCCTAGCTACAACAATCAGACAACAAAAAGGAACAAAAAGCATCTAAATTGGTAAGGAAGCAGTAAAACTTTCACTATTTGCAGATGTTATGATAGTTATATAGAAAACCTAAAAAACTCCACCAAAAACCTGATAGAACTGATACACAAATTCAATAAAATTGCAGGATACAAAATCAATGTACGGAAATCTGTTGCATTTGTATACACCAATAATGAAGGAAGAGAAAGAGAAATTTTTTAAAAATTCCATTTACAATTACACCCAAAATAATAAGATACCTAGGAATAAACCTAACCAAAGAGGTAAAAGATCTGTACTCTAAAAACTATAAAACACTGATGTAAGAAATTGAAGATGACATAAAGAAATGGAAAAAAATATTTCATGCTCATGGATTTGAAGAACAAATATTGTTAAAATGTTTACACTACCCAAAGCAATTTACACATTTAATGCAATCCCTATCAAAATAACACTGGCATTTTTAACAGAGCTAGAACAAAGTTTTTGTACGGAACCAGAAAAGACCCTGAATAACCAAAGCAATCTTGAAGAAGAGCAGCAAAGCTGGAAGCATCACAATTCCAGACTTCAAGTTATATTACAAAGCTGTAATAATCAAAACAGTATAGTACTGACACAAAAATACACACAGAGATCAATGGAACAGAGTAGAAAACCCATAAATGAACCCACAACTCTATGATCAATTGTTCTTTGACAAAGCAGGGAAGAATATCCAATGGTAAAAAGACAGTCTCTTCAACAAGTGGTGTTGGGAAAACTGGACAGCAGCATGCAAAAGAATGAAATTTAACCACTTTCTTACATCATACACAAGACTTAAATTCAAAATGTATGAGAGACCTAAATGTGAGACAGGAAACCATCAAAATCCTAGTGGAAAACACAAGCAGTCTCCTCCATAGCAACTTTCTGTTAACTAATTGGAATTTAAATAAACACTTATTCAATATTAAAAAATAATAAACACTTATTCAATATTTAAAAAAAAGTTTTTCAATGCCTTTGGTTTAAAAAAAGCAAACACAGTGACTGCACACTTGGATCAGAATTAATACTAATTTTCATAAAATGATATTGATATTCATTAATTAATCAGAATTTATGTTACTTTGGGAAAACTAATGAGTTTCTGAGTTAAATAAAAGCTCTAGAGAATTTATATTCTCTGACCATCCAATTATTCAAGACAAGCCTCTTGGAATAAACCCTTTTTAGAGACTTCTTAATAAGTAAATATCCAAAGTAGCTAATGAATAAACAATCTCCTCTGCTCTTGGAATAAGCATTTAAATTGTAATTTCTAATAAAGTAGGCATTGCTATTAGAGTGAAAATATTTTAATTATGTTCATTTGAAGATGTGATTGCCAGGGTTGATCAGATTTAGAAAGAGTGATATTTTATTATTTTACAAGTGTATGTGTTCCTTTTCCTTTGCTCTTTCTCCTTCCTTTCTTTCTGTCTGTCATATCTCTAGAGAACCTAATTTCCAGCAGGTCATATTGGTTTGACTGTCCAGTATGTTAGTAATGGGACTTTAATTCTTTTATAGATTTTAGTGGCAGTCACTTCAGACTATCCTAAGTCTTTAAGTTACTATTGAATGATGAATCTGTTTAGGTATTAAACTGGAAGGGTCTACATCCTCAGATAACTATTTTCAAAGAATGGTTCTTGTCTGGAGTATGTATTCGGACACAGTATCTTGAGCACTTTTCATCCACACTTAGCCCCATTTCACTCAAATTGTGGTCTAGTGAGGTACTGCTACCATTTTTTACTTTAGTCATGCCACCAAGAAAGCTGTTACTTTGTCTTGGTTTGCCATTATTCTTGCATTCTCTTCCTTAATGAGGATCTATTATAGAAAGAAGGAAGAGAGAGGAGACCATTTGAGCACCAATAATTTGTATATTAATTTTGTGATGTTGATGTTATTAGTAACTTCTGTTTTGCAGGTGACAAAATTTTGATTTTAGAAAGGTTAAATAATTCACCCAAAGTGATGAATTTTGTGCACTTTTCTCATATCTTGATAAATATAGACTGATTTCATTACATGTTTTTCTGCTTGACAATGTCACTGACATCGTAATCTGTAAACTTTTTTTGGTAAGCTTTTCAACAAATATTTTTAAGCAAATTTTCAACATTTTTTGTAATTATACCAGCTATTATTACACTCACAGGGCATAGGAAAAACAAAAACAAATAAACAAACAAAGACTCTGCCCTCCTCTACAGTTAACTAATCCAAAAAGCCAAATCAAAGCAAAACAAAATACAAAAAGAACTACTCCTCATTGGTATTTATTATATTTAGAAAAATTCATGATAGGAAATGAGTCAAGGATGATTCAAGTTTCTGGCTTGAATAGTTGGATAGATAATAATACCATATTAAAAAAACAAAGTAAAGGACTCATTTTCTTTGGTTTGTTTGTTCACAATTTCGTTATTTAAGTCCTTAACTCAACATTAATGCACTTGTGAGATTTGGTGAAATGCTTTTTTTGTATTTTGACAACTGAATCTTCATTGAGATAAATCAGATTAATATATGATCCTGACTTTCACATCCAGTTCATTTCTACAGATCTATCTTTGTTTCATTTAAACACTGATTTTTAAAAATGCTATTATTTCTTATGATGGTTCTGTTTATTTTGTAATTGAAAAAATACACATAAAATAAGTTTATTTCCAACTCCCATCTTCTAAATACTCGATATAGTTTATCTCATTCTTGCCTAAACTGAGTTTGCAACTGCATCTCCACAAATACTTCAGTCCTCAAACCAAATATAACTTCCTAGAGTTATTGGTTGGATAACCTGCCAGGAAGCAAAAGAAAAGAGAAGTTTAAGAGAGGAAACTTGTCTTATGAGATTATTGATTCCAGATGTTCCAATTACTTCTTTTGGGGACTTTATTGACTTAAGTTATACAAATCCTCCTCTATAAATTCTTAGGTTGGCAAAGATTGTATTCTGTTTCTCCCTAAACACCTTTATAAACTTTTAGTAGAGTTCACACTTAACAGAGGAGGGAGCAAAAATGTCATGGTCACATTAAAAGTTATGAAGTTTTAAAAAGCCAAAAAAAAAAAGTTAACTTATTGAATCCTTGTCCACTGAGAGTTAAGATTTGTCTACAGCACAGTATTCTAGAGCATTTCATGTTTTTTTTTCTTTCTTTTTCATAGAGCAGTAAACCATTCTGCAAGTTAAATTTAATTGAAATGATTCTTAATTATATCTCCTATCTTAAAATTTTTACTGTTATCTCAAAACTAGCCTTTTCAATGCTCTTCCTCACTGCATTTTATTAGATACTTCAAGAAGAGTCAACACATTTTAAATAATCCTCAGCACATTTATTTTAAATAAAATGGGTCTGCTACTTCAATTCTACATATCTCATATGTAATTAAATCTGAGGCAATAATGTTGTCTTATTTCTACATTTTTGATGTTTTTGAAGAAAACTGTTGATGAAATGAGACTTATTTTTAAGTATTTTCAAACTGTAATGTTATTACTATAAATTTCTGAAACAAGTTTTTTTAATTTCTTAACATAGCACAGAAATGTAACAAATGATTATCTAACATATCTTCACCATTGAAGGAGTATATTTATTATATGATGGAACTTATAATACATACTTAACTCAAGGGGAATCAGAGACATAGTTCACAATGATCTAGAGAAATGACCAAAAAAACCCGAAACTAATTTTGAGAAACCTAAAATTCTTATCTTAGGGAAAATATTTTCTAGTCTATTATTCTAAGGTTAAGAGAGGGCAAAGTGGGTTCTTGGCTGTTAGCCTAGTTGGAGATAATGTGCAAATACAGAAGGATAAGTATTCTCCCTCCCTGTAGAGTAACAACAGCCCTGTGAAGTCTGGGAGTCCCCATGAAGATACACTTCTGCCACTCTGGACAGCCAATGGAAACTCAGAAAGCTACAGTAATTTGGAGCCCATCTATTCCAAATGGAAATACCAGGTTATTTTATTTGAGGGGAAATGGTCTCATTTGTCTCAGTAACTTAAATCCTTAATTTACATGTTTAAGTTTGAAAAGGACAATGAAAGAGCAGCAAAATAAATAACATTATTCCTTCATCATTTGGCAACTGAGTGGAGAGTGGAAACAATAAGCCTCCAGGTGCCCAGGACCAGAGACGCAAGCCCAGTTGGAAAAAATGGTCAGTCTTTTAGGGTGTTACAGCAGATATTCAGTTGGAGATAGAAGGAAGGTGGTAGGACTGCAGTGTTGCTTTGAATACACATTGAAAGGATATCCACTGTGACATAAATAAGACTATGGAGTAGCGATAAGTATTATGTTACTAGACCTCTTTAAGGGCACAATTGAATGCTGCCTAATAGATCAGTGAAATAGAATGGAGAGCCCACAAACAGCCAACTGATTTTTGACAAAGGAGCAAAGGCAATACAACAGAACAAAGATAGTCTTTTCAACGAATGGACTGAAACAACTGAACATCCAGAGAGAGAGAGAAAGAGAGATACTGAGAGAGAGGACATAAACTTTATACTCCTCACAAAAATTAACTCAAAATGGATCATCTACTTAAATGTAAAAGCAAAATTATAAAAATCCTCGAAGAAAGCACAGGGGAAAAAAATAACAGATGACCTTGAGTATGGCAATGAGCTTCTATACATGATACCAAAGTCATGATCCATAAAATAATGACTATCTGGATTTCATTAAAATTAAAAAATTCTGCTCTGCAAAAGCCACTGTCAATATAATGAGAAGACAAATTACAAACTGGGAGAAAGTAATTGTAAAAGGCATATCTTATTTAAAAAAAACTCATCCAAAATATACAAGAATCTCTTAAAATTCAACAATAAGAAAACAAACAACTCAGTTGAAAAATGGGCAAAAGACTGAACAAAGACATCACCAAAGAAGGTATATAGATAACAAATAAGCATATGAAAAGACACTTCACATCATATGTCATTAGGGAATTTCAAATTAAAACAACAATGAAATACCATTACATACTTACTAGAATGGCAAAAGTCTGGAAAACTGACAACACCAAATGCTGAAAAGGATTTGGAGCAATGGGAACTTCCATTCATTGCTGGTGGGAATGCAAACGGTAAAGTCACTTTGGAAGACAGTTTGGAAGTTTCTTATAAAATTAAACACGTTCTTAACATAAGATCCAGCAAACACATCCCGTGATGATTACTTAAATGAGTTAAAAACTTTAAGTCCACAAAACACCTGAATAGAGATATTTAGAGTAGATTTATCCACCATTGCCATAACTTAGGAGCAACCAAGGTGCCCTTCAGTCAGTGAATGTATAAATAAATTGTATACACAGTGAAATATTTTCAGCACTGAAAAAGAAAATGGGATATGAAGCTGTGAAAATACATTGAGGAACCTTAAATGCATATTACTAAGTGATATAAACCAACCTGAAAAGACAACATGCTGTTTGATTCTAATTATATGACATTTTGAAAAAGGCAAACTATGGAGACAGTAAAAGGATCAGTGGTTATCAGTGGTTAAGGCGCAGGGAGGGATAAATAGAAGGAATACAGATGACTTTTAGAGCAGTCAAGTTATTTTGTATGATACTGTAATGGTGGATACATGCCATTATATATTTGTCAAAATCCATAGAATGTACATCACTAAGAGTAAATCCTAATGGAGAATAATGATCTATTAATGTGGGTCATCAATTGTTACAAATGTACCATACTGGTACAGTATTTTGATAGTGGAGGAGGCTATGCATATGTGGGAACAGGAGTTATTTGGGAAATCTATCTTCGTTTAATTTTGCTGTGAACATAAAATTGCCCCCAAAATAAAATTTCTTAAAAGAAAACTTATGGGGTGCCTGGGTGGCTCAGTCAGTTAAGTGTCTGACTCTTGGTTTTGGCTCAGGCCCCAGGGAATCTGCACTCAGCAGAGAATCTGCTTGAGGATTCTCTCCCTCGATCCCCCCCTTCTCAAAATAAATAAATAAATATTAAAGAAAAGAAAAGAAAACTTGTAAGTAAAGGCCACTCACTATTTGAGTGAGTGAGCTTTAGCAGAGAGTGCCTAAACTGAAAGAGTGAAAATTAAGTTTAGGAAGTTATATTCCATTCAAGTTGTGGTGGTTCTTGGATGCCAGGAAAAGGATTTTGATTCTTATTCTGTAAACAATGAGGAGCCACTGAATAAACTATGTGTGCAATGGCTTTCTCTAAGGTGAATAAAGTAATCAAAGTGACTATATAAGTCTATGAGGCCCAGTTTCATAGTTCAACTCCTTTGCAAAGGGATTAACTTTTAATAATACATTTTTAGAATGAGTTTCACGGTGGTTTACCTTGGTTCATGGACAACCATTATGTCACACATCAGTTGATAAAAACTTCTTTTTCTTTTTTAGAGAGGGAATGTGTGTGAGCTAGGGGTGGGGGGAGGGGCAAAGGGAGAGAGAGAGAGAGAATCTTAAGCAGGTTCCATGCCCAGTGCAGAGCGGGATGAGGTACTCAGTCTCACAATCCTGAGATCATGACATAAGCCAAAATCAACAGTCAGGTGCTTAATCAGCTGAGCCACTCAGGCACCCCAAAACCTTCTTGAATAATCCTTAGGCTACATGGATTTCCTTATGGTATCCCAAAGAACCATAATTATGGATATTAATCATCTCTATGTATTTTTGGGTTTTTCTGTTTCCATTAGGGGAGGTTAATCTGTCAATAGTATTTTATTGTTTTCTCAAGAATTTTTAGGTATACATGAGACTGCAGAAACGTAGAGCTAAAAAAATGTCTTTAGAAATCATACTAGCTATTTCCATAACAATTGAGAAGCATTTTGGTACTTTAGACAATTGAACTACTTTAAACTATTATATGTACCATATAATACCTACCTATAGTAGGCATTCAATAAATAGCTACTGATTGTTTAATTGGATAACCAAACCAATCTTCAGTTTTAAAAAGGAAGTGCTATTTTATCACCCATCAGTGGAAGGAAGATATATATCCAGTAACTCTTAGATTTTAATTTATTTAATAATTGCTAGATTGTTTTGTTTTGCTCAGATTGCAACTTGTTTTCTTTTTTCATCTAAATTTACATTTAATTTAGCCTTGTAACTATGGCATTAAATTTTAAATGATGTAATTCCCACTACATCAACCCAATTGATATTAACTATCTATGCTAGAGACATTGGCTTCGTATAGTTCTCCTAACAAAACAAAACTATTTGGTGTGTCTAGGTATGATAGCATCATTACCAAGTCATTTATCACTTCATCAAGGCCCTAGTCAAGTGTCAAACTATTCCAGAGCTTGAAAATGGTGAGTAAATATTCCTGAGGTAGAAATATTCAGTTTATGGTACAGTGTACATTGGCAAGAAACCACTAGGACAGAGAAAAAAAAAAGAGACATAATGAAATGCATAAGGATTAAATGGAATGATGTATGTGGAACTGGTTAGCATAGGGCCTCATACATACTAGATACTTAGTAGGATTTGTTTATTTGTCTTCCTTTTCCTTTATCTCAAGTAACAGGAAGGAAAAGTTTTTTTGTTTTTTGTTTTTTTCTTTTTAAAATTTTTATTGTGTTTTTCTAGCATCTTTTTCAATTCTTTTACTTTTAACTTACATATATATTTTTTTATTTTATTAAGTTATGTTAGTCACCATACAATACATCATTAGTTTTTGAGGTGGTGATCCACAATCCATTGTTTTCATATAACACCCAGTGCTCCATGCAGTACCTGCCCTCCTTAATACCAATCACCAGGCTAACCCATAACCCCTCCCTCCTCCCCTCTAAAACCCTGTTTGTTTCTCAGAGTCCATGGTCTCTCATGGTTCATCTCTCCCTCTGATTCCCCCCTCATTTTTCCCTTCCTTCTCCTAATGTTCTCCATACTATTCCTTATGTTCCACAAATAAGTGAAACCATATGATAATTGACTTTCTCTGCTTGACTTATTTCACTTAGCATAATCTCCTCCAGTCCCATCCACGTTGATGTAAAAGTTGTGTATGCATCCTTTCTGATGGCTGAGTACTATTCCATTGTATATATGGACCACATCTTCTTTATCCATTCATCTGTTGAAGGGCATCTCGGCTCTTTCCACAGTTGGCTATTGCAGACATTGCTGCTATGAACATTGGGGTGGATATGGCCCTTCTTTTCACTACATCTGTGTCTTTGGGGTAAATACCCAGGAGTGCAATTGCTGGGCCCTAGGGTAGCTCTATTTTTAATTTTTTGAGGAACCTCCACACTGTTTTCCAAAGTGGCTGTACCAACTTGCATTCCCACCAACAGTGTAAGAGGGCTCCCCTTTCTCCACAATCTCTCCAACATTTGTTGTTTCTTTCCCTGTCCATTTTTGCCATTCTAACTGGTGTAAGGTGGTATCTCAATGTGGTTTTGATTTGAATTTCCCTGATGGCTAATGATGAACATTTTTTCATGTGTCTGTTAGCCATTTGTATGTCTTCTTCAGAGAAGTGTCTTTTCATGTCTTCTGCCCATTTTTTGACTTGATTATTTGTTTTTTGGGTGCTGAGTTTGAGAAGTTCTTTATAGAGCTTGGATACCAGCCCTTTATCTGTAGTGTCATTTGCAAATATCTTCTCCCATTCTGTGGGTTGCCTCTTTGTTTTGTTGACTATTTCCTTTGCTGTGCAGAAGGTTTTATCTTGATGAAGTCCCAAAAGTTCATTTTTGCTTTTGCTTCACTAGCTTTTGGAGATGTTTCTTGAAAGAAGTTGCTGTGGCCGATGTCAAAGAAGTAACTGCCTATGTTCTCCTCTAGGATTTTGATGAATTCCTGTCTCACATTGAGGTCTTTCATCCATTTTGAGTTTATCTCTGTGTATGGTGTTAAAGAATTGTCCAGTTTCATTCTTCTGCATGTGGCTGTCCAATTTTCCCAGCACCATTTATTGAAAAGACTGTCTTTTTTCCATTGCATGCCTTTCCTGCTTTGTCGAAGATTATTTAACCATAGAGTTGAGGGTCCATATCTGGGTTCTCTATTCTGTTCCATTGGTCTACATGTCTGTTTTTGTGCCAGTACCATGCTGTCTTGGTGATCACAGCTTTGTAATAGAGCTTGAAATCGGGCAACGTGATGCCCCCAGCTTTGTTTTTCTTTTTCAACATTCCCTTGGTGATTCAGGATCCTTTTTGACTCCACTCAAGTTTTAAGGATTTTGTTTGTTCCAGCACTTTGAAAAATGTCATTGGAATTTTGATCGGGATGGCATTGAAGGTATAGATTGCTCTGGGTAGCATAGACATTTAAACAATGTTTATTCTTCTGATCCATGAGCATGGAATGTTTTTCCATCTTTTTGTGTCTTCTTCAACTTCTTTCATGAGTGTTCTGTAGTTCCTAGAGTA
>NW_027397124.1:633037-684849 GCF_003265705.2 Callorhinus ursinus | reverse complement strand
TACTCTAGGAACTACAGAACACTCATGAAAGAAGTTGAAGAAGACACAAAAAGATGGAAAAACATTCCATGCTCATGGATCAGAAGAATAAACATTGTTTAAATGTCTATGCTACCCAGAGCAATCTATACCTTCTATGCCATCCCGACCAAAATTCCAATGACATTTTTCAAAATGCTGGAACAAACAATCCTAAAATTTGTATGGAATCAGAAAAGACCCGAATCACCAAGAAAATGTTGAAAAGGAAAAACAAAGCTGGGGGCATCACGTTGCCCAATTTCAAGCTCTATTACAAAGCTGTGATCACCAAGACAGCATGGTACTGGCACAAAAACAGACATATAGACCAATGGAACAGAATAGAGAACCCAGATATGAACCCTCAACTCTATGGTCAAATGATCTTTGACAAAGCAGGAAAAAACATGCAATGGAAAAAAGTCTCTTCAATAAATGGTGCTGGGAAAATTGGACAGCCACATACAGAAGAATGAAACTAGACCATTCTCTAACACCTTACACAAAGATAAACTCAAAATGGATGAAAGACCTCAATGTGAGACAGGAATCCATCAAAATCCTAGGGGAGAACATAGGCAGTAACTTCTTTGACATCAGCCACAGGAACTTCTCTCAAGATACATCTGCAAAAGCTAGAGTAAGTTCTTTTTATAATTGTCTGTTGGTTGAGATTGGTCCCATTTGATTATTTATTTCATATTTTAAATAATTTATCAATTATTAATGCTCACATTTTGTCTACATAGTGTGAAAACATGAAACAGAATGTAAAGAAGAATCATTTATAGCTAGAATGCCATTGTATAGATAAGAATTTTTTATTTTTATTTTTAAACAACCGAATTGTCATGTGCATATAAAATATGTAGTGTAACATGGGGAAATACAGAACCTATGACAATGTTGTCATCTAATATTAAGATTTGTAAAAGGTTTGCTACATCTGGAAATAGTCCATGATGAGTAACATGTAGACCAAAGAAACAAACTGACTTAATAATTTGAACCTAAGGGCCACCTTGTAGAGGTGGAGATTTGGCTGCTTTGCTAGGCTGTGCTGGAGATCCCTTTATTCCTTATTGTCGTAGGCCCATCCTTTCTCAATAAGAACTTAAAAAAATAGATGAAAACCTTCATATAAGAGAATTATTTTGGAGTCAAGGATATTCAGGTGTCTTGTGTCTCTGCTTGCAATTTTTAGGCAAATTCTTAAGGTTCAATTATAGACCATAGTATATTAAGTATCAGAGACTGACTCTTTTAATTTATCTATTGTAAGCCCCAGTTTTCTCATGAAGACTCTATTTAAAAACAAAATGTGTTTCTTGACACTTGAATTTATTTCTGCCTAATCACATAATCAAACACATCAATTGAGGATCCAAAATATTTATTTTGTGTGTGTTATTTTCAGTAGTGTAGAGCAACTTAGCTCCATTAATTTAGCATTCTAAACATAAATTTTACTGCCTGAAAATGACTTAGTTGAGTTATGGAACTATCTGATTAAGCTGAATGTTTGGCTTTTCTTTCATTATTCATATGTGATTTGGTGTTCAAGCAATTCTTATTTATACATTTCATACTTACTTAATGAAACTTACACATAATGAAGAAAAGTTTTATGTACATCTCTGAGTCCGTACATTGGGATCATGGAGAGGGGAGGTGAAGAGATGAAGAGGGAAATACGATTTTTTTTTTCTGTCTGAGGATGTATTTTTCATGTACCACTAGGAGCTCCATTACTTACTGTGCCACACATGATATTACTGCCCCGTTCAAAATATTAGAGCATCTGCGAAAACATTACATTGTAAGAGAAAGAGAAATTTCTTTACAATCATGGAGTTTTGATGAGACTTTTCTGCGGTAAATGCTTGAAGATGGTAAATATTTTGACATTCAGGGAATTAAGTATATAATTGAGATATTTTGGTGATAATTGATTCAAACAAAATAAAAGAAATGACTAGTATCACTGGCCAGTAGTAGTTCACTGGGTTGTAGTTAATTTTTTTTGCTAAAAAAAAAAAAAAAAGCCAAATGGGAATGTGAGAAACCAGCTGGTATTTTTTCACTAATCCAAAAACAACACCAGATGAACTCAATTATATCTTGTGTGGTGGGATATGTTCTTGAAGTCTTAGTGTATTATAAGCAAATTATACCTGAGGCCATGAACAGAAACTTTATCAAACTAAAGTAAGATGCTTAAGCCATATGTTCTGTTAAATCATACAACAAATTCAAGGAGAAAGAAAGAGTACGTTAAAAAACTTGTAAAATGGAGCAAGCAGAATGTAAAGACTGCAGTACCTGGATCTAGTGCCATCTCCCCTGTCTGCCATATTAGCCTTCTCTGTTGGTGGTGTGGTTTCAGGAATCTGAGTATAGAGCAAATAGTAAAAACCCTGAAGCCAGCACTCACTTTAAACAGTACAGCGGCCCAGGTCCAGTGACTCCTGGCCAGTAGCTGGAACTCACTGAGAACTTGCTGAACAGCCCTGGATTTTATCTGCATACATATCTCAGGTAGGAGATATATGGAACCAGAATAAGCATCACCAAAGGTTGATGAATAGTTAGTAATTACTTGGTACTTTTCTCCCCTCCTATATATGTTGGCACACTTAGGCTGAACTTACTTTATCTATGTCTAACAATTTTCACAAACTACTTATTATCTACACTTAGTTTTATCTATCCTCCTAATTTGTTTCTCCTATCTTTTATAAAAGAATTTAATAATATTAGATAATACAATTTTAGGTTGGAATTTCAAAATGTCCTTGGTGTCACATGAATTAATCATAAAGTAAAAATGTGGATGTTTCCTATTATAACTCAAAGCTTACTATAAATGCTTTTGAGGTTCTTGAAGAATTCTTGGGCCTCCCAAGTAGATTCTCTACCACAACCTTTTCCCATCATACGACTCATGTAGCCAGAGGCTAGAAGCATAATAACAGCTCATGAGATATAATGTTTTTCCTCTTTCTGTTCTTCTCCATCTCTTCCTCTTCTACTTCCTCCTCTCCCCTCCTTCCTATTTCTTTTCCTTCTCTACTTCATTTTCCTCTTCCCTCATTCCTGATAATTCTAATGTGGAAAATTATGGTTAAATACTTGCAAACCATTTACCTACTAATCTTTTATCCAACTAAAACATACTTACCTCATGCAAATAATAGGAAATAGAAACTCACTATGTACTAAACTATTAAAGTTATCCCCCAGAATTGAGAAGCAACTAAAATATTGACAGCAGAACTCTGTTTTAATTAGGATTTCTTCCTTCTGGCATCAGGTAGGTATTGTTGAGGGTTTGCTCATTCAGATAATTTTTCTTTTTTTGTCTTTTCTATTTTTATTTTTTAAATTCCAGTTTAATTAACTTACAGTGTTAGTTTCAGTTATACAATATCATGATACAACAATTCTATATATTATTTAGTGTTCATCACAATAAATATACTCTTAATCCCTTTCGCCTATTTCACCCATTCCCCTACCCACCTCCTCTCTGGTAACTTTGTTTTTTCTATATATTTAAGAGTCTGTTTTTTGGTTTGTCTCTTTTTTTCTTTTATTCATTTGACTTTTACTTAAATTTCATATATGAGTAAAATGATATGGCATTTGTCTTTCTCTGACTGACTTATTTGATTTAACATTATACCCTCTAGATCCATCCATGCTGTTGCAAATAGCAAAGATTTCATTCTTTTTTATGGCAGAGTAAAATTTTCCGTTGTATATATATATACCACTTCTTCTTTATCCATTAACCTGTGGATTGACACTTGGGTTGCTTCCAAAACTTGAATATTATACACTGTAATAAACATAGGGGTGCACATATCTTCTCAAATAAGTGTTTTGATATTTTTTGAGTAAATTTCCAATAGTGGAATTACAGGATCATATGGTATTTCTGTTTTTAACTTTTTGAGAAAAATCCATACTGTTTTCCACAGTGGCTACACCAGTTTGCATTCCCACCAACAGCACACAATGGTTCCTTTATCCCCACATTCTCGCCAACACTGGTTATTTCTTGTGGTTTTGACTTCAGTCATTCTGACCAGCTGTGATGTGGTATCTCATGGTTTTGGTTTCCATTTCCCTGATGATGAGTGATGTTAAACATCTCTTCATGCATCTGTTGGCCAACCCTATATCTTCTTTAAAGAAATGTCTGTTCATGTCTTCTGCCCATATTTTAATTGGAATATTTGGGATTTTTTTGGAATTGAGTTGTATGTTTTTCATATATTTTGGATACTAACCCCTTATTAGATATATCATTTGTAAATATAGTCTTCTATTCAGTAGGTTTTTTGTTTTGTTGATTGTTTTCTTCACTGTGCAGAAGCCTTTTATTTTGATGAAGTCCCAATAGTTTATTTTTGCTTCTGTTTCTCTTGCCTTAGAATATATATCTAGAAAAAAATGTTGCTAGGGCCAATATCAGAGAAATTACTGCCTGTGCTCTTTTCCAGGATTTTTATGATTTCAGGACTTATATTTAAGTCTTTATCTATCTTGAACTTCTTTTTGTATATGATGTAAGAAAGTTGTCCAGTTTCATTATTTTGTATGTAGCTGTCCAGTTTTCCCAATACCATTTGGTGAAGAGACTGTCTTTTTCCCATTGCATGTTCTTGCCTCTTTTGTCATGGATTAACTGACTATATAAATTGTGTTTATTTTTAGGTTCTCTATGCTGTTGCATTGAGCTATTTTTGTGCCAGTAATATACTATTTTTATTAATATAGATCTGTTGTATGTTTTGAAATCTGGGATTTTCATACCTCCAGTCTTGCTCTTCTTTTTCAAAATTGCCTGGGCTATTTGAGGTCTTTTGTAGAACCATACAAATTTTAGAATTATTCATTCTAGTTTTGTGAAAGAAAATTTTGGTATTTTGATAGGGATTATATTAAATCTGTAAATTGTTTTGGGTAGGATGGACATTTTAACACTATTTTTTTCCCAGTTCATGAGCAAGGAATGTCTTTCCATTTCTTTGTGTTGTCTTCAATTTCTTTCATCAATGTTCAATAGTTTTCATAGTACAAGGTTTTTGTTTTTCTTTTTGTTTTTATCTTTTTGGTTAAGTTTATTTAATTGTAAATGGGACTGTTTTCTTAATTTCTCTTTCTGCTACTTCATTGTTAGTGTATAGAAATGCAATGGATTTCTGTATTTTCATTTTGTATCCTGCAATCTTACAGAATTCATTTATAAATCTAGTATTTTTTGGGTAGAGTCTTTAAAGTTTTCTCTATATAATGTCATTTCATCTGCAAATAGTGAAAGTTTTACTTCTTTACTGATTTGGTTGCTTTTTTTGGTGGTGGTGGTGGTTGTTGTTGTTATTGTATGTAGCTAGCTTTTCTAGTATTATGCTGAATAAAGTGGTGAGAGTAGACATCCTTGTCTTGTTTCTGATCTTAGGTGAAAATGTCTCGGTTTTTCACCATTGAGTATGTTACCTGTATGGTTTTCATATATGGCCTTTATTATGTTCAGGTATGTTTCTTCTAAATCTATTTTGTTGGTTTTTTTATGATGAATTTATGTTGTACTTTCTCAAATGCTTTTTCTGCATCTATTGAAATGATTATAGGTTTTTTATACTTTCTCTTATTGACGTGCTGTATCATGTTGACTGATTTGTGAATACTGAATGACCTGTGCATCCCAGGAATTAATCCTACTTGATTGTGGCAAATGATTTTTTTAATGTTTTTATTGGGTTCTGTTTGTTAATATTTTGTTGACATTTTTAGCATTTATGTTCATTGAAGATATTGGTCTGTAATTCTCTTTTTTTGTAGTGTTTTTATCTGGTTTTGGTATCAAGGCAATGCTGGCCTTATATAATGAATTTGGAAGCTTTCCTTCCTTTTTAATTTTTTGGAATAGTTTGAGAAGAATAGGTATTAAGAATTTTTTTTGGTAGAAATCACCCATGAATCGATTTGGTCCTGGACTTTTATTGGTTGGAATTTTTTTGATTACTGATTCGATTTCATTGCTGGTAATTGGTCTGTTCAAATTTTCTATTTCTCCCTAGTTCTGTTTTGGGAGGTAATATGCTTCTAGGAATTT
This sequence comes from Callorhinus ursinus, assembly GCF_003265705.2. Lineage (NCBI taxonomy): Eukaryota > Metazoa > Chordata > Mammalia > Carnivora > Otariidae > Callorhinus > Callorhinus ursinus. The sequence goes on along the minus strand of NW_027397124.1, from coordinate 678,704 downwards.
ATCCATTTCTTCTAGGTTTTCCAATTTGTTAGCATTTAATTTTTCATAATATTCTCTTATGTGGTGTTAGAGGTTACTTCTTTTTCATTTAGGATTTTATTTATTTGCATCCTCTCTGCCTTTTTTTTAATGAGTCTGACTAAAGGCTTAAAATTTTGTTGATCTTTTCAAAGAATCATCTCCTGGTTTCATTGATCTGTTCTCTTTTTTAAATTTCTATTTCATTTATTTCTGTTCTGGCCTTTATTATTTCCTTCCTTCTGCTTGTTTTGTGTTTTGTTTGTTCTTATTTTCTCTAGCTCCTTTAGGTGTAATGTTAGGTTGTTTATTTCAGATTTTTCTTTCTTCTTGAGGTAGGCCTGTATTGCTAAAAACTTCCCTCTCAGAAGGACTTTTGCTGCATCCCTAAGATTTTGGGCCATTGTGTTTTCATTTTCATTTGTCTCTATGTATTTTTTTATTTTCCACTTTGATTTATTGGTTGATCCATCCATTGTTTAGTAGCATGTTATTTAACCTCCATGTATTTGTATTCATTCTAGATTTTTTTCTTGTGGTTTTTTTCTAGTTTGGTGGTATTGTGGTCAGAAAAGATGCATGGTATGACTTCAATCTTTTTGAATTTGTTAAGACTTGTTTTGTGACCTAACATGTGATCGATTCTGGAGAATGTTCCGTGTGCTCTTGAAAAGAATATGTATTCTGTTGTTTTAGGATGAGATGTTCTGAATCTATCTGTTAGGTCCATCTAATCCAATGTGTCATGCAAGGCACTGTTATCTTGTGATTTCTGTTTGGATGATCTGTCTATTTATGTAGAGTGGGTGTTTAAGGCACTACTATTATTGTGTTACAAACTTTATGTTTGTATTTTGCTGTTTATGTATTTGAGAGCTCCCATCATGGGTCCATAAATATTTACAGTTGTTATATTTTTTTGTTGGATTATCCCCTTTCTGATTATGGTGTGTCCTTCTTTGTCTCATTATACTCTTTGCTTTACCTTTTATTTTGTCTCATATAAGTATTTATGACCCCAACTTTCTTTTCACTTCCATTTACATAAGTGCTTTTCCATCCTTCACTTTTAGTCTACATATATTTTTGGTCTGAAGTGAGTGTCTTCTAGACAGCATATATATGGGTCTTGCTTTTTCATTCATTCTATCATCTTATATCTTTTGATCAGAACATTTAGTCCATTTATATTCAAAATAATTATTGATAGGTATGTACTTATTGTCATTTTGTTACTTCTTTTATGGATTTTTTTTGTAGTTCTCTGTTCTCTTCTTCTCCTGATCTCTTCTCTCATGGTTTGCTGGGTTTCTTTAGTGACATACTTGGATTCCGATTTATGTATGTATGTATGTATGTATGTATGTATATATGTATGTATGTATGTATGTATTTTACATATCTATTACTGGTTTTGACTTATGGTTACCATTAGGTTTATATATAATACCTTATGCATATCGCAGTCTATATTAAGTTGATGGTTACTTAAGTTTGAACCCATTCTAAAAGCACTAGGGGTGCCTAGGTGGCTCAGTCAGTTAAGTTTCTGCTTTGGGCTTAGGTCATGATCACTGGGTCCTGGGATCAAGCCCTTTGTTGAGCTCCTGCTCAGCAGGGAGTCTGCTTCTCCCTCCCCTTTGCCTTTCCTCCTTGTTCATGTTCTTTCTACCTTTCTCTCTCTCAAATAAATAAAATCTTTAAATATTAAAAAAAATAAAAGCAATAAATTTTTACCCCCCCCCCCACGTTTCAGGTATATGGTGTCATACATTGCCTCCTTTTATTTTGTGAATCCATTTACTGATGTTTATAGACATACTTAATTGTATTGCATTTGTGCTTCCTACTTTTCTTACTCCCATTGATGGTCTTTCCTTCCTAATCACAGAGCCCCGTTTAACATTTCTTGTAAGGGTGGTTTAGTGGTAATGGATTCCTTTAACTTTTCTTTGGGAAATTCTTTATCTCTCATTCTATTTTGAATGATAGCCTTGCTTGATAGAGTAACCTTGACTGCAGAGTTTTCTTCTTTCAGCACTTTGAATATATCATGCTACACCTTTCTGGCCTGTATAGTTTCTGCTGAAAAATCAACTGATAGCCTTATGGGGTTTTCCTTGTATATAGCTGTTTTCTCTTGTTACTTTTAAAATTTTCTCTTTATTACTACATTTTGCCATTTCAATTACTATGTGTCTTGGTGTGGAACTCCTTGGGTTCATATTGTTGGGAGCTCTCTGTGCTTCCTGGATCTGGATTTCTGTTTCCTTACCCAGATTCAAGAAGTTTTTGGCTATTATTTCTTCACATAAATTTTCTGTCCCCATTTCTTTCTCTTCTCCTTCTGGCATTGTTATAATACAAATGTTATTACACTTGATGGTGTTGTTGAGTTCCCTTAATCTATCCTCATATTTGTATTATTCTTTTTTCTTTTACCTGTTCAGCTTTTTTGTTTTGCATTACTCTGTCCTCCAGGTTACTGATCTGTTCTTCTGTTTCCTGTAGTCTACTATTTACTCCTTCCCTAGTGTATTTTTAATTTCAGTTATTGAGTTCTTCATCTTTGTTTGGTTCTTTTTAGTGTTTTCTTATCTCTTTGTTGAGAGTCTCACTGAGAACCTCTACTCTTTGCTCAAGTCTACTGAGTATCTTTATGATCATGCCTTTAAATTATCTATGAGGCATATTACTTATCTCTGTTTCACTTAGGTCTCTTGTTGTGGTTTTGTCCTCTTCTTTCATTTGGGACATATTTTTCTGTCTCCTCATTTTGTCTAACTCTGTCTGCTTCTGTGTTTTAGGAAAGTCAGCTATGTCTCCTGCTCTTGAAGGTAGTGTCTGAATGAAGAAGAGGTCTGGTAGTGCCCTGCAGTGCAATGTGCCCTATTCCCCATAACCTGGTGCTTCAGTGTTCTCTGTGTATTATGTACACCCTATGGTTGAGGCTGAGCCATATCTGTTTTCACTCCAATCTTTTGCAATGGATCTTTTTGCTTGGTGTGGGCAGGGTTTGGTTCCTGTGTTGTTAATGGGCCAGTCTGGGCCCTCCTTGGGCTTGAGTGGGTTCAGACCAGGAATTTGCCAGAACTGTAGTTGCATCAAACTTCAGGGAGCTCTCCCCGTTTTGTCCCCTGAGAAGTTTTTGTAGGTGGGTGGGTCCTCTAGTCAGACCAGATGTCTGCCCCCAGCCTACTGCTGGGACCACAGTTGAACCAGTTTTCATGGTTCTTTTCCTCTATCTCGGATATGAGTCACTATGGAGTGATTTTGGACTCTTTTAGGGCTGCCTGCAATTGCCATGCTTGTGGTGCCACTTTAGATGGACTCCTGCTGAGAGCATGTTGGATGGGGCTGGTCCACAGGAAAAGACTGTGGTGGAGAGCATGGTGTTTGCTAGGTTTGCACTGGTCTGCAGTGAGAAGGGATCTATAGCCACTTTGGGGAACTGCCGTATTTGGTTTGGAGGGAGTAAGTCCACAGGAAACTGTGGGGTTGAGGCATGCTATTAGGTGGAGATTGTTCCTGCTGGGCTGGTTCTACCAAGTGTCCATGTAACTAGGCTAGGGGTTTGGGCTAGAGAAATGGCACTTACCAGCTCTTTTGTTCTTAGAGAATTCTCTCAAAGATCCCTGCTCCTGCAGCACATGTTCTGAGTTTAGTAAATAAATCTTCCTGTATAATCCAGGTATTTTTCAAATTGCTCTCTCTATGCTGTATCTTAGCAAGGCTGTTTGTTATGTTGTCTCTTTAAGGTCAGGGACTCAGTTTCCTATCACCTTCAAGCTCTCCCAGAGCCAAGCCTGCTGATTTTTCAAGTTCAGGTGTTAAGCCCCACTGATTGTAAGAACTCATGATATTAAGGCCCTGTGATTTCCACAGCCAAATGTTATAGAGATTCATCTTCCCAGTGTGGTCCCCTATGCTTGGAGTGCTTGCTGCAGAGTCTGCTCCTCACCCTTTTCCATGCCTGTGATGTCCCTCCTTCCCATGGACAATCTCCCAGGTCATTTTGGTTCTGGGCCATGTCTCCATCCTTTTTACCTTTTATGATGTGGCTTCTTCTCTAAGTTTAGTTGTGGAGAGTTTTTTCTGCCCATCTTCAAGTCATTTGGGGGGTTATTTACATTAATGTGGGTGTTATCTAGGTTTATCCATGAGAGGAGGTGAGCTAGGATTCTCCTACTCCACCATCTTCCTCAGAAGATAGTCATTCTGTTTTTGATAAAGTCAAACTTGTGAAACTCATTCTGAGGATAAAATGTACATCAGAAAGTAAGAGACATCAAAGGTATGGTTAACTTATTAAAGAACAAGTTGAAAATAAATAATAAAAATGGATGTATTCTCAGTACAACAGGTTCCTAGATATATAGTAACATGGTTGTGCGTGTTGTTTAAAAAGATAAGGCAGATCAAAACATGTTAGGAGGAGTATATGCTTCTCTGCATTTTAGGGTAGATATAAAGATTTTTTAATTATACATTCTAAGCAAAGAGTATAAAAAACATGAATACTATACAAAATGTATGTTATGTTTAAACAATGAGCTTCCTTTGTCATTTGACTTTTTCTTTTTTTGGCGAATAAATTCTCTTCTTTAACAAGAACAAAAGAGGAGGAGGAGCAAGATGGCGGAGGAGTAGGAGACCTGAATTTTGTCTAGTCCCAGGAATTCAGCTAGATAGGTATCAAACCATTGTGAACACCTACGGACTCAACAGATTGAAGAAAAGAATAGCAGCAACTCTCTGAATAGAAAACCGACCACTTTCTGGAAGGTAGGATGTGTGGAGAAGTGAATCCAAGGGAATATTCAGGAAGATAGACCGTGGGGGGAGGGAGCCTCCATCAGCTAGCTCCCAGCAAGTGATAGGGCAGTGGAGCACAAAATTGGAACTTTTAGAAGTCTGCTCTGCTGAGGGACATCACTCCAGTGGCTAAGTGGGGGTGGAACTTTCGCTGGGACAGTGTGGTCTCAGGACTCTCGGGGTCACAGAAAGACAGGGGTGCCTGAGTGTGGCAGAGCTCCCAGGTATCAAAGCAGAGAAGCCGGCAGCAAAGGCAAAGCTGAGGAGTGGGCTCTCAGCTCAGGGTTGCTGTAAACCATAATCCATGGCACAATCAGGCCACTGCTCTTCCAGCAAGGACCCAACAAACAGCAGATCTGGGGAGACTCTCCTTCCTCCCCCAGGAGGAGCAGCACGGGAGTGCACCACAGGAATCTGCTGGGTTTGGAGACTCCACACAGGGTCGTGTGCCAGAGATAGAAATGCTTGGTCACAGGCCGGGTGAACATGGAGTGCGGCCAGACACCAGGAGACAGGACTAATTAACTGCTTTTCTCTGGAGGCACACTGAGGAGTGGGGCCCAGAACTCTCAGCTCCTCTGGGGCAGAGACTGGGAGGCCCCCAGTTCTACTCTCATCCTCCAAAGCTGTATTTCTGGAAAGCTTGCAGGGAACAAAAGCTACTGAGAGCAAACCCAAGCAGATTGCTTAGCCGGACCCCTGGCAAGGGCGGGGCAATTCCGCCTCAGGCAAAGACATTTGAGAATCTCTGTAACAGGCCCCTCCCCCAGAAGATCAGCAAGAGCACCAGCCAAGACCAAGTTTACTGATCAATGAGAACAGCAGAACTCCAGCACTAGGGGAATACAGCAAATAGAATTCATGGTTCTTTTCCCCCTTATTCTTTAGTCTTTCAAAGTTAATTTTTTTAATGTTCTTTTTTTTTCTTTTTATATTTTTTGAAACTTTTTTCCCTTTTTCAAACAACATCTTAACAATTCCTTTTTTAAATTTTTTTTATTTTTCATTTTTAGAGTCATATTCTATCCCTTCATAGTAGTTAACCTTATTTTTGTTATCTATATAAGTTGTTCTCTCTTTAAAATTTTGAGATACAGTTTCTTCTAACAGACAAAAAAATATACCCTAAATCTCTAGTGTATGGCTTTGTTCTAATCTCCTGCTTAATCACATTCTCTCTTTTTTTTTTAAATTTCTCTTCTTTATTTTTTCAACCAACTTCTTATCTTACCAATTCCTTTTATAAAATCTTTTATAATTTGATCTTTACAATCATATTCTATCCCTCATTGTATTTACCCTTATTTTTGTACACATATAAGTTTTACTTTCTTTAAAATTTTGGGAGGCACTTTCTTCTAACAGACCAAAATATGCCCAAAATCTAGTGTGTGGCAATGATCTATTCACCAGCTTGATCATATTCTTTTTTTTTCTTTTTCTTTTTTCTTTCTTTCCCTTTCTTTTCTCCTGGTTTCAGGTCTCTTCTGATTTTGTTAGTGTATATTTTTCTGGGGTCATTGTTACCTTGTTAGCATTTTGTTCTCTCATTCATCTGTTCTCCTCTGGACAAAATGACAAGATGGAAAAACACACCTCAACACCCAAAGAACAAATAATCCAATCAAGAAATGGGCAGAAGACATGAAGAGACATTTTTCCAGAGAAGATATCCAAATGGCCAACAGACATATGAAAAAGTGCTCAACATCGCTTAGCATCAGGGAAATCCAAATCAAAACCTCAATGAGATACCACCTCACACCAGTCAGAATGGCTAAAATTAACAAGTCAGGAAATGACAGATGCTGGTGAGGATGCAGAGAAAGGGGAACCTTCTTACACTGTTGGTGGGAATGTAAGCTGGTGCAGCCACTCTGAAAAACAGTATGGAGGTTCCTCAAAAGGTTGAAAATAGAGCTACCATATGACTCAGCAATTGCACTACTGGGTATTTACCCCAAAGATACAAATGTAGTGATCCAAAGGGATATGTGCACCCCAATGTTTATAGCAGCAATGTCCACAATAGCTAAACTATGGAAAGAGCCAAGATTTCCATCAACAGATGAATGGATAAAGAAGAAGTGGTATATATATACAATGGAATATTATGCAGCCATCAAAAAAACTGAAATCTTGCCTTTTGCAATGACGTGAATGGAACTAGAGGCTATTATGCTAAATGAAATAAGTCAACCAGAGAAAGACATGTATCATATGATCTCACTGATATGAGGAATTCTTAATCTCAGGAAACAAACTGAGGGTTTCTGGAGTGGTGGAGGGTGGGAGGGATGAGGTGGCTGGTGATAGACTTTGGGGAGGGTACGTGCTGTGGTGAGCACTGTGAATTGTGTAAGATTGATGAATCACACTGGGGTGCCTGGGTGGCTTAGTTGTTAAGTGTCTGCCCTTGGCTCAGGTCATGATCCCAGGGTCCTGGGATCGAGCCCCGCATCAGGCTCCCTGCTTGGTGGGAAGCCTGTTTCTCCCTTTCCCACTCCCCCTGCTTGTGCTCCTGCTCTCACTATCTCTCTCTCTGTCAAATAAATAAATAAAATCTTAAAAAAAAGACTGATGAATCACAGACTTGTACCTCTGAAACTAATACATTATATGTTAAAAAAAAAAAGAAGAAGAAGAAGATACTAGGAAGGGAAAAATGAAGAGGGGGAAATCAGAGTGGGAGATGAACCATGAGAGACTACAGATTCTGAGAAACAAACTGAAGGCTCTAGAGGGGAGGGGTGGGATAATGGGTTAGCCTGGTGATGGGTATTAAAGAGGGCACTTATTGAATGGAGCACTGGGTGTTATATGGAAACAACGAATCATGGAAGACTACAGCAAAAACCAATGATGTAATGTATGGTGATTAACATAATAAAATAAAAATTTTAAAAAAGAACAAAAGGGGGCGCCTGGGTGGCTCAGTCATTAAGTGTTTGCCTTTGGCTCAGGTCATGATCCCAGGGTCCTGGGTTCGAGCCCCACATCAGGCTCTCTGCTCAGTGGGAAGCCTGCTTCTCCCTCTCCCACTCCCCCTGCTTGTGTTCCCTCTCTCACTATCTCTCTCTCTGTCAAGTAAATAAATAAAATCTTAAAAAAAAAGAACAAAAGAATGGAAGTGACATTGTTACTTGGACTCTTTTGTATTACCACCTTCATTTTAAAAAGTGAACATTTACATAGAAATATGTAAATATAAGCATGTAAATTAAATATCTAATTGAAACATTTGTAGCGTATTTTAAATAGGTATCTATAAGTAGCAAAATCACCAAAAACATAGAAATCTACAAAGAACTTGCATATATACAAGATAATGAATAAAGTGCAATAACTTCAGCTGCACTTGAGGATATAGTTTTTTAATACTGGCAAGAGACCCAAGATTACCATCTCTTTGTAGACACTCTTCTTTAGACAATAATATTTAATAGAAGGAAATCTGAAATTCTATCTCCACCAATTATTCACTCAAGCCTGATATCCTAATATATCCCTGCCAATAAGTAAATTAATTTCTTAACCAGAGTGAGTTGTGGATTTTATTTCTTAACTAAGCATTACACATGTTTGAAATAATTTTTCAAATTCATTTAGTTTGTTTTCATTTTGTTTTTATTGGATAAGATGATCTTTGTTTTAAAATATCAGTCATACCTATCCCCAATGAAACATTACTAAAACCCCTTTTTGTTGAGATATTAAAAATATTTACATTACAACTACTGTGATAATGGTAAACAACAGCAGTCTCCTTTTTATTACTAATTATTAGTCAACTAAAACATAGACTTCATGTATTCCAATTAGCAGCCACACAAAATATTGAAATTCCTGCTTCAGGAGTGTAATGTTTAATTAAGTCACAAAGGCAGTTTGTAATTAATCATATTCAGTCTGCTCTGCAGTATTCATTTATTTGCCAAAGGGTAAATAAAGCTGGTTGACTAGATTATCACCAACTTGAAGCTCAAAACAGATAAGTATCTTCCCAAGTGAGAGGCATGTCAGTATTCTTTCTAATTATATTATATCATAATTTAATTTGATGTAATCAATTTGTAATAAGGCAAAGTCCAATTCTTTTGTCCATGCCTGTAAAATCTAGCACATGCTTGGTAGTCAATATATACTGGAAATAAAAAAAAAAGAAAGAAAGGAAAAAAGAGAGGGGAGAGAAGAGAGAAAATCAAGAAATAATGAATTAAGTGAATGAATGACAGTTGATCATTTGGTTCTCCTGCAGTGCATCCTAATTAAATTAATAGATTAATAGAAAGATTGTTGGGTTACAGATTGAGTCCTGTGTTCTAGGTATAATGTGTCTTAAAGAAGTTATATAACCCTGTGCAAGTTGCCTTACCTTCCCTGAATTGAACTCACTGACTATTTCTAGATCTTTCAACTATAGCCTGAAATTCAGTATAAGATTTTATCTTCCCTTTCAAATGTAATTCACCCTCTGTAATTTCTCTATTTTTTTAATATTATGTTATGTTAGTCACCATACATTACATCATTAGTTTTTGATGTAGTGTTCCATGATTCATTGTTTGCATATAACACCCCATGCTCCATGCAGAACATGCCCTCTTTAAAACCCATCACCAGGCTAACCCATCCCCCCACCCCCTCCCCTCTAGAACCCTCAGTTTGTTTCTCAGAGTCCATAGTCTCTCATGGTTCGTCTCCCCCTACAATTCATCCCTTCATTCTTCCCCTCCTGCTATCTTCTTCTTCTTTTTTTTTTAACATATAATGTATTATTTGTTTCACAGGTACAGGTCTGTGATTCAACAGTTTTACCCAATTCACAGCGCTCACCATAGCACATACCCTACCCAAAGTCTATCACCCAGCCACCCCATCCCTCCCACCCCCTACCACTCCAGCAATCCTCAGTTTGTTTCCTGAGATTAAGAATTCCTCATATCAGTGAGGTCATATGATACATGTCTTTCTCTGATTGACTTATTTCACTCAGCATAATACCCTCCAGTTCCATCCACATCATTGCAAATGGCAAGATTTCATTCCTTTTGATGGCTGCATAATATTCCATTGTATATGGTATATATAATTTCTCTATTGCATTATTATCTGTAGTAAATTATTTACAAAAATAACTGCAATTTACTCCTCTCTTAATCAGTAACCCTGGGTTATGTCATTGTAGCTCCTTCCATCATAACTTCCAGTTATAAAACAATAGTCATTGGGATGAAATTACATCATCTCAAATAAATAAATAAATAAATAAAATCTTAAGAAAAAAGGCCACTGTGGGTCTCGATGTGGGGCTCGATCCCAGGACCCTGGAACCATTGTAAAAATTTTGTATGGTGACAGATGATCACCACACTTACTGTGGTGAGCATTGCATAGTGTATAGAATTGTCAAACTACTATATTGTGCCCTGAAACTAATATAGAACTCTATGCCAAATATACTTAAGAAAAAAAGAAGTATAGTCTATTCCTCCCTTTTGACTTTCTGTTTGTTTGTTTGTTTGGCCTTATGACTTGCTTTGACTAATAGAATGTGGAAGAAGTGATTGTGTGCTACACAAGGTTTACAGTTCTAACATGCTTCTGTTAATTGTTTGTAGAACCCTGCCCAAACTCCATATGAAAAAGCCTTGACTAACTTGCTGAAGGATAAGATACTACATGGAACAAAGACTAGGCATCTCAGCTCAGTAGATTAGGTAGTCCCCAGCAAGTGAGTGCATATATATGAGCAAGCCCATACAACACCAGCTAAGTTTGGCCCAGTTCAGCAAAAATGGCCAGTTAACTAAGATATCCATGAGCAATAATAAATTACTGCCTTTTTTAAAAGATATTATTTTATTTATTTATTTATTTATTTATTTATTTATTTATTTATTTATTTATTTATTTATTTAAGAGAGAAAGCCAGAGACAGAGGAGGGGCAAAGAGAGAGTGAAACTCCCTTGCTGATCAGGGAGATCAATGCGGAGTTCAATCCCAGGACCCTGGGATCATGACCTGAGCCAAAGGCAGACACTTAACTGACTGAGCCACCAGGTGCCCCTAATTTACTGCCTTTTTAAAAGTCTTTTAGTTTTGGTGTGCTTTCTTACTCAGCAGAAAGCTAACTGATAAACTACCTTTCCTGAAACAAAAAAAAAAACATCCTTTACTCTTCCTTCTCTTTGGTCTCTACAAATTAGTTACCAGTGCTCTTGATTTTAATTGAAATGTCTTTCAAATACAGTCCCTCTTTACATTCCCCTGGCATTCTCTTAATTCTGGGTTTCCATCATCTCTTGCCTGGTGATGTCAATAAGTTCTTACTGGTTTTTCTGCTTCCATTCTATTCCTTCTCCAACCTAGTTTCCTAAATACTATTTGAATCTATGGATCTATGTGACTCCTTTCCTTAAAAAGTCTTCATTGATTCCCTTTCTATATATTGTAAGCAATTGCAAATTCCTTAATATAGTATATTACTGTTTTTATTTCTGTCTCTCTTACTAGCCATATAATTTATTACTGTTATGAATGTTTCATATTCCCACAAACAAAACCACTCTTTATCTTCATAATCACAACTCTAATCCACTGCTCATGTTGTTCTTTTTGCCTGACCCCATATCTGCCTTGTCTGTCAACTTTTTACTTATCCTTCAACATTTACCTCAGATATCATTTGCTCTGAGTAACTTTGATAGTTTCTTTAAAAAAGAATGAATTATACCTTCTCTGAATTTCCATGGCCTATCTTTCAAATGAAGAATTTCTCATTCTTTATTTCATTCACTTGTTTCTGTGGTTTTGTCACACAGAATAAGGGAGTTCTTTAAATGCAGAGACTCAATCTCAACACCTTTTAATCCTCAGAAACAAGCACAGTGTCTTCATTATACCAGGCACTTAATTGTCTTTAGAAAAGTTTTATTTACATTTTATGTGAGTGTACGTGAGCACTATGAGGGTGATAAATTTTCCTCCAGGATTTATTTTGAGTAAATTTGGCTTCATATTACTTTTATAATTGCAAGGCATGTCACTGTTTCAGAAAATTGCAGGGAAGAGACATTACTAATATTGGACCTTACTCAAAGTAAAATGTGTGGTATACCAGGCTATAGTATTCATTATAAGCAGGGTTTAATAAGAAACAGATCAGTATTTGTGCTGTAGGTAAAATGATAAAACTATAAAATCTTGCCTCAGGGGCGCCTGGGTGGCTCAGATGTTTAAGCGTCTGCATTCGGCTCAGGTCATGATCCCGGGATCCTGGGATCAAGCCCCACATCTGGCTCCTGGCTCAGCGGGGAGCCTGCTTCTCCCTCTGCCTCTCTCCCTGCTTATGCTCTCTCTCTCTGTATCTCTGTGTCTCAAATGAATAAATAGAATCTTTAAAAAATAAAGATAAAAATATCTTGCCTCACAGATGGACATCCTATATATCTTATGGCATATGGAAATGTCTGTTTCTTTTAACTGATTGTCTGCTGAATTCAGATAAATCATCACTATAGTATTACTAGTATTACTATAGTAAACATTGTTCTAATTCTTCAAATCAATTATTTTCCAAAAAAGTAGTTTTACCTAATTTATTAAATAAACCATGTGTCTTCGTTTCTCCCACTTTTTTCTTTGTTTCTTCTTTCTTTTCTTCTATCCTTTCTTTTAACTATTTTTCCAAAAATACTCAAGCTTCTAGTTAATTTTCAGAAACTCGGGATAGTCTCAGGTGGTTTTTTTTTTCATTTCCAAACGCTCTTTCCTTCATACTAGTTATTTTCTGCCCAGGGTTTTAATGCGTGTAATTTTTAAAAGGGAAAATTGCTTCAGAAATCTGTTTTCAGTAACTATAACTCATATCTATTGATCTTTGTTAATATAACATAACATTTTTTCGAAATCCTTTAGTTGTGGATGAAATTGAAGTTTTAAAACATCAGTATCATTTAGAATTTTGATTGACAATATAGTGTGTTCTAAAGCAGAAAATAAAATGTTTGTATACTCATTACATATAAAATATTGAAATTATCATCTTGAAACATCAGCGACTATGATGTTCATTCTTTTTAAATTACTACAAACAAGCTGGATCTTATATTGCTGAGCAAATTGTCCACAGTTCTAAAAGCAAATCATATTTGTTATTTTTTTAATTTACTTTAGAAAAAAATCTAATATATTTTTAAAAGAACTGGAATTTGAGAGTAAATTATTGAAGAAAATAATCACTATAATTCAGTAAAGAGCTACTGAATATAACCATATTTAAAATGAAACTAATGTCATGGGCAATTCTACCAGGTTAGCCCTACATGAAAACACTGCAGAAGATAGTGATTCAAACCTTTATAAAGATTCTTATTGACATAAAACTATATCAAATTTGTTAAATGTTCTATTTTGTAAATCATGTAGTCCCCTCTACTCCCAGCCCCTACTTAAGCAAAGTAAAACCAAAATTGGTGATTTTAAGATCAGGGAAACAGCAATATGAATTAATCATAATTGATGATTTAATTTTTTCAGGGCAAAGTATGTTCTGAGTTCTACTTCAGGTATTTTTTTCATCTTAATTAAATTATCCAATATATTTATATGGGATTCAAATCAAGATTCAATAAGTAATTCTTCTGTTAATCTGGGAATGGTGTTTCAGAAGCACATTTTTATGTCAAGGTTGACATTTTAACATATTTTTATAAAACATAAAATAATGTCACAAGTTCCTTTGGCTCTTTACCTTCCACTTTTAGTGTGAAGATTTTGAAGGAGAAGGGCAATTTAATTCAATTGAATTATTCTCAAATTACTGTCATTATGTAATTTGACTTGCAGTTCAGTTTAAGTCTATTTCTGTAATTGTTATGACCCCTCTTTCAAAACACCAACACACTCAGAGATTAGAAGAAGAATCCAATTCAAATCTAAATTTGGCCAGTTTTACATGGTTTGAGTATACTCCTACCATTTGGCATTAAAAACAAAAAAAAATCATTAGTTTATTTAAAAGATACTTTTAAAGTATCTTTCCTGGAAGCAGTGTTTAGGATCAACTGTGATTCTAAGTTCCCATATAAGCCTATTAAAAAGAACAAATTTATCAACATTTGGCTCAGGGGCAAAGTGCTAAAATAACAGATGGAATCAATATTAAACTTTACAAAAGTACTACATAGGAAAATCAGCAATTCTTTGTAATGATTAATGATGATTGTGTAAATTTCTTTTTATACTCTTAGCATTTTATTCTTTTGAAAGAGTATAAATAGATGCCATAAGTGGTTGTTGTGAAGTAGCTCTAAACAGGTATTAATCGAATTCTGTTCCAAGTTGTGATCACTTGTAAATTAGCATTTGGTATAATAATTATAAAAGAGTGGTTAAGAACAAAAGTAATAACCTAGGTATTTTAATTAGTGTATATATACAAAGATTCAGCATTCTTACAATCAGATCTCTCCCCCACCCCATCCCATGCCCACACAAACACCTCCTCCCTGTTTCCCAATATTGCGCTAAGCAACATTTTGCTTAAATCTATGTTCAGTGGTCAGTGGTTCACACTATTACGACTATGAAAATCTTTTTCACAGCTAATATGTGCCATGATTACATTTCCTTTCTATCTAAGCATTTTTCCAGATACAAATTTCTTCACTTATTTGCTTAGTTATCTTTAAACCCAAAACTAACGGATGGATAGATGATAGATAGATAGGTAGATAGATGATAGAAGATAGATGATGATAGATAGATGATAGATGATGATGGATTGATAGATGATGATAGACAGATAGATAATAGATGATAGATGATAGATGATGATGGATTGATAGATGATGATAGACAGATAGTTAGATAATAGATGATAGATAGATAGATGATAGATAGATGATAGATAGATAGATAGATAGATAGATAGATAGATAGATAGATGATAGATAGATAGATAATAGATAGATAGACAGACCTAGGATGTTATACAGTATGTGTGTATTTTAACTGAAGAATTGCCTCCTGCATTCTCTTTCCATTCTCCATCCCCAATTATTATTGGTTGTTCTCTTAATCTAACATACCACAGTCATCCTAAATTTCCCTTCATTATCATCCAATTATTTCCTTTCCTTTTTAAATTCTATATATACTGGATTTATGGACTGCATGAACTGTTATTTTTCAGTCTACTCATTCTAATTAAAAATACCTTTCAGAGGTAAAATTTTAGAGGCTTTACAAGCTTCTATCAATTAATTATTATCACATTTAATTTGTAGTATGGCTTTGTATAAAATTCCTTGTATACAGGATGGAAATCATTTCCCTCAGAATTAAAAGTGTGGCAGATTTCCAGTATGAGTTCTTGCAGGTTTGGGGTGGAGTCTTTTGGGTTTTCCACAAGAAGTATCATATCATCTGCAAAAAGTGAGAGTTTCACTTCTTCTTTGCTGATTTGGATGCCTTTTATTTCTTTTTGTTGTCTGATTGCTGAGGATAGGACTTCTAGTAGTATGTTGAATAGCAGTGGTGATAGTGGACGACCGTGGCCTGTTCCTGACCTTAGGGGGAAAGTTCTCAGTTTTTCCCCATTGAGAATGATATTCGCTGTGGGTTTCTCATAGATGGCTTTTATAATATTGAGGTATGTACTTTCTATCCCTATACTCTGAAGAGTTTTGATCAAGAAAGAATGCTGTACTTGTCAAATGCTTTTTCTACATCTATTGAGAGGATCATGATTCTTGTTCTTTCTTTTATTAATGTATTGTATCACATTGATTGATTTGCAGATGTTGAACCAAACTTGAAGCCCAGGAATAAATCCCACTTGGTCATGGTGAATAATCCTTTTAATGTACTGTTGGATCCTATTGGCTAGTATCTTGGTGAGAATTTTTGCATCCATGTTCATCAGGGATATTGGTCTGTAATTCTCCTTTTTGATGGGGTCTTTGGTTTTGAGATCAAGGTAATGCTGGCCTCATAAAACGAGTCTGGAAGTTTTCCTTCCATTTCTATTTCTTGGAAGAGTTTCAGAAGAATAGGTATTAATTCTTCAAATGCTTGGTAGAACTCCCCTGGGAAGCCAGCTGGCCCTAGGCTGTTGTTTGTTGGGAAATTTTTGATGACTGCTTCAATTTCCTTAGCGGTTATAGGTCTGTTCAGGTTTTCTATTTCTTCAGTTTTGGTAGTTTATACATCTCTAGGAATGCATCCATTTCTTCCAGATTATCTAATTTGCTGGCATAGAGTTGCTCATAATATGTTCTTATAATTGTTTGCATTTCTTTGGTGTTGGTTGTGATCTCTCCTCTTACCTTCATGATTTTATTTATTTGGGTCATTTCTCTTTTCTTTTTGATAAGTCAGGCCAGGGGCTTATCAATCTTGTTAATTCTTTCAAAGAACCAGCTCCTAGTTTCGTTGATCTGTTCTACTGTTCTCTTGCTTTTTATTTCATTGATTTCTGCTCTGATCTTCATTATTTCTCTTCTCCTGCTGGGTTTAGGCTTTATTTGCAGTTCTTTCTCCAGCTCCTTTAGGTGTAGGGTTAGGTTGTGTATTTGAGACCTTTCTTGTTTCCTGATAAAGGCTTGTATTGCTATATACTCTCCTCTTAGGACAGCCTTTGCTGCATCCCAAAGATTTTGAACAGTTGTGTTTCATTTTCATTGGTTTCCATGAATTTTTTAAATTCTTCTTTAATTTCCTGGTTGACCATTCATTCTTTAGTAGGATGCTCTTTAGCCTCCATGTATTTGAGTTCTTTCTGACTTGTGATTGAATTCTAGTTTCGAAGCATTGTGGTCTGAAAAGATGCAGGGAATGATCCCAATCTTTTGGTACAGTTAAGACCTGATTTGTGACCTAGGATGTGATCCATTCTGGAGAATGTTCCATGGGCACTAGAGAAGAATGTGTATTCTGTTGTTTTGGGATGGAATGTTCTGAATATATCTGTGAAGTCCATTTTGTCCAGTGTGTCATTTAAAGCCTTTATTTCCTTGCCGATCTTTTGCTTAGATGACCTGTCCATTTCAGTGACGGGCATGTTAAAGTCCCCTACTATTATTGTATTATTGTCTATGTGTTTTTTTTATTTTGTTATTAACTGGCTTATATAATTGGCTGCTCCCATGTTAGGGGTATAGATATTTACAATTGTTAGACCTTCTTGTTGGATAGACCCTTTAAGTATGATGTAGTGTCCTTCCTCATCTCTTATTATAGTCTTTGTTTTTAAAATCTAATTTGTCTGATATAACGATTGCCACCCCAGCTTTCTTTTGGTGTCCATTAGCATGGTAAATTATATTCCACCCCCTCACTTTAAATCTGGAAGTGACTTTGGGTCTAAAATAAGTCTCTTGCAGACAGCATAGGGTCTTGTTCTTTTCTCTAATCTGATACCTTGTGTCTTTTGATTGGGGCATTTAGCCCATTTACATTTAGGGTACCTATTGAAAGATATGAATTTAGTGCCTATCACAATCACAAAGGTGATTGTTACTGTATATTGTCTCTGTTCCTTTCTGGTCTATGTTAATTTTAGGCTCTTTCTTTGGTTAGAGGATCCCTTTCAATATTTCTTGAAGGGCTGGTTTGGTATTTGCAAATTCTTTTAGTTTTTGTTTTCAATGACAGCCTAGCTGAATACAGTATTCTTGGCTGCATATTTTTCTTATTTAGTGCTCTGAATATATCATGCCAGTCCTTTCTGGCCTGCCAGCTTTCTGTGGGTAGGTCTGCTGCCAATCTAATATTTCTATCTTTGTAGGTTACATACTTCTTCTCCCAAGCTGCTCTCCGAACTTTCATTTTGACTCTGACAGGATATGAAATCAATGCACAGAAATCAGCTGCATTTATATATACTAACAACAAGACAGAAGAAAGAGAAGTTAAGGTGTCAATCCCATTTCAAATTGCACTAAAACCATAAGATACCTAAAATAAATCTAACCAAAGAGGCAAAGAATCTGTACTCAGAAAACTATAGAATACTCATGAAAGAAATTGAGGAAGACACAAAGAAATGGAAAAACGTTCCGTGCACATGTATTGGAAGAACAAATATTGTGAAAATGTCTATGCTACCTAGAGCAATCTATACATTTAATGCAATCCTTATCAAAATAGCATCAACTTTTTTTAATGAAATGGAACAAATAATCCTAAAATTTGTATGGAACCAGAAAAGACTCCAAATAGCCAGAGGAATGTTGAAAAAGAAAAGCAAAGTGATAATTCTGACTTCAAGCTCTATTAAAAAGCTGTAATCATCAAGACAGTATGGTATTGACACAAAAACAGACACATAGATCAATGGAACAGAATAGAGAGCCCAGAAATGGACCCTCAACTCTACAGTCAACTGATCTTTGACAAAGCAGGAAAGAATGTCCATTGGAAAAAAGACAGTCTCTTCAACAAATGGTGTTGGGAAAATTGGACAGCCACATGTAGAAGAATGAAACTGGACCATTTCCTTACACCACACACAAAAATAGACTCAAAATGGATGAAAGACCTCAATGTGAGACAGGAGTCCATCAAAATCTTAGAGGAGAACACAGGCAGCAACCTGTTGGAGCTCAGCTGCAGCAACTTCTTCCTAGACACATCGCCAAAGGCAAGGGAAGCAAGGGCAAAAATAAACTATTGGGACATCATCAAGATAAAAATCTTTTGCACAGCTAAGGAAACAGTCAACAAAACCAATAGACAACCGACAGAATGGAATAAAATATTTGCAAATGACATATCAGATAAAGGGCTAGTACCCAAAATCTCTAAAGAACTTATCAAACTCAACACCCAAAGAATAAATGATCCAATCAAGAAATGGGCAGAAGACATGAACAGACATATCTGCAAAGAAGACATCCAAATGGCCAACAGACACATGAAAATGTGTTCAACATCACTCAGCCTCAGGGAAATCCAAATCCAAACCTCAGTGAGATACCACCTCACACCAGTCAAAATGGCCAAAATTAACAAGTCAGGAAACGACAGATGTTGGCGGGGATGTGGAGAAAGGGAACCCCCAGTGTAGAGGACCTACACTGTTGGTGGGAATGCAAGCTGGTGCAACCACTCTAGAGAACAGCATGGAGTTTCCTCAAAAAGTTGAAAATAAAGCTACCCTACCACCCAGCAATTGCACTACTGGCTATTTACCCAAAGATACAAATGTAGTGATCCAAAAGGTTAGGTGTGCCCTAATGTTTATAGCAGCAATGTCCACAATAGGCAAAATATGGAAAGAGCAAAGATGTCCATTAACAGATGAATGGATAAATAAGATACACACACACACACACATACACACACACACACACACACACACACAATGGAATATTATGCAGCCATCAGAAAAAAATTAAATCTTGCCATTTGCAATGACGTGGATGGAACTAGAGGCTATTATGGTAAGCAAAATAAGTCAATCAGAGAAAGACAAGTATCATATGATCTCACTGATATGAGGAATTTGAGAAACAAGACAGAGGCTCATAGGGGAAGGGAGGGAAAAAATGAAACAAGACGAAACCAGAGAGGGAGACAAACCATAAGAGACTCTTAATCTCAGGAAACAAACTGAGGGTTGCTGGAGTGGAGGGGGGTGGGAGGGATGGGGTGGCTGGATGATGGGCATTGGGGAGGGTATGTGCTCTGGTGAGTGCTGTGAATTGTGTAAGACTAATGAATCACAGACCTGTACCCCTGAAACAAATAATACATTATTTGTTAATAAAACATAATACAAGAGTGGCAGAGATTGTTCAAGTGTGATGGAAACTAGGTGGATGTTCACAAATTGCCCCCCTCTTCCTCCCAGGCACAATTTACACATTTCCCAGCCTCCATTCCAGTTTGATGGGGCCATGTGATTTAGTGTTGGCCAGTAAAATGTGGGGTAAAATGAAGTATAGTCACTTATAATTTTCCTCCTAATCCTCTATATTCTCTCCACTCCTAGTTTGAATGCTGAATAGAGGTAATTCATTGGTGGATTCCAAGCCTCTTAGAGATAAAGGATCCTCAAAGTGTAGAAGCCTGGAACTCTGAGTAACTGCCTATTCTGCCACCAACTCATTTTCAATGACATGAACAAGAAATAAATCTTTATTGTTAGAAGACACTAAGATTTTAAATTTCTTACAGCACAAAGATAACTCCTAACTAATAGGACGTTGTGTAGCTTTTAATATTAACATTTGGTAGAATCAGCATAGGAGATAATTGTATTTTAAATAAACTTTTGGCTCAAAGGGGACACGTCGGTGGCTCTGTCAGTTAAGCATTCAACTCTTGATTTTGGCTCAGGAAATGATCTCACAGATTGTGGGCTCAAGCCCCACGATTGGCTTTTCATTCAGTGGGGAATCTGCTTGAAAGATTCTCTCCCTCTGCCCTTCCCCCAACTCTCGTGCTCACTCTCTCTCTAAAAATAAATAAATAAATAGTTTATAAATAAATAAATATCTTTTGGATGAAAAATAAATACCATAGTTTTTCCAAAGAATTCATACCAAAATGTAATTTATTTTATTTTATTTTATTTTTAATATTATATGCACTGTGAAATACAATGTATATACAGAGATAAATAAATATGTGTGCCTTAATAAATAACTTTAAAGAGAAGACCCTTGTAATTCTTACTTTAGTCAATATATGGAACAATGATAACCCAGACGCCCCCCAGCATCTTCCTTATCCAACCATTTAGAAGTAAACTACAATCCAGACTTTTATTAATTTTTTTCTCTTTTTCTTCTTAGTTTAACTACCTATTAACTGTATCCTTAAATAATGTGGATTTGGGCGGATTCTTTTTTTTTTTTTTGCTTATTTTGCACTTTTATTGAAGTCCTTATATATCTTACTTCTTTTAATTAATATTAGGCATACAAGATTTGAAGATTTGTCTATAATGTACATGGAAGTAGTTTGTTAATTTTCATTGTGTATGCAAACATATGGGGATTTTTCTAACAACCATTTAGTTATTTATTTGTAGCATAATTATCTTTTGGTTAGAGAACACCATTGGCACAAGAATTTGAAATTTGTTCAGATTTTCTTGATGACTCAGTACATGGCTAATTTTTGTAAAGTTTCTGTTTCTGTTTAAAAAGAATATTCTTCAGTTATTGGCTGCAATGTTCCATATAAGCTCATAAAAAAATTGTTAACCATATTGCATCAATCTTCCATAGATTTCTATTTTTTTTGTCCTAATTCCTGAGGAAAATTGCTACAATCTCTTATTATGGCTGTTGATTTATATATATGCCTTAAAGTTTGTCTAATTGTGTTATTTCTGTCATTACATGCATACAAATTTAAAATCATTTTTTTCTTTGTGAAAACATCATTATCATTTTATGGTTATCATTATCACATGATAAAAACATTGTATCATTTATCATTAAGAACCATCTTAATTTCTGAAATGCTTATTTTAAAATTAATTGTTGATATTAAAATGAGAATGCCATGCCCTTTCCACTGTTCTACTTTTACTTCTTCTGTATTTTCACATTTTATACACTTCTGAACAATACACATTTGGTTTAAGATATTGTTATCTTTTAACCAGAATATTTATTTTTAACTATAGCTTAAGTAAATATTTTTATTTTGCCTTCACCATTTATTTCACCTATTCTGTATTTTCTTTCATCTTATTTCATTTTAGATGACTTATATATACTTTCTTATTCTTTTGGATGTTTTATATATGTGATATTTTCAATTTCCCTTCAATAGGTTTTTAATATCAAAACTGTATTTCTAAGAAGATTAGTAATTATTTCCAAAATTACAACCTGCGTTCTTTTTTCTTTTTTTAAGTTTTATTATGTTATGTTAATCACCATACATTAATCATTAGTTTTTGATGTAGTGTTCCATGATTCATTGTTTGCGTATAACACCCAGTGCTCCATTCAGTACATGCCCTCTTTAATACCCTTCACCAGGCTAACCCATCCCCCCATGCCCCTCCCCTCTAGAACCCTCAGTTTGTTTCTCAGAGTCCATAGTCTCTCATGGTTCATCTCCCCCACCGATTTCCCCCTCTTCATTTCTCCCTTCCTACTATCTTCTTTTTTTTTTTTAACGTATAATGTATTATTTGTTTCAGAGGTACAGGTCTGTGATTCAACAGTCTTACACAATTCACAGCGCTCACCATAGCACATACCCTCCCCAATATCTATCACCCAGTCACCCCATCCCTCCCAACCCCCCACTCCTTACAACCTGTATTCTTAAGTGCTCAAAGTGAATTTTTTCAGCTTTATTGAGATATAATTGACACATAAGATTGTGTAAGTTTAAGGTGTAAACATTATATATCGTATATATTTTGCAAAATGTTTACCACAATAAAGTTAGTTAACACATCTTTCACCTCAGATAATTACCATTTTGTTATTGTCTACTCTCATAGCAACTTTCAAGTATACAGCACAGTATTGTTAACTATAGTCACCATGCTGTACCTTACAGTACCCAAAACTTACTTGTCTTATAACTGAAAGTTTGTACCCTTTGACCAACATTTCCCAATTTCTCCCATCCCTCAAATTCTGGCAATCACCATTCTACTCTTTGTTTCTATGAGTTCAATGTTTATAGAATCCACGTATAAATGAGATCATACAGTATTTGTCTTTATCTGTCTGAATTATTTCACTTAGATTAATGATCTTAAGGAGGACTGTCCATGTGGTTGCAATGGTAGGATTTTCTTCTCTTCTTTTTGTTGAATTATATTCTCTATCATCTATATCTATCTATCTATCATCTATCTATCTATCT
The DNA here is from genome assembly GCF_003265705.2 of Callorhinus ursinus. Taxonomy (NCBI): domain Eukaryota; kingdom Metazoa; phylum Chordata; class Mammalia; order Carnivora; family Otariidae; genus Callorhinus; species Callorhinus ursinus. Next base: position 656,017 of record NW_027397124.1, on the reverse strand, counting down.
ATCATCTATCTATCTATCTATCATCATCATCTATCTATCTCTACCATCTATTTATCTATCTATCATCTATCTATCTATCATCTATCTATCTATCTATCTATCTATCTATCTATCTATCTATCTATCTATCTATCATCATCATCATCATCTATCTCCATTAACGCACACTTAGGTTGTTTCCATGTCTTAGCTATTATGAATAATGCTACAATGAACATGGAAGTGCAAGTAGCTCTTTGACAGAGTGATTTCACTTTCTTTGGATATAGAACTAGAAGTTTAATTGCTAGATCATTTAGTAGTTTTATTTTTAACATTTTGAGGAATCACCACAGTGATTTTCCACAGTGACTATACCAATTTACATTCCCACCACAGTGCACCAGGTTCCCTTTCTTCCACATCCTTGCCAGCATTTACTATTTCTTGATTTTTTTGATAATAATTACTGCAACACATGTTAGGTGGTATCTCAATACGGTCTTGATTTGCATTTCCCTAAAATTTAGTGATTTCAAGTAACTTTTGATGTACCTGTTGGCCATTTGTATGTTTTCTTTGGAGAAATTTGTATTCAATTCCTCTGCCCAGTTTTTAATTAGATGATGATGATGATGATGATGATGATGATGATGATGATGATATTTGTTTTGCTATTGAATTGTATGAGTTCCTTTTATATTTTGGATATTAACCCCTTATCAGAAATGTGTTTTGCAAATACTTTCTCCCAACATATAGTTGCCTGTTCACTTTGTTAATTGTTTCCTTGCTGTACAGAAGCATTTTAGTTTGACATATTTTAGTTGAGAATTGGTGTTAATTTTTCTTTTAAATGTTTGATATAATTCACCTGTGAATGGGGAGTTTGTTCTTGGCTCTGAACAGTGTGGGCTTGTGAGATGTAGGTGAATTTAGCTGCTCTTCCTTTCCTCTTTGTGCAGTTATTCTTCTTTATTTTGCTGTGTCACTGAAGTTTCTTTTTTTTTAATTTTTTTATTGTTATGTTAATCACCATACATTACATCATTAGTTTTTGATGTAGTGTTCCATGATTCATTGTTTGCGTATAACACCCAGTGCTCCATTCAGTACATGCCCTCTTTAATACCCATCAACAGGCTAACCCATCCCCCCACCCCCCTCCCCTCTAGAACCCTCAGTTTGTTTTTCAGAGTCCATCGTCTCTCATGGTTCATCTCCCCCTCCGACTTACTCCCCTTCATTCTTCCCCTCCTGCTATCTTCTTCTTTTTTTTCTTAACATATATTGCATTATTTGTTTCAGAAGTACAGATCTGTGATTCAACAATCTTGCACAATTCACAGCGCTCCCCATAGCACATACCCTCCCCAATGTCTATCACCCAGCCACCCCATCCCTCCCACACCCCACCACTCCAGCAACCCTCAGTTTGTTTCCTGAGGTTAAAAATTCTTCACATCAGCGAGGTTATATGATATGTCTTTTCACTGAAGTTTCTTAAGTGAGTTCCTGAGCTCTCCCAGAGCTGTTTTTTCCCCTAATTGTTGATTTTGGGGGGGGGTGTTATGGAGATCAAGGTCTCCTATTTGCCTTCTTAGCGACATCATTATTAAGTAAAATTTTAATTTAGGTAAAACTTATTCCTTCATAGTATAAAATATAAGAACACACTAACCCTTGAGTTGCATGTATCTTTTGTTGAACAATTTTTCAAACATATTTTTACATGTCAAAGAACATGAATAGTAGTTTTATTGAGTTAATATTAAATTAGATATAGTCACATATTTACCACTCTATTTGTATGCTATGTCTTCCTACATCACTAACTTGCCATCTGAGATCAGATTCTTTTTGCCTAAAGTTTATGCTTTAAAATGTCTTTTAATGGGTCTCTACCAATGGAAAACTCTTCAAGTTTTTCTTTGTATGAAATGTCTTTATTTTCTCATTATTCTTGAAATATATTTACAGAGTATAAAATTTAAGGATGACAAACATTTTCTTCAGCCTATTGAAGATATTTTTCCAGTGTGTGTTCTATATTCCATTGTTCATATTAAATCAGCTGTATACTCTCATTGTCTGTTTTTAAGATTTTTTCTGTATATTTGATATTTTGCTACTTTACCATAATACAGTCAGTTGTGACCTTTAAAAAAATTATGTTTGAGATTTACTCAACTTGAACTTATAGATTGGTTTTTTATCACTCCTGGAAAATTCTTGGTCATTATTGCTTCAGATATTGCCTCTGATCATTCACTTCTTTTTTCTTACTGAATTTTAATTTATTTTATGTTAGATCTTCTCACTGTTCTCTCATTTAAGCTTATTCTCTTCCCTTTTTTTTCTATTGATCCTTATCCTTGCCTCTGTATGGCATTCTGTCTAATTTCTTCTATCTTCTAAGGCACAAATTCTTTCTACATCTCGTTCAAGCTGTCTATAAAGTTACTATACAGAGTTTTTAACTATTGTTACTCTGTTTTTGATATATGTTTGTGCTTTTAATTTTATTTTCTAGTTTACCTATTTTAGTTTTCAATTCTTGTCAAGTGTTTTCATACTTGTCTTTTATTTCTTTAAATATAAGAACCACAGCTGTTTCAGTTTGTGTTGATGATTCCAATATCTGAAATCTTTATGGATTGATCATTGTGGTCCTTTGTTTTTATTGATCCTTTCTTAGTGCACCTTACTTTTTATTGTTCTTGCTTTTCATTGACTCTTTGTACTCATTTTTCTTCAAAATATTTGTAGGAAGAATTTGGGATTAGAATGTGCTGCATTCCTTTAGAGAAGGCTTAAATCATTTTTTGCTTTTTTTCTTGCATTGTGTTCTCTAATTTTGACTCAACTACCATCTACCATCCACTTTCTAGATTTCTACAATTTGTTGACATATTCTAATTTTTCCTCCTGTTCTGTTTTTCTTTTCTTGTGGATTTACAATTTTTAATTTATCTATTCTTATGATAAAAAAATAGGTGATGTGGAATTGTTTCAGGACTTTTAATAGGAGGTGGGAGCTTCAGCAAGAGGTAGAGTTGGAGGTTTTCAAAGCACTATTTACAGAAAAGTAATTTTGCTTGTATATACAATTTTACTGTATATATGTATATGCATATATTTATTTTGAATAAAAGAATTTTTCTATTTTAAAAAAAGATACACATCTCTGATCTCACCCAATCCACCCATTTGATAGATAAGGAGAGTGAAACCTGGAGAGATGAAATGATTAATCCAACTTGCCAAAAGTAGTAAATGGAAGATGAAGGATTGTAATACCATTTTTGTCCCAATTCATGTGATTTTTCATCTCACTTTTTTACATCTGCATACAGAAGACCATCAAGATTATTATAAATATTAATATTACATGTTTATTATCAAGTGGAAACACTTCTATTTTTTAATGAGACAAATTGCAACAACTTTATTATGACTCAAGAAATACAAATTCTAATACTCTGAAATTTTTCAGTTGTCTTTCAAACATGTCAAATATTCCAGAGAGTAAAGGTCAATGTATAATACAAAAGTTATAACTGGTTGTTATTTAGAGTCTAGTCTTGAATTATAAGTATTGATATATGACTAAGCAGGGTTCACAATATTCTTATGAGCAAATAGTCAACTTAAGTTATTAATTAAAACTCTTTTTTCCACATATATTTTAGAATTGTCAGCTGCACACACAAACTGCACATAAGTTTTAAAATTTTCTTTTCAATATGTATGATTCATTAATTCATTTTGTCTCATAATATAATGACTAGGAATGTGAGAACAATTTTGAATAAAAAAGGAATAGTTGAAATTCTTTTCTTATTTTTAACTATAAAGAGAATAATTCTGTTCCATCAATCAGTTGGATTATTGATAAAACATTTTTTTCTAAACTATTGAAGTATAGTTAATATACAATGTTACATTAATTTCAGATGCACAATGCTATCTATCATCTATCTATCATCTATCTATCTATCTATCATCTACCTATCTACTTTTTTATTTTAATTCCAGTATAGTTAACATATGGTGTTACATTAGTTTCAGGTGTTTCACTGTTTTTCATAGTGCTATACCAATTTGTATGCCCGCCAACAGTGCATGAGGATTCCCTATTCTGCACATTTTCACCCCAAATTGTGATTTCTTGTCTTTTTAATACTAGCCATTCTGACTGGTGTGAGGTGATATCTCATTGTGATTTTGATTAGCATTTCCCTCATGATTAGTAATGTTGAGCATCTTTTTGTGTATCTGTAGGCCATCTGGATGACTTCTTTGGAAAAAATGTCTTTCAGGTCCCCTGTCCATTTTTAATTGGATTGTTTGTCTTTTTGGTATTGAATTACATAAATTTATTATATTTTTGGTTGTTAACCCCTTATGGGATTTATCATTTACAAATATCTTCTTATTCACTAGGTTGTCATTTTTATTTTGTTGATGGTTTCCTTTGCTGTACAAAAAAGATTTTTATTTTGGTGTACTCTCCATAGTTTATTTTTGCTTTTGTTTCCCTTGCATAAGAAGACATGTCTTTAAATATCCTGCTAAGACTGATACCTAAGAGATTACTGTGTATGTTTTCTTTAAGGAGTTTTGTTTTCACATCTCACATTTAGGTCTTAATCCATTTTGAGTTTTTTTAATGTATTGTATAAGAAAGTAATCCATTTCATTCTTTTGCATGTAGCTGTCCAGGTTTCCCAACACCGTTCATTGAAGACACTGTCTTTTCTCCATTTTATATTCTTGCTTCCTTTGTCACAGATTAATTGACATCTAGGTAGGGTTTATTTCTGAGCTCTCTATCCTGTTCCATTGGTATATGCTATTTTTGTACCACTATTTTTGTGCCACTACCATACTGTTTTGATTACTACAGTTTGTAGTATATTTTGAAACCTGGGATTGTTATACCTCCAGTTTTGTTCTTCTTTACCAAGATTGCTTGAGTATTTAAGATCTTTTGTGGTTTCATATAAATTTTAGGATTATTTATTCCACTTCTGTGAAAAATGCTGTTGGTATTATGATAAGGATTGCATGGGAGGGACGCCTGGGTTGCTCAGTCATTAAGCGTCTGCCTTCAGCTCAGGTCATGATCCCGGGGTCCTGGGATCAGGCCCCACATTGGGCTCCCTGCTCAGCAGGAAGCCTGCTTCACCCTCTCCTACCTTTCCTGCTTGTGTTCTCTCTCTCAATGTATCTCTCTCTGGCAAATAAATAAATAAAATCCTTTAAAAAAAAAAAGGATTGCATGGGATCTTGTAGATTGTTTGGGGTAGTATGAACATTTTAACTATATTAATTTTTCCAATCTATAAGCATGGTATATCTCTCCATATTTGTCAACTTCAATATCTTTCATCAATGTCTTATGGTTTTCAGAGTATAGATTTTCCATCTTCTTGGTTAAATTTTTTCCTAGGTACTTTATTTTTTATTGGTGCAATTGTAAATGGCATTCTGCTACTTTGTTATTAGTGTATAAGAACACAACGGATTTTTGTGTATTTATTATATATCCTGGTATTCATTTATCAGTTCTAAAAGTTTTTGATGGAATCCTTTGCATTTTCTATATAAAGCATCATGTCATCTGCAAATAGTAAAATTTTACTTCTTTCTTACCAATTTGGATGCTTTTATTTATTTTTCTTGTCTGATTGTTGTGGCTAGGACTTCCAGTACTATAATGAATGAAAGTGGTGAGAGTGGACATCCTTGTATTGCTTCTCATCTTAGAGGGAAAACTTTAAGTTTTTCAGCATCAAGTGTACTATTAGCTCTGAGTTTGCCATATATGGCCTTTACTATATTGAGATATGTTCCCTCTAACCCCATTTTGTTGAGAATTTTTATCATCAACAGATGTTGTATTTTGTCAAATGATTTTTCTGCATCTATTGGGATGATCATATTAATTTTATCCTTTGTTTTATTGATATGGCGTATTACATTGATTGATTTGCAAATGTTGAATCACCCTTACATGCCTGGGATAAATCCTACTTGATCATGGTGAATACATTTTTAAAATATATTATTGTTTTTGGGTTGCTAATATTTTGTTGAAGATTTTTGCATCTATGTTCATCAGAGATATTGGCCTGTGATTTTTGTTCCTTTTTTTATAGTGTCTTTTTCTGGTTTTGGTATCAGAATAATGCTAACCTCATAAAATGAATTCAGAAGTTTTCCTTCCTTTTCAATTTTTTGGAATAGTGTGAGAAGAATAGGTGGTATTACTCTTCTTTAAAAGTTTGGTAGAATTAACTTGTGAAGCTGTTTGGTCCTGGACTTTTGTTTGTTGAGAATTTTTGGTTACAGATTCAATTTCTTTACTAGTAATCAGACTGTTACAATTTTTTATTTCATTCTGATTCAGTTTTGGAAGATTGCCTGTATCTATAAATTTATCTCTTCTTTTCTAGGCTGTCCAATTTGTTGGCATACAATTAATCATAGTATTTTCTTACAATTATTTGTATTTCTGAAGTATTGTAGGGTTATTATTTCTTCTTCATTTTTTGTTCTATTTATTTGAGTCCTCTCTCTCTTTCTCTTTTCTTTTTCTTTTATTTTATTGTGTTATGTTAGTCACCATACATTACATCATAAGTTTTTGATGTACTGTTCCATAATTCATTGTTAGCATACAACACCCAGAGCTCCAAGCAATATGTGCCTTCCTTAATACCCATCACCAGGCTCACCCATCCTCTCACCCCCCTCCCCTCTAAAACCCTTAGTTTCATTCTCAGGAGTCCATAGTCTCTCATGATTCGTCTCCCTCTCTGAATTCCCTCCCTTCATTTTCCCCTTACTTCTAATGTGCTCTATGCTATTCCTTATGTTCCACAAATAAGTGAAACCATATGATAATTGACTTTTTCTGCTTGACTTATTTCACTTAGCATAATCTCCTCCTGTCCCAACCATGTGGATGTAAAAGTTGGGTATTCATCCTTTCTGATGGCTGAGTAATATTCCATTGTATATATGGACCACATCTTCTTTATCCATTCATCTGTTGAAGGGCATCTCGGCCCTTTCCACAGTTTGGCTATTGTGGCTTCTGCTGCTATGAACAATAGGGTGTGGCCCTTCTTTTCACTGCACCTGTGTCTTTGAGGTAAACACCCCATAGTGCAATTGCTGGGTCATATGGTAGCTCTATTTTTTTTTTTTGAGGAACCTCCACACTGTTTTCCAACGTGGCTGTACCAACTTGCTTTCCCACCAATAGTGTAAGAGGGCTCCCCTTTATCCACAACCTCTCCAACATTTGTTGCTTCTTGCCTTGTCCATTTTTGCTATTCTAACTGGTGTAAGGTGGTATCTCAATGTGGTTTTGATTTGAATTTTCCTGATGGCTAATGATGATGAACATTTTTTCCTGTGTCTATTAGCCATTTGAATGTCTTCTTTAGAGAAGTGTCTGTCCATGTCTTCTGCCCATTTTTTGACTTGATTATTTGTTTTTTGGGTGTTGAGTTTGAGAAGTTCTTTATAGATCTTGGATATCAACCCTTTGTCTGTAATGTCATTTGCAAATATCTTCTCCCTTTCTATGGGTTACCTCTTTGTTTTGTTGACTGTTTCCTTTGCTGTGCAGAGGCTTTTTATCTTTATGAAGTCTCAAAAGTTCATTTTTGCTTTTGTTTCCATTGCCTTAGAGATGTGTCTTGAAAGAAGTTGCTGTGGCCTATGTCAAAGAGGTCACTGACTTTGATGGATTCCTGTCTCACACTGAGGTCTTTCATCCATTTTGAATTTATCTTTGTGTATGGTGTTATAGAATGGTCCAGTTTCGTTCTTCTGTATATAGCTGTCCAATTTTCCCAACACCATTTATTGAAGAGACCGTCTTTTCCATTGCATATTTTTCCCTGCTTTTTCAAAGACTATTTGACCACAGAGTTGGGGGTCCATATCTGGGATCTCTACTCTGTTCCATTGGTCTATATGTCTGTTTTTGTGCCAGTACCATGCTGTCTTGGTGATCACAGCTTTGTAATAGAGCTTGAAATCAGGCAGCATGATACCCCTAATTTGTTTTTCTTTTTCAACATTTCCCTGGCAATTTGGGGTCTTTTCTGATTCCATAGAAATTTTAAGGTTTTTTTTTGTTCCAGCACTTTGAAAAATGTCATTGGAATTTTGATCAGGATAGTATTGAAGGTATAGATTGCTCTGGGCAGATTAGACATTTTAACAATGTTTATTCTTCTGATCCATGAGCATGGAAATTTTTCCATCTTTTTGTGTCTTCTTCAATATCTTTCATGAGTGTTCTGTAGTTCATAGAGTACAGATCCTTCACCTCTTTAGTTACGTTTATTCCAGGTATCTTATAGTTTTTGGTACTATTGTAAATGGAATCAATTCTCTAATTTCTCTTTCTACAGTTGCATTGTTAGTGTTTAAGAAAGCAACTGCTATCTGTGCACTGATTTTGTATCCTGCCACATTACTGAATTGCTATATGAGTTCTAGTAATTGTGGGTGGAGTCTTTTGGATTTTCCACATAAAGTATCATGTCATGAGAAGAGAAAGAGTTTGACTTCTTCTTTGCCATTTTGAATATACTTTATTTCTTTTGTTGTCTGATTGCTGTTGCTAGGACTACTAGTACTATGTTGAACAATAGTGGTGAGAGTGGGCATCATTGTCATATTCCTGATCTTAAGGGAAAGGTTCTCAGCTTTTCCCCGTTGAGGATGATATTCGCTGTGGGTTTTTCATAGATGGATTTTATGAACTCAAGGAATGTTCCCTCTATCCCTATACTCTGAAGAGTTAATCAGGAGAGGATGCTGTATTTTGTCAAATGCTTTTTCTGAATCAATTGAGAGGACCATATGGTTCTTCTCTCTCCTCTTATTAATATGTTCTATCACATTGATTGATTTGCGAATGTTGAACCACCCTTCCACCCAAGGGATAAATCCCATTTGGTCATGGTGGATGATCCTTTTAATGTACTGTTGGACCCTATTAGCTAAGATTTTGTTGAGAATTTTGGAGTCCATATTCATCAGGGATATCAGTCTGAAATTCTCCTTTTTGATGGGGTCTTTGCCTGGTTTAGGGATCAAGGTAACGCTGGCCTCATAGAACGAGTCTGGAAGCTTTCCTTCCATTTCAATTTTTTGAAACAGCTTCAGTAGAATAGGTATTATTTCTTCTTTGAATGTTTGGTAGAATTCCCCAGGGAATCCATCAGGCCCTGGACCCTTGTTTTTTGGGAGGTTTTTTTTTTTTTATCACTGCTTCAATCTCGTTACTGGTTATTGGCCTATTAAGGTTGTCAATTTCTTCCTGTTTCAGTCTTGGCAGTTTATAGGTTTCTAGGAAGGCATCCATTTCTTCCCGGTTGCTTAATTTATTAGCATATAGCGGTTGATAATAATTTCTGATAATTGTTTCTATTTCCTTGGTGTTAGTCGTGATCTCTCCTTTTTCATTCATAATTTTATTAATTTGGTTCCATTCCTCTTTTTTTTTGGATAAGTCTATCGATCTTATATATCTATAATTCTTTATAATTATATAATTATTCTATAATTCTATATAGTCTATAATTCTTTCAAAGAACCAGCTTCTAGTTTCATTGATCTGCTCTACTGTATCTCTGCTTTCTAATTCATTGATCTCTGCCCTAATCTTAATTATTTCCCTTCTCGTTCATGGTTTAGGCATAATTTGTTGCTTTTTCTCCAGTTCTTTAAGGTATAAAGTTAGTTGGTGAATTCGGGATTTTTCTATTTTTTTGAGTGAGGCTTGGATGGCTATGTATTTCCCCCTTAGGACTGCCTTTGCTGTATCCCATAGGTTTTGGACCAATGTGTTTTCATTCTCATTGGTTTCCATGAATTAAGTTCTTCTTTGATTTCCTCGTTGACCCAAACATTCTTAAGCAGAGTGGTCTTTAGCTTCCAAGTTTTTGAATTTCTTCCAAATTTTTGCTTGTGATTGAGTTCCAATTTCAAAGCATTATTGTCTGAGAAGTGTGGGGACTAATCTCAATCTTTTGGTATTGGTTGAGACCTGATTTGTGACCCAGTATGTGGTTTATTCTAGAGAAAGTTCCATGTGACCTCAAGAAGAATGAGTATTCTGTTGTTTTAGGGTGGAATGTTCTGTATATATCTATGAGATCCATCTGGTCCAGTGTGTCATTCCAAGATCTTGTTTCTTTGTTGATTTTCTGCTTAGATGATCTGTTTATTGCTGAGAGTGGAATATTGAGGTCTCCTACAGTTAACATATTATTATCAGTATGTCTCTTTATTTTGGTTAACAGTTGGCTTATGTAGTTGGCTGCTCCCATGTTGGGGGCATAGATATTTACAATCATTAGATCTTCTTGTTGGATAAACCCTTTAAGTATGATATAGTTTCCTTCTGTGTCTCTAACTACAGTCTTTTGCTTAAAATCTAATTTGTCTGATATACGAATTGCTACCCCAGCTTTCTTTTGAGGTCCATTGGCATGGTAGATTGTTCTCTATCCCTTCATTTTCAATCTGGATGTATCTTTAGGTTCAAAATGAGTCTCTTGTAGACAACATATGGGTGGATCCTGTCTTTTTATCCAATCTGCAGCCCTACGCCATTTTATGGGAGCATTTAGGCCATTCATGTCAAGAGTGATTATTGAAAGATATGAATTTATTGTCATCATGTTGCCAGTGAAGACATTGTTTTTATACATTGTCTCTGTAAATTTCTATTCTATATCACTCTTGGGTTCTTTCTCCTTTTAAGGAACCCCCCCCTTAATATTTGTTGCAGGGCTGGCTTAGTGGTCACCTATTCTTTCAGTTTCTGCTGGTCTTGGAAGCCCTGCATCTCTCCATCCATTCTAAATGACAGCCTTGCCAGATAAAGCATTCTTAGCTGCATGTTCTTCTCATTTAGTACCCTGAATGCATCTTGCCAGCCCTTTCTGGCTTGCCAGGTCTCTGTGGATAGGTCTGACATTATTCTGATGTTCTTCCATCTGTATGTAAAGAATCACTTTCCCCTAACTGCCCTTAAGATGGTTTCCTTGGTTCTAAGATTTGCGAATTTTATTATTACATGCTGGGGTGTTGGCCTGTATTCCTTGATCTTGGGAGGGGTCCCCTCTGCCTCTAGGACATGAATGTTTGTTTCATTCCCCAGATTAGGGAAGTTCTCAGCTACGATTTGCTCAAATATATCTTCTAGTCCTCTCTCTCTCTCTCCACCCCCTCAGGGATCCCAATAATTCTGGCATTGGAACATTTCATGGCATCACTTATTTCTCTAATTCTGTTTTTAATGGATTTTAAGCTGTTTGTTCCAGACCCCATCCTGTTCCTTTTTTCCTACCAGTTTGTTTTCTAGATCACTAAGTCATTCTTCTGTCTCACTTACCCTAGCTGTTAGAGTATCTAGATTAGATTGGATCTCATTGATAGCAGTTTTAAGGTCTGTCAGTTCAGCTCTCATTTCTGCCCTTAGAGACTCTATGTTGCCATTAATTGATTTCTCCATTCTAGCTATCCTCTTCATAACTGTTACCCTGAAGACTATTTCCAACATCTTGCTAATATCTATATCCATTTGTAAGTCTGTGGCAGAAGTCACAGTTTCTTAGTCTTTCCTATTTTGGGGGTTCCGCCTCTTAGTCATTTTGTTGAGCGGTGGTTGAGGGAATGTACAGAATCCAAATTATTGACCACAACCCAAACAAGATGGACCTGTTTTATACAGACCTTAGGGTTGTCAGCCTCTTGTTCTCACAGCCCGTCTTCTGGGGGAGGGACCTGCTGGGCTGTTACTCAGACAACCCTGTTTGGGCAGAGTCGCCCTGCCCCCTTTGGGGGGGGATGGGTACAGTGAAAACCAGCTTTCTGGGGCTTTTCTTCTCTGGTGGCTTTCTGTGTCTCTACTGAGAGTCAGAGCAGAAAAGACCAATTTCGACCCTCTGCCTCAGAATAGAGAGATCACAGTCTGTTCTTCAGTGAGCTCTTTAGGCCACACTGTCTCCATTTCTGTCTGTGCTTCTAAAACCAGTGTCCTGGGTTGTGCGCCCCTCAGCAGCACTCCCAGCCCTAACTTCCAGGTCCAGGCACCTCTCTGCCTCTTTTGCTTCTAAAACTGCCAGCTTCCCCCAGTTCCCGTGCATGGCCCCGCTGCTCCAGGTTTCAGTCCAGAGGGCTGCCCTAAAGTCCTTTCCCTGCCTCTACTGGTCTGCAAGTCTGTGCCTGATCCCCAGTGTGGGAGGCTTTCGAGCTCCAGTGGTACAGGATCCTGGAGGCTCCCAACCCCTTCCATTTATCTTCCAATATCTGCCCACGGAGTCACAGCTCCCTGCTTCATACCTCAAAACCAACTGCCGGTGATATTCTGTTTGTAGAGATCCAGATATATTTTCTTACAATTCAGGCTGATTTCTTGGGTGTTCAGAGTGGCCTGGTAGATATCCAGCTCAATTCAGGGGACTGATTGGAATAGGGTCCGCTACTCTTCTGCCATCTTTGCCAAAATCATAGGCTTTCTTTAGTATATAGGAACTTATTAAAAAAAGGCCTCCAAGAATTTTCCTGGGTTTTCAGGGGAAGAGAAGCCTTCTGACACTCAGGTAGATCTGGGTGGCTTAGTCAGTTAAGCATTGGACTCTTGATCTCTTCTCAGTCTTGGTCTCAGGATTGTGAGTCCAAGCCCTGCGTTAGGCTCCACACTGAGCATGAAGCTTATCCTCTAGTGTCTGCGAGGATCTGTCTCCAACTCTTTTTCCTCATTACGGTTGAAAGGTCTTTACAAAAAATCTTTTTCTCTTTTCTTGATGAGTCTGGCTAAATGTTTATCAATTTTTTTTTATTTTTGAAAGAACCAACTCTTGGTTTTACTGGGTTTTTCTATTTTTTTAGTCTATATTTCATTTATTTTTGCTCTAATCTTTATTATTTCCTTCCATCTACTAGCTTTGGGTTTGTTGGTTCTTTTTAATTTTTTTCTAGCTCCTTTAGGTCTAACTTTAAGTTGTTTATTTGAGATTTTTCTTCTTTCTTGGGGTAGGCTTGTATTGCTATATACTTATCCCTTAGAACTATGTTCATTGTGTCCCAAAGATTTTGAATCATTGTGTTTTCATTTTTACGTACCTCCATGTATATTTTTATTTCCTCTTTGATTTCCTCATTGACCCATAGGTTATTTAGTAGTGCATTGTTTAGTTTCATGTGTTTATGTTTTTTTCCAGTATTTTTTTTGTAATTGATTTCTAGTTTTATACTGTAGTCGTGGGAAAAGATGCTTGATATGATTTCAATCTTTTGAAATTTATTGAGATTTTTTGTGGCCTAACATGTAATCTGTCCTGGAGAATATTTCATGTGCACTTGAAAAGAATGTGCATCTACCGGTTTTGGATGTATATATCTATTAGGTCCATCTGGTCTAATATGTCATTCAAGGCCCTTATTTCCTTGTTGACTTTCTGCCGGGACAATCTATCCATTGATGTATGTGAGTTGATAAAATTCCCTACTATTGTATTTCTATTAATTTCTCCCTTTATTTCTGTTAACATTTTCTTTATATATTTAGGTGCTCCTATGTTGCGTCCATAGGTATTTATTAATGTCATAACCTCTTGTTGGATTGATTTTTTTATCATTATGTAGTGGTTTTTATCTCCAGCTACAGCTATTTTGTTTGTTAAAAGTGTTGCTACTCCAGCTTTTTTTTTAACTTTCATTTGTATGGTATATATTTTTCCTTTTTTTTTTTTTTTTTTACTTTCAATCTGTATGTTTCTTTATGTCTGAAGTGAGTCTTTTATAGATAGTATATACATGGGTCTTGTTTTTTATCCAAAGTCATTCTATGTCTTTGGATAGATGTCTTTAGTCCATTTGCATTTAAAATAATTATTCAGTTATATACTTATCAGCATTTTGTTGTTTTTTATTGTTTTTGAAGTTTTTTCTGTTGCTTTTCATTCTTCTCTTGCTTTCCTCCCTTGTGGTTTGATGGCTTTCTCTATTTCTATGCTTAGATCACTCTCTCTCTCTCTCTCACTCTCTCTATTTAGTGTGTGTGTATCTATTGTAGGTTTTTTATTTGTAGTTACCATTGGGTTCATGCATAACATCTTATGTGTACAACAGGGTATAATAAAGTGATGGTTGCTTAAGCTTAAGTACATTCTAAAAGTATTACATTTTTACTCCTCTTTCCATGTTTTATGTATATGATGTGATATTATACATATTTTTATTTTGTATATCCCCTATTTTTGTAGATGTAATTGATTTTACTACTTTTGTTTTAACTTCTATACTGACATTATCAGTGATTCATCTACTACTTTTACTATATGTTTACTTTTACCTGTGATTTTTTTCTTTCATAAGTTACTTACTTCTAGTTATGACTTTTTCTTTCTAATTAAAATTTTCCCTTGTATAAAATCTGTACTCTGAAAACCATAAAACACTGATGAAAGAAATTGAAGATGACCCAAGGAAATATAAATATATTCTATGCTCAAAGAAGTCTTTTTTTCACCTCTTACTTTCCACTGCCTTTGTAGTTCCCTAACTGGAAGCCAACTAAGAGTGGAGAAATATAGTTTGCAAAGTGCCTGTGTTAGTGTTACAAGCACAAAAGAGGAAGATGCACTTGGAGTTTGCAGATAATAGGTAAATAAGGGGTAGAGATAAATGTGTATTTATTTTTTTTAAGATTTATTTATTTATTTATTTATTTATTTATTTATTTATTTATTTGAGAGAGAGAGATAGAGACAGGGGAGGAGCAGAGGGAGAGAGAGTTGTAAGCAGACTCCACCTTGGACATAGAGCCCACTGTGGGGCTTGATTTCAGGACTCTGAGATCACCAACTGAGCTGAAACCAAGAGTCAGATGCTTAACTGATTGCATCCATCTTACACATTTTAATACACAGTGAATTGGGGAATAATTCAATGTTAGTTAGTCTTAAATTTTTATTATTTTTTCTTTGATTAGTGAATTATTTAGAAGTGTAATTTTTACTTTACAACTACACTTATGGCTGATCTTTTTTGTATTAATTTATTACTTTGTTGATTTTTAAGGAAATATATCCTAAATAAAATATATATTTACATATTGTTAACTTTTTAAAAATTCTAATATATGATCATTTTCTAAACATGTTTTGAAAAGTTTGGGGATTTTTGTGGGTTTTTTTTATGTATTTGTTTATTTGAGAGAGAGAGAGAAAAAAGAGAGAGAGCACTAGCTGGAGGGAGGGCAGAGGGAGAGGGAAAAACAGATTCCCTACTGATCAGGGAGACCAATGCAGTGCTGGATCCCAGGACCCTGAGATCATGACCTGCACTGAAAGCAGACACTTAACTGACTGAGCTACCCAGGTGTACCCCCCCCCCATGTTTTGAAAAGTTTTGAAAAGGTAAGTTTCTGTTTATTATATAAAGAATTCTATGTCTACTATTCTGTGCCTAACCTTTTTTATTTTGATATTTATGTCTTTGTGAGCTATTTCCTTAGGACAATTAAGATTAATACTATCATGGGTTTGTTTATGTCACTTTTTGAAAATTTTTTTATTTACCTAATCTGCATTATATTTTCTATTTAACTTTTCTGTCAAGAATTCTTTGTAATTTCAATTATGATATTGGGATGTCTGAAAAATCTATTTATTTATTGAATATGTGTGTTTTTTATTGTAGTGGAAATTTTCCCATCTTCAAATAGGATGTAGACAGCAAGATTTCCAGCTGTTTTTCCAGATTATTGTGTACTCTTTTCTAGCTTATACAAAAGAATATTTTAAAGTCTTTATTATAATGGTGGGGAGCTGAGTTCTAGCTCCCTCTTTTTACGTATGCTTACATACTCTGTTCCTATATAAGCACAGGAAGACAAATTTCAAGGTTCTAGGCCCTCTAATCTAAAATTTCTGTGTGTCTTGCAGGCTTTAACTTCCTTAACCCACTCTATCTTTTATCTTCTCTCTTTGTGGTCTCTGGTTATTTCCTTTCATTTTAAGCTTGTCTAATTAATTGGGAAAAAACCTTGCTGTTCTTTTTAATTAAGTATATATAAAACATATAAAATCAGTTAGTTATTAGTTATATTAGTTTAATAGGATTTAAAATTTTACATAGGATCTTATACACTTTAGACTTTACAAGAACTTCATTTTAGATTTATCATTTAGTTAAGAGTGCGGTCTGATGGAGCAAATTCTGTTCATTCCAAGACTTCTGGGAATATCTGAAAAGAAAAAAAAGCACTGCTCTGTACTTGGGTTAGCTTTGGTACTCTCTCAGAAGGCACCATCCTTCTTGATAAACCTTATAATAACCATATCCATTTGCAAAAGTGGAGATATGTATGAAGTAAATATGTAAGTTAAATGTATAAACATATATTTAAAAAATTAACTTGGAATTGTCATTGGTCATAAGATAACCATAAAGTCAGTGAATTCTTCCTTTTTGTTAAGTTGAACTATGTTCTGTGGAAAAAGGAAGGGTTTAATTCACTAAGGTATAAAAATTATAGTTGTTAAATTTGAGAGAGAAAAAATTTTGTAGAATTTTATTCCAATCTGGTTTCACCTCAATCATTTTACAAAAACTGCTTTGACGAAGGTCCACATTGCTAAATTGATACACTTTTCAGTTTTCATTTTACCTGACTTAGCAATAACATTAGACACAGTTACCACTTCCTCTTTTTAATACTGTCTCTCCCTTCAGCTTTCAGGACCCTCCTTACACATTCATAGTTTTCTTCCAACCACGTTAATACCCTTTCACAGTCTCATCTGTTGACTCATTCTTTACTTTCTGACCTCTTAGCAAGAAGTTGTGCCAGGATTTTAGTCTTTGATTTACTTCTCTAGTCATAGTAAATTCCTTGATAATTTAATTTCATCTTAATATGTTTAAATGCTATCTGCCAATATTTTGTAAATATTTATCTCCAGCTCACACAACTTTATGAAACCCAAATTTTTATATTCAGTTAAATCATCACTTTAATGTAAAACTAGTCTTTTCAAGCTTAAGATTTCCAAAATTGGTTTCCTGATAAATTCATTCCAAACTGCTTTACTTATAGACTTCACCTCAGTCTGTAGAGATGGAATTCGTCCTTCTAGTTTTCTCAAGCTAAAATCCATGGACCCATTCCTGACTATTCTCTCCCACACAACCAGCCAATACAACAGGAAATCTTGCTGGCTCTGCCTTCAAGATATATTCAGAATTTATACACTTGTTACCACCTTTCCTACTAGTATTTTGATCTACTAATATTATAATTTTCTCTTAATTGCTCTCTCAGCTCCCGTCTAGCCCCATGTCAATCTTTATCAAATAGTTATTCTTCTGAGACATTACTGAAATCATGGCACGCCTCTTCTTAAAATGCTATTATGGTTCGTCGTTGTATATTAAATGATAGTCAATATCTTTAAGACGATCTACAAGAGGGTCTTTTGGATCTGGACCACAGTTACTTCTATACTCTCATCTCTGACTATTCTTCCTTAAGCTCATTTGGCTTTAGACACATTGACTTTCTTGAGATTCTTTGAACATGTCAGCCATGTTCTCCCACCTCAGGGCTTGGTTCTGCCTGCAACCTTCTTTTGGCCATGGTCAGCTCCCTTACTTCCTTGGCATCATCTCACCTGATCACCCCATTTCACCTGGCATCATCTCACCTGATCACCCCATTTAATAATGCAATCTGCCTGTTTTGTACACCCCAAACCCCTTTATCCCTCTCTACTTTCTCTTTTTCCCATAGAGGTATTTTATTCTGTCATGTTATAAAATATATTTTTTATCTATCTTCTTTAGAATGTAAACATTATAGAGATGATTGTTGATTCCTTGGTTCACTGAGGTATACAAACCACCTAGACCAGAACCTGATACAAAACATATGCTTAATTTTTATTTTTTGAATAAATAAATGAAAGGTATATCAATTAATTTTTCATACATGTGAATTTAAAGCAAATCTTCTAAGAGACATACTTTGAGACTTAGAAGAACTTTGTGGTAAGTCATTTGAATTTATGTGATAGTTCTTTATAGTAAAGCTAATTTAAACATGAATTTACTGAATAACCAATTGCATACACAAATGAAAGACTGTTAGACTTATCCATTATATATATTATGGAAAGTGTGGTCTCTCACACATATGCAAAAACAGCTGTCTTTAGCCAGATTACTAGAAGTTTTAAGGCAATTATCTTGATTGGTATATTGTATTATATAAATAGTAATTAATATACCAATTTATTTAAAACAGCATGTTCTTCAACCTCTAATGTACACTCACTTCTTGTAGTTAACTGCTAGAAGTTTTGATAAAATTGACATGATTAAAACCAAATTGCCTTCTTATTTATAAAAACATAAATGTCAGTAGTATAATGAAATCTTGTGGAATAATTGTGCCTCCTCTATACCAAATAAATTCCCAATTCTTTGCTAAATTTGATTCTGAGAAAGTTCACTTCAGTAACCTAGGTCTTTTCTAAATGCAAAGTGAAAGGTAGGCCTGGAATAATTTGTTTTTTATATCTTGCTTCAAAATTGTCAACAAAGAGATAGAATTAATTGCCTTATCATACTTGCTTATGATTTTACATCTGATTAGCTTTGGCAAAAAAAATACAGGTTTTACAAAGATACAAATGTAGGGATCCAAAGGGGTACGTGCACCCCAATGTTTATGGCAGCAATGTCCACAATAGCCAAACTGTGGAAAGAGCCAAGATGTCCATCAATAGATGAATGGATAAAGAAGATGTGGTATATATACACAATGGAATATTATGCAGCCATCAAAAGGAATGAGATCTTGCCACTTGCAACGATGTGGATGGAACTAGAGGGTGTTATGCTGAGTGAAATAAATTAATCAGAGAAAGACATGTATCATATGACCTCACTGATATGAGGAATTCTTAATCTCAGGAAACAAACTAAGGGTTGCTGGAGTGGTTGGGGGTGGGAGGGATGGGATGACTGGGTGATAGACATTGGGGAGGGTATGTGCTAAAAAAAAGAAAAAATAGAAAAAAAAAGTACAGGTTTTATATACATGAAGTTAGAACTATTTGGAAACTGCTTGTCAGGAGCCTATTTGCTCAGTTACAATACTTTATGTTATTAAATAGCTTTTATTTAGCTGCCAGTTCATGGTAAGCCTAATAGAAGCATTTTAATTACAGTTTGAACTCTAGTCACTTACTCTTTAAGACCTATCTCCAGATCACCTTTTTCACATTATTACTCCTTAGTAAAATCAATTTGTAGTTTCTCAATGTGCTTACACGGCTTGTAAAAATGTGTAGAAAAGACACATAACATTAATATTTTTTTAAAAGATTTTGTTTATTTATTTGACAGAGAGAGACATAGCGAGATCAGGAACACAAACAGGGGCAACAGGAGAGGGAGAAGCAGGCTTCCCCTGGAGCAGGGAGCCCAGTGTAGGGCTTGATCCCAGGACCCTGGGACCATGAACTGTGCTGAAGGCAGATGCTTAGCTACTGAGCCACTCAGGCGCCCCCATTAATAGTCTATATAATGACAGGTTCATTAGTTTGTAAATTGATGGATAAAAGGTACATGCAATGTTAGTCTGACATTTTAGGTCCCTCCTCCACTGCTCGCTGTAAGATAGATGAAAAAATTTAACCTGAAATTTAATATATGAGATCCAAATAATATAAAAAAGATTTTCTCCCCTAAAAGAATGTAGAAAAGATACTTGATTTTGTGATGAAATACTCCTTCAGAGAACTACTCTTGATCTGAAGCAGTTGCTCTTTAAACTTGCCTATGTGTAGTTCAAGGAATTCAAGCTCATACCCCAAATGTAAATAATGTACCATGTATATAATAAATGCACTTATGATATGTTTCAAATTAGGCAAACATCAGCTTAAAGGGGTTAGTTGAAGTGAATATAGATATCTGAATATCTATATTCAGATAGAGCCTTGATAACATAAATACTGTAGAGTGGAAGGAAATTATTTTTAGTTCATTTTAGGAAAAACAACTATTAATTAAGTATATCACAGGTCCCTGCCCAACGGTAGGCCGACTTCTCCCTCTCCCACTCCCCCTGCTTGTGTTCCTGCTCTTGCTATCTCTCTCTCTGTCAAATAAGTAAATAAAACATTTAAAAATAATTGTGTCATGTAGATATGTAATTGAAAAAAAAACTCATCATTTTGAAACAGCCACAATTTATAATGGAAATCAAGTGAGCACTTCTTTCAAAAATCCATTTCATTTTCTTGTTTTGAAAATAAAGTATACTTAAAGTTTAAAATATATATGGTTAGCATTGTTTTCTGGACTAAATTATTTGAATTTCATAGCATAATGGCTACATCAATAATTCTATTGCTCTGTATAGTAACATTTTTTTCTGATATGAGCTTAATGTTATTGAATCATGATTAAACAATTATCTCAATTAATATTTGGATTCATAAAATAATCAATATTGCACATATATTATTGTATGTTACTATTGAAATTTTGTATTGTGTTCTCACTGGTTGGTATCATCAAATCTGATGGCTGAAAATACTTAACTTCAAATATCATCTTGATCATAAACTCCACACTAGTATATCTCAATTACTACTAGCCATACCACAATCAAATCAAGCTAAACTTGATCCCTTCATTTTAATAGCAGCTCCAAACCAAGAGAGTGCTGAAGGAAGTTCCCAGGTTGGAGCTGCTTACCAGTCCAAATTGAAGTAGAAGAATATAGGACTCCAAGAGGGAAATCTTGGAGCTCTCAATAGAGATTTGATTATTTTATAAAAATAATTGTTGCAAAAATGGAAAATAAAAGAAAGAGAATTAGAAACTACAGGAAGAAAATTCTTCAACAGAGACTTGCTGAAATATGAAGTAGAGTAACATGTAACATGATTATTAATAACTGATGGCTTTTATGAAAGGCAAATATACTCTTTACACATGAGTCAGGTATACACTGAACCTAGTGAAAAGGAAGTCTGGTCTTAGCACATCATTAAGCACTATCTATATAATCATGATAATGTGTATTTTTTATGTTCAATTCTTAATCAATTTATAGACAAAGTAGAAAAACTTCATTGTAATATCTTGTAAATACTATTATCCTTCTACGTGGAACCATAGAGAAATTTAGAGTATGATAATATACAATGCTAATATCCACAGCTTGTAAAGAGACATTCTAATGCTTTCAGAATTTGGTGGTTCAAAATTAGAGATTTAAAAATATTATTTATAATTACAAATGAAACCAATAGTGAAACAAATGTAAACAAAAGTACATGCATGTGTGCACACACATACACACATGTGCGCATATACACATATGTATACTAACAAGACATCATAGAATAGGGACTGTAAGCTAACTAAATGTACACCTTTCATATCAAGGGATCAGTTGTTATTTTTTCAAGTTGATGAAACAAGGAAACATGGTTTTAAAATAGATGAAAATGTTTCAAAACCCCTGTTCCAATCTTAGCTTGGCTTGCACAACCCTTGGGCCTGTATCTCAATTGCTTTTTCCTGTGTATCTTTCCTATACTCCCATGACTCTACAATCCTGACCCACTCAACTTCATTCCTTTTCCAGGGTGTGTCTGCTTTTTCTCATTCAGGTCTCTCACATACTTTCCCTACTCTTTTTTTTTTTTTTTTTTTTTTTTTTTCATTTTTTCCTTTTTTTTTTTTTTTTTTTTTTTTTTTTTTGCTTAGCTGACTCCTTATACTTCCTGTTTTCTGGGAAGACTTCCCTGATGAGCTCAGGCCTCTGTTGTGGGTATTTACATTGAATTGTAGTTTTTCTCCTGTTGTGGCACATCTTGCACTGTAAGGTAACTCCATTTTTCATGTTTTAACCCTCCACGATAGCTCCTATGAGGACAGAGATCTTTGTTGTAGTATTTAACATAGCAGAGTCCAAGACATGAAACAGATGCTCAGAAATTATATGTTAATTTGCAGTCTTAATGACATGAAGTGAACTAACAGAAAATGTGTGCAGTGTGATCAGAGACCAGGTATCAAATATACTAAATCACTTTTATATGAAAAAAATCATCAACTAAAATCATTTTTATGTGAAAAATATTTATGAACAAAACAAAAAATATTGTGTATTATATTTAGCATAACTCTTTGTAAAAAGTATATATCTCAAAATCAGTGTCTAACTCAAAATGGATGTTTAAATATTTATTGGAGGATAAATTAATATCACTGTATAGTATCATGTTTGAGAGCTCAGTCTCTAAAAGAAAACGTTCTTAGTTTTTTGGGATTAGTTGTGTGAAAATTTATCAATCCCTGAAAGTCTCAATTTTCTTGTCTGTAAAACAGGGATAATATTGTATCTGTCTTTGGATTGTCTTAAGGATTAATGAAGATAATGCAATTATGCCTGGGAGGCACTATGAACAGTTATTATTAGGTTTTAGATTGTCAAAGAAAGATTAAAACTATAGTTATTGATTATGTAAAGTGGAAAGACATTGACCACTGTTCAATCTTCCCACAGGGAACATTTATCTTTTGGATAAATTTGGCAAAAGTAGAGCTTTTGACTGATAGTTTCTTTGGTCCCAGGCTATGTTTACAATAGGTGATGTCTGTCTTTGTACCACTTTGAAACACTTTTATTTTTTAGATTTTTGTTTATTTATTTGAGAGAAAGTGAGAGAGAGAATGAGTTGGGGGAAGGGGAGAGGAGAGTGAGAAGTAGACTCCCTGCTGAACAGGGAGCTCAAAGTGGGGCTGGATCCCAGGATCATGACCTGAGCAGAAGGCAGATGCTTAACTGATGTGAGCTACCCAGGCACCCCTGAAACACTTATTTATTTATTTATTTATTTATTTATTTATTTATTTATTTATTTATTT
>NW_027397124.1:615868-633027 GCF_003265705.2 Callorhinus ursinus | reverse complement strand
TTTATTTATTTATTTATTTATTTATTTATTTATTTATTTATTTATTTTATTGTAGGACTCTTTCTCTTGGTAGGTACTCAATTCTCATTTTTCCCCCAAAGTAATCATTAGGATAGATTGACCCTTACGTTTGTTTCCTTGTGTAGTCTCATAATGTTAATTTCTTATTGATATATGTAGATATTTCAGTTTGTGCCTCCGGAAGCAAAAAGCTGCTAAACATATTGAGAGAGGTTGGGAATATTTAATATAGGTTCTCAAATATTAATTGTTGATAGAATTTCATAAAGCTTTTAATATCTTAATTCAAATGGACAAGAAATTAATGTGGGAATTTCAGTCTACTATAATTAACAAATATAGTTTTGAAATGAGTGATTATTTGTTGTTGCTTTGAGATCCTAAAGTATAGGGGTCTATACTCTAAGTGTAGATATAACTGCCTGATTTCACTTTTTTTCTTACTTATTTCTCTACTTTATTGAGCTATAATTGCCATATCATATTGTGTAAGTTTAAGGTGTTAAAATATCAATATGTGTACATGTATTAATATTTGATACACATATATTGTAAAATGATTACAATAGCCTTAGCTTAACACTTTCATTATGTCACAAAATTACCATTTCATTTTTGAGGTGAGAACATTTAAGATCTACTCTATGAGCAGCATTCCAGCATGTAATACAATATTATTAACTATAATTACCATGCTGCACACTATCCCCAGAACTTATTCATTTTATAACTGGAAGTTGGAAGTTTAAACCTTTGATCAATATCTCCCCATTTTTCCGACACCCTACTCCCTGGTAACCACCATTCTACTCATTGTTTTTATGAATTGGTTTTTCAAGATTCCACATCTAAATGAGATCATACAGTATTTGTCTTTCTCTGTGTGAGTTATTTCACTTAGCATAATGCCTTTAATAATCCATGTTATGACAAGTAACAGGATTTCCTTTTCTCATGACTGAATTATATTCCATTGTATATATGTTTTTCTCTTTATCTATTCTTCTGTCAATGGTCACTTGATTGTTTCCGTGTCTTAGTTATTGTAAATAATGCTGCAATAAGCAGGGAGTACAGGCATGTCTTCAAGATCTTGTTTTCATTTTCCTTGTATATATACCCAGAAGTAGGATTGCTAGATCATATGGTGGTTCTATTTTAATTACTTGAGGAACCTCCATGATGTTTTCCATAGTGGCTGTACCAATTTACATTCTCACCAGCAGTGCACAATTGTTTCCATTAATCCACATCCTTGCCAACACTTATTTCTTGTCTTTTGACAATAGCCATTCATCTCATTCTAGATTTGATTTGCATTTCCCTGACCATTAGTGATGTCAAGCACTTTTGCAAGTACTCATTGGCAATTTGTATGTCTTCTTTGGAAAAATGTCTGTTCAGTTACTTTGCCCATTTTTAAACTGGATTTTTTTTTCATTTTTTTCTTTTTCTTTTTTTTTTTTTTTCACTATTGAGTTGTATGAGTGCCTTATATATTTTGGCTGTTAACCTCTAGGAGATATATGATTTCACATATTTTCTCTCTTTCTGTAGGTTGCCTTTTCATTTTGTTGATTGTTTCTTTTGCTATCCACAGATTTTTAGTTTGATGTAACGTCAATTATTAATTTTTGCCTTTCTTTCTTGTGTTTTGCTATCATATCCAAAAACTCACTGCAAAGACTAACTCAAGATTTGCCCTATGTTTTCTTCTTGGAGTTTTTCAGTTTCAGGTCTCATATTTAATTCTCTAATCTAGTTAAAGTTAATTTTTGTAAGTGATGTAAGGTAAGGGTCAAATTTCATTCTTCTACATGTAGTTATCTGTTTTTTCCAAAACCATTTATTGAAAAGATTATCCTTTCCCCATCTAATATTTTTGCCACTCCTGTCAAATATTGTTTGATCTTATAAGTGAGGGTCTGTTTTGGTGCTCTTGGGTCTCTTTCATTGGTCTATGTGTCTAAATTTATGTCAATACCACACTATTTTGATACTACAGCTTTCTTTGTAGAATAGTTGAAATCAGGAAAGGTGATGCCTCTAGTTTTGTTTTTCTTTCTCAGAATTGCTTTAGCTATTCAGACTCTTTTTCAGTACCACACAAATTTTAGGATTGTTATTTGTGTTTTTGTAAAAAATGCTATTGAAATTTCGATATGGACATTTTAGCAATATTAATTCTGATCCATGAACACAGAATACCTTTTTTAATGTTTGTTTTCTTCAATTCCTTTTACCAAGTTTCGTAGTTTCCAGTACACAGACCTTTCCCATCCTTTTGTTTTGTTTTGTTTTTAAGATTTTATTTATTTATTTGACAGAGAGGTACAGCGAGAGAGAAAGCACAAGCAGGGGGAGTGGGAGAGGGAGAAGCAGAATCCCTGCTGAACAGGGAGCCCGATGCGGTGCCGATCCCAAGACCCTGGGATCATGACCTGAGCGGAAGGCAGACGCTTAACAACTGAGCCACCCAGGTGCCCCTCCCATCCTTAATTAAATTTATTTCTCAATTTTTTTATTAGTTTTGTTGTTACTGAAAACAGTAACAATGAGTTTTCTTTATTTCTTTTTAAGATACTTCATTTTTAGTGTGTAGAAACGTGACTGGTTTCTCTATGTTGATTTTCTATCCTACAAGTTCACTTAATTTGTTTATTACTTCTAATAGTTTTTTCATGGTGTTTTTAGGATTTTTTTATATATAAGAACAAATAATCTTCAAAAGATAATTTTACTTTTTCAAATTTAAATGCCTTTTATTTCCTCATTATTCTGGCTGGGATTTCTAGCATCATGTTGAACAGAAGTGGTGAGAATAAGCACCCTACTCTTGTTTCTCATCTTAGAGGAAAAGCTTTGCACTTTTCATTATTGAGTATATTGACTATGAGTTTGTCTTATGTGGCCTTTGTTTTGTTGGGGTATGTTCTTCCTACATCCAATTGTTGAGCTGTGTTTCATAAAGAGATATTGAATCTTATCAAATGACTTGCCTGCACCTTTTGAGAGAATTATATGATTTTTATCTTTCATTTTTAATGAGGTGTATCACATTGTTAATATTAAACAATCCTTCCATTCCAGGGTTAAATTCTGCTTGATTGTGGTGTATGATCTTTTTAATGTGCTTTCAAATTTGATTTGTTAATATTTATAGAGAATTTTTGCATCTATATTCATCAGGAATATTGATTTGGTTTTCTTTTTTTTTTTTTCTCCTCATCTGACTTTGGTATCAGGGTAATACTGGCTTCATAATATGAGTCTGGTAGAGTTCCATGCTCTTTAATGTGTTAGATGCTTTTAAAAAGGATTGCTGTTATTTCTTCTTTCAATATTTGGTAATATTCACTAGTGAAAACATCTGGTCCTGGACTTTACTTTTTTTAGGAGATTTTATTAGTGATTCTATCTCCTAACTCATCATTGGTCTGCTCAGATTTTCTATTTTTTCATAATTCAATCTTGGTAGGTTATATGTTTCTGCACCTTTACTCTTATCTTTTAGTTTATCCATTTGATGGGTGAATACTTGTTCATAATAGTGTCTTATAATGCTTTGTGATTTGTAGTATCAGTTGTAATGTCCCCTCTTTCATTTATAATATTATTTATTTGAGTCTTCTCTCTTTTTTCTTAGTCTAGTGAAAAGTTCGTTAATGTTGTTTATTTCAAAGAACTACGTCTCAGTTTGGTTAATCTCCATTTTTTTTTCTGGTCTCTATTTCATTTATTTCTACTCTAGTTTTTGTTATTTTCTTCCTTCTGCTAACTCTAGGCTTCCCTTTGTTTTATTTTTTCCTAGTTCCTGGAGATATAAAGTTAGGTTGTTTATTTGAAATCTTTCTTTTTTTCTTAATATAGGCACTTATCACTATAAAATACCCTCTTAAGATTGTGTTCACAACATTTCATAGGTTTTTGTATGCTGTGTTTTTAATTTTTGTCTTAAGGTATTTCCTTAATTCCTCTTTTGACTTCCTCTTTGATCCATTGGTGTTTAGATGTGTGTTGTTTAATTTCCACATTTTTGTAAATTTTTCAGTTTTTGTTCTCTTACTGGTTTTTAGTTTTATACCACTGTGGTCGGAAAAGGTATTGCTATAATTTCAATCATTTTAAGTGTGCTAAGACTGTTCTGTGACCTATTATATGATCTATTCTGAGGAATGTTCTGTGTGCATTTGAGAAAAATGTGTATTCTGCTACTGTTTGAAGGAATCTTCTGTGTATGTTTGTTAAGTCTATGTGGTCTAAAGTATGGTTAAAATTCAATGGTTCCTTATTGATTTCTGTCTGGATGATCTATCCATTGTTGAAAGTCAGTATTTAAGTTTTCCACTATATTGTATCATTTCTATTTCTTCCTTCTTATCTGCTAGTATTTACATTATATATTTATATGCTCCAGTGTTGGGTGCATATATACTTATGCTCATTATATCTTTCTAATAAATTGACCCCTTTGCATTATATAATCACCCTCTTTATCTTTGGTGACCATTATTGAATTAAAGTATATTTTGTCTCATATAAGTATAGGTACACTTGTTTTCTTTTTTTTTAATGTCTGTAGTTTTTTTATTATTATTATGTTATGTTAATCACCATACACTTGTTTTCTTTTGATTTCCACTTTCACGAATATTTTTTTGGGGGGGGAATAGATATCTGTTAATATTTCTTTTTTTTTCTTCTTTTTTTTCCGATATGTGCCCTCTTTAATACCCATGACCAGGCTAACCCATCCCCCCACCCCCTGCCCCTCCAGAACCTTCAGTTTGTTTCTCAGAGTCCATAGTATCTCATGTTTCATCTCCCCCTCCGATTTCCCCCCTTCATTTTTCCCTTCCTGCTATCTTCTTCTTTTTTTAACATGCAATGTATGATTTGTTTCAGAGGTACAGGTCTGTGATTCAACAGTCTTACACAATTCACAGCGCTCACCATAGCACATACCCTCCCCAATGTCTATCACCCAGCCAACCCATGCCTCCCACCCCCCACCACTCCAGCAAACCTCAGTTTGCTTCCTGAGATTAAGAATGCCTCATATCAGGGCAGAGCAAGATGGCGGGGGGTTAGAAGACCTAAATTTCATCTGGTCCCAGGAATTCAGCTGGATAGGGATCAAACCATTCTGAACACCTATGAACTCAACAGAAGATTGAAGAAAAGAATAGCAACAACTCTCTGAACAGAAAAGCGACCACTTTCTGGAAGGTAGGACGTGTGAAGTGAATCCGAGGCAATATTCAGGAAGATAGACGAGGGGGAAGGGGCCTCCATCCACCAATTCTGGCAAGTGATAGAGCTGCAGAGCACAAAATTGGAACTTTTAGAAGTCAGCTCCGCTGAGGGACGTCGCTCCAGTGGCTAAGCAGGGGGTGGAAACCTCACAGGACAGTGTGGTCTCAGGACCCTCGGGGTCACAGAAAGACCAGGGGTGCCTGAGTGCAGCAGAGCTCCCAGGTATCAAAGCAGGGAAGCCGGATGCAGAGACAGAGCTGAGGAGCAGGCTTTCAGCTCGGGGTTGCCATGAACTGTGATCCGCAGCATAGTCGTGCACCTGCACTTCCAGCAGGGACCCAACAAGTGGCAGATCCAGAGAGACTCCCCTTCCTCCCCTGGGAGGAGCAGCATGGGAGCGCACTGCAGGAATCTGCTGGGTTTGGAGACTCCACACCGGGTCATGTGCCAGAGATAGAAATGCTTGGTCACAGGCCAAGTGAGCATGGAGTGTGGCTGGAGACCGGGGAGACGGGAGTGCTTGACTGTCTTATCTGGGGGCGCACTGAGGAGTGGGGCCCTGAGTTCACGGCCCCTCAGGGGCAGAGATTGGGAGGCCGCCATTTTCACTTTCATTCTCCAAAGCTGAACAGAAAGCTTACAGGGAACAAAAGCTTCTGAGAGCAAACCCGAGCAGATTACTTAGCCCGACTGGCAAGGGCAGGGCAATTCTGCCTCCAGCAAAGTCATTTGGGAACCAGGACAACCGGCCCCACCCCTAGAAGATCAGGAAGAACAGCCAGCCAAGACCAAGTTTACTGATCAATGAGAACGGCAGAACTCGAGCCCTAGGGGAACACTGCACATAGAATTCATGGCTTTTTCCCCATGATTCTTTAGTCTTTCAAAGTTAATTTTTTTAACTCTCTTTTTTTTATTTTTCTTTTTCCCTTTTTCAACCAACATCTTATCAATCCTTTTTTTAAAAAACATTTTTATTTTTTGTTTTTAGAGTCATATTCTATCCCTTCATAGTAGTTACCCTTATTTTTGGCATATATATATAAGTTGTTCTCTCTTTAAAATTTTGGGATACAATTTCTTTTAAAACATCAAAATATACCCTAAATCTCTAGTGTGTGGCTTTGTTCTGGTCTCCTGCCTGATCACATTCTCTCCCTTTTTATTTCTAATCCTCTTCTTTCTTTTTTCAAACAACCTCTCATCAATTCCTTTTATAAAATATTTTATAATTTTCATCTTTGCAGTCATATTCCAACCCTTCATCATATTAACCCTTATTTTTGTACATATATAAGTTCTTCTTTCTTTAAAATTTTAGGAAGCACGTTCCTTTAACAGACAAAAATACACCCAAAATCTAGTGTGTGGCACTGATCTATGCACCAGCCTGATCATATTTAATCATATTTTTTTGTTTTGTTCTGTTTTTATTTGTTTTTATCTTTTTTATCTTTTTCTTTTTCTTTTTCTTTAGATTTTTCTTTCCCTTTCTTTTCCCCCAGTCTCAGGTTTTTTCTGATTTCTTTAGAGGATATTTGTTGGGGATGTTTTTACCCTGTTAGCATTTTGTTCTCTCATTCATCTATTCTCCTCTGGACAAAATGACAAGATGGAAAAAATCACCTCAACAAAAAGAACAAGAGGCAGTACCAACTGCTAGGGACCTACTCAATAAGGACATTAATACGATGTCAGAACTAGAGTTCAGAATGATGATTTTAAAGATACTACCTGGGCTTGAAAAAAGCGTGGAATATTAGAGAAACTCTTTCTGGAGAAATAAAAGAACTAAAATCTAACCAAGTTGAAATCAAAAAGGCTATTAATGAGGTGCAATCAAAAAATGGGGGCTCTAAGTACTAGGATAAATGAGGCAGGAGAGAGAATTAGCAACATAGAAGACAAAATGATGGAAATAAAGAAGCTGAGAAAAAGAGAGATAAACAACTACTGGATCACAAGGGCAGGATTTGAGAGATAAGTGATACCGTAAGACAAAACAACATTAGAATAATTGGGATCCCAGAAGAAGAAGATAGAGAGAGGGGCAGAAGGTATTTTGGAGCAAATTATTGCAGAGAACTTCCCTAATTTGGGGAAAGAAACAGGCATCAAAATCCAGGAGGCACAGAGAACCCCTCTCAAAATCAATAAAAATAGGTCAACACCCGACATCTAGTAGGAACAAATGAGTCTCAGAAACAACACGAAAATCCTGAGAGCAGCTTGGGAGAAGAGATATGTAACCAACAATGGTAGAAACATTAGATTGGCAAAAAACCTATCCACAGAGACCTGGCAGGCCAGAAAGGACTGGCATGATATATTCAGAGCAGTAAATGAGAAAAATATGCAGCCAAGAATACTATATCCAGCTAGGCTGTCACTGAAAACAGAAGGAGTTGTCCCTTTTTATTTAAAGCTTTTTATCTAGAGCTTCCAGGACAAATGAAAACTAAAGGAATTTGCAAACACAAAACCAGCCCAACAAGAAATATTGAAAGGGGTCCTATAAGCAAAGAGAGAGCCTAGAAGCATCATAAACCAGAGAGGAACATAGACAATATACAGTGACAGTCACCTTACAGGCAATACAATGGCACAAAATTTATATCTTTCAATAGTTACCCTGAATGTAAATGGAATAAATGTGCCACTCAAAAGACACAGGCTATCAGATTGGGTAAAAAAAAAAACAAGACCCACAGATATGCTGTCTGTAAGAGACTCATTTTAGACCCAAAGTCACCCCCAGATTGAAAGTGAGGGGGTGGAAAAACATTTACCATGGTAATGGACACCAAAAGAAAGCTTGGGTGGCAATCCTTATATCAGACAAATTAGTTTTTAAACCACAGACTGTAATAAGAGATGAGGAAGGACACTATATCCTACTTAAAGGGTCTATCCAACAAGAAGATCTAACAATGGTAAATATCTATGCCCCTAACATGGGAGCAGCCACTTATATAAAGCAATTAATAACAGAAACAAAGAAACACATTGACAACAATACAATAATACTGGGGGACGTTAACACCCCCCTCATTGAAATGGACAGATCATCTAAGCAAAAGATCAACAAGGAAATAAAGACTTTAAATGACACACTGGAACAAATGGACTTGACAGATATATTCAGAACATTCCATCCCAAAACAACAGAATAGACATTCTTCTCTAGTGCCCATGGAACATTATCCAGAATAGATCACGCCCTAGGTCACAAATCAGGACTCAACTGGAACCAAAAGATTGGATTCATTCCTTGCATATTTTCAGACCACAATGCTTTGAAACTAGAACTCAATCACAAGAGGAAAGTCGGAAAGAACTCAAATACATGAAGGCTAAAGAGCATTCTACTAAAGAATGGATGGGTCAACCAGGAAATTAAAGAAGAACTAAAAAAATCCATGGAAACAAATGAAAATGAAAACACAACTCTTCAAAACCTTTGGGATGCAGCAAAGGCAGTCCTAACAGAAAAGTGTATAGCAATAAAAGCCTTTCTTAAGAAACAAGAAAGGTCTCAAATACACAACCTACCACTACACCTAAAAGAGCTGGAGAGAGACAACAGCAAATAAAGCCTAAACCCAGCAGGATAAGAGAAATAGTAAAGATCAGAGCAGAAATCAATGAAATAGAAGCCAAAAGAACAATAGAACGGATCAATGAAACTAGGAGTTGGTTCTTTGAAAGAATTAACAAGATTGATAAACCCCTGGCCAGACTCATCAAAAAGAAAAGAGAAAGGACCCACATAAATAAAATCATGAATGAAAGAGGAGAGATCACAACCAACACCAAAGAAATACAAACAGTTATAAGAATATATTATGAGCAACTCTATGCCAGCAAATTAGATAATCTGGAAGAAATGGATGCATTCCTAGAGATGGCTCAACTACCAAAATGAACCAGGAAGAAATAGAAAACCTGAACAGACATATAACCACTAAGTAAATTGAAGCAGTCATCGAAAACCTCCCAAAAAACAAATGCCAAGGGCTAGATGGCTTCCCAGGGGAATTCTACCAAACATTTCAAGAATTAATACCTATTCTTCTGAACTTGTTCCCAAAAATAGAAATGGAAGGAAAACTTCCAAACTTGTTTTATGAAGCCACCATTGCCTTGATTCCAAAACCAGACAAAGACCCCATCAAAAAGGAGAATTACAGACCAATATCCCTGATGAACACAGATGCAAAAATTCTCACCAAAATACTGGCCAATAGGATCCAACAGTACATTAAAAGGATTATTCACCATGACCAAGTGGGATTTATTCCTGGGCTGCAAGGTTGGTTCAACATCCACAAATCAATCAATGTGATAGAATACATTAATAAAAGAAGGAACAAGAACCATATGATCCTCTCAATAGATGCAGAAAGAGCATTTGACAAAGTACAGCAACCTTTCTTCATCGAAACTCTTCAGAGTATAGGGATAGATTGTACATACCTCACTATCATAAAAGCCATCTATGAAAAACTCTCAGCGAATATCATTCTCAATGGAGAAAAACTGAGAACTTTCCCCCTAAGGTCAGGAACACAGCAGGGATGTCCACTATCACCACTGCTATTCAACATAATCTTAGAAGTCCTAGCCACAGCAATCAGAAAACAAAAAGAAATCAAAGGCATCCGTACCAGCAAAAACGAAGTCAAATTCTCACTCTTTGCAGATGATATGATACTTTATGTGGAAAAACCAAAGATTCCACCCCAAAACTGCTAGAACTCATACTGGAATTCAGTGAAGTGGCAGGATATAAAATCAATACACAGAAATAAGAGGCATTCCTATTCAACTGAACAAGACAGAAGAAGGAGAAATTAAGGAGTCAATATCATTTACAATTGCACCCAAAACAATAAGATACCTAGGAATAAATCTAACTGAAGAGGCAAAGAATCTGTACACAGAAAACTGTAAAATACTCATGAAGGAAATTGAGGAAGACACATAGAAATGGAAAAACTTTCCATGCTCATGGATTGGAAGAACAAATATTGTGAAGATGTCAAAGCTACCCAGAGCAATCTACACATTCAATGCAATCCCCATCAAATACCATCCCCTTTTTTCAAAGAAATGGAACAAATAACCCTAAATTTTGTATGGAACCAGAAAAGACCCTGAATAGCCAGAAGTGTGGAAAAAGAAAAGCAAAGCTGGCGGCATCACAATTCCGGACTTCAAGCTCTATTACAAAGCTGTCATCATCCAGACAGTATGGTACTGGCACAAAAACAGACACATAGATCAATGGAACAAAAGAGAGTCCAGAAATGGACCCTCGACTCTATAGTCAACCAATCTTCGACAAAACAGGAAAGAATGTCCAATGGAAAAAAGACATTCTTTTCAACAAATGCTGTTGGAAATTTGGATAGCCACATGCAGAAGAATGAAACTGGACCATTTCCTTACACTACACACAAAAATAGACTCAAAATGGTTGAAAGACCTCAATGTGAGGCAAGAGTCCATCCACATCCTGAAGGAGAACACAGGCAAAAACCTCTTCAACCTCAGCTGCAGCAACTTCTTCCTAGAAACATCGCCAAAGGCAAGGTAAGCAAGGTCAAAAATGAACTATTGGGATCTCATCAAGATAAAAAGCTTTTGCACAGCAAAAGAAAAAGTCAACAAAGCCAAAAGACAACCGACAGAATGGGAGAAGATATTTGCAAACGACATATCAGATAAAGGGCTAGTATCCAAAATCTATAAAGAACTTCTTAAACTCAATACCCAAAGAACAAATGATCCAATCATGAAATGGGCAGAAGACATGAAGAGACATTTTTCCAAAGAAGACATCCAAATGTCCAAAAGACACATGAAAAAGTGCTTAACATCGCTTGGCTTCAGGGAAATCCAAATCAAACCCTCAATGAGATATCACCTCACATCAGTCAGAATGGTTAAAATTAACAAGTCAGGAAATGAAAGATGTTGGCGGGGATGTGGAGAAAGGCAAAACCTCCTACACTGTTGGTGGGAATGCAAGCTGGTGCAGCCACTCTGGAAAACAGTATGGAGGTTCTTCAAAACGTTGAAAATAGAGCTAACATATGAATCAGCAATTGCACTACTGGGTATTTACTCCAAAGATACAAATGTAGGGATCAAAAGAGGAGCACCCGATGTTTATAGCAGCAATGTCCACAATAGCCAAACTGTGGAAAGAGTCAAGATGTCCATCAACAGATGAACGGATAAAGAAGAAGTGGTATATATATGCAATGGAATATTATGCAGCCATCAAAAAGAATGAAATCTTGCCATTTGCAATGATGTGGATGGAACCGGAGGGTGTTATGCTGAGTGAAATAAGTCAATCAGAGAAAGACACGTATCATATGACCTCACTGGTATGAGGAATTCTTAATCTCAGGAAACAAACTGACAGTGGCTGGAGTGGTGGGGGGTGGGAGGGATGGGGTGGCTGGGTGATAGACATTGGGAAGGGTTTGTGCTATGGTGAGTGCTGTGAAGTGTGCAAGACTGTTGAATCACAGATCTGTACCTCTGAAGCAAATAATATATGTTTTAAAAAAGAAAGGAGAAGGAGAAGATAGCAGGAGGGGAAGAATGAAAGTGGGGAAATCGGAGGGGGAGATGAACCATGATAGACTATTGACTCTGAAAAACAAACTGAGGGTTCTAGAGGGGAGGGGGGTGGGAGGATGGGTTGGCCTGGTGATGGGTATTAAAGAGGGAACGGTCTTCATGGAGCACTGGGTGTTATACGCAAACAAAGAATCATGGAACACTACATCAAAAACTAATGATGTAATGTATAGTGATCATCTAACATAATTTAAAAAAAAGAGAAACTAGAAATGCTCCCCAAAAAACGTATTCCTCATATCAATGAGATCATATGATATGTCATATGTCCTTCTCTGATTGACTAATTTTACTCAGCATAATACCCTCTAGTACCATCCAAACTGTTGTTAATGGTAAGATTTCATTTTTTGATGGCTGCATAATATTCCATTGTATATATATACCACATCTTCTTTATCCATTCATCTGTTGATGGACATCTTGGCTCATTCCATAGTTTGGCTACTGTCGACAATGCTACTATAAACTTCGGGGTGCACATACCCCTTTGGTTCCCTACATTTGTATTTGGGGTAAATACCCTTAGTGCAATTGCTGGGTCATATGGTAGCTCCTTTTTCAACTTTTTGAGGGACCTCCATACTCTTTTCCAGAGTGGTTGCACCGGCTTGCATTCTCACCAACAGTGTAGGAGGGTTCCCCTTTCTCCACATCCCTGACAATATCTGTCGTTTCCTGATTTGTTAATTTTAGCCATTCTGACTGGTGTGAGGTGGTATCTCACTGAGGTTGGGATCTGGATTTCCATGATGCCTTTTTCATGTGTCTGTTGGCCATTTGGATGTCTTTGAAAAATGTCTCTTCATGTCTTTTGCCCATTTCTTGATTGGATCATTTGTTCTTTGGGTGTTGAGTTTGATAAGATCTTTATAGATTTTGGATACTAGCCCTTTACCTGATATGTCATTTGCAAATATCTTCTCCCATTCTGTCAGTTGTCTTTTGGTTTTGTTGATTGTTTCTTTTGCTGTGCAAAAGCTTTTGATCTTGATGAAGTCCTAAGAGTTCATTTTTGTCCTTGCTTCAATGCCTTTGGCGATATTTCTAAGAAAAAGTTGTTGTGGCTGAGGTCAAAGAGGTTTCTGCCTGTGTTCTCCTTTAGGATTTTGATGGACTCCTGTCTCACATTGAGGTCTTTCAAACATTTTGAGTCTATTTTTGTGTGTGGTGTAAGGAAATGGTCCAGTGTCATACTTCTGCATGTGCCTATCCAATTTCCCATCACCATTTGTTGAAAAGACTGTCTTTTTTCCATTGGACATTCTTTCCTACTTTGTCGAAGATTAGTTGACTATAGAGTTGAGGATCCATTTCTGGGCTCTCTATTCTGTTCCTTTGATCTATGTGTCTGTATTTGTGCCAGTGCCATGCTGTCTTGATGATCACATCTTTGGAATAGAGTTTGAAGTCTGGAATTGTGATGCCACCAGCTTTGATTTCCTTTTTCAACATTCCTCTGGCTATTCGGGATTTTTTCTGGCTCCATAAAATTTTAGGATTATTTGTTCCATTTTTGAAAAAAAGTGGATAGTATTTTGATAGGGATTGCATTAAATGTGTAGATTGCTCTAGGAAGCATTGACATCTTCACAATATTTGTTCTCTAATCCATTAGCATGGCACGGTTTTCCATTTCTTTGTGTCTTCCTCAATTTCTTTCATGAGTATTTTATAGTTTTCTGAGTACAGATCCTTTGCCTCTTTGATAAGATTTATTCCTAGGTATCTTATGGTTTTGGGTGCAATTGTAAATGGGATCAACTCCTTAATTTCTCCTTCTTCTTTCTTGTTGTGGGTGTATAGGAATGCCATGGATTTCTTTGTATTGATTTTATATCCTGCCACTTCACTGAATTCCCGTATGAGTTCTAGCAGTTTTGGGGTGGAGTCTTTTGGGTTTTCCACATAAAATATCATATCATCTGCAAACAGTGAGAGTTTGACTTCTTTGCCGATTCAGATGCCTTTTATTTCTTTTTGTTGTCTGATTACTGCGGCTAGGAGTTCTAATACTATGTTGAATAACAGTGGTGATAGTGGACATCCCTGCCATGTTCCTGACTTTAGGGGGAAAGCTCTCAGTTTTTCCCCATTGAGAATGATATTTGCTGTGGGTTTTTCATAGATGGCTTTTACGATCTTGAGGTATGTACCCTCTATCCCTATACTCTGAAGAATTTTCTTCAAGAAAGGATGCTGTACTTTGTCCAATGATTATTCTGCATCTATTGAGAGGATCATATGGTTCTTATTCTTCCTTTTATTAATGTATTGTATCTCAACGATTGATTTGGATGTTGAAGCAATCTTGGAGCCCAAGGATAAATTCCTCTTGGTTGTGGTGAATAATCAATTTAATGTACTGTTGGATCCTACGACTAGTATTTTGTTGAGAATTTTTGCATCCATGTTCATCAAAGATATTGGTCTGTAATTCTCCTTTTTGATGGGGTCTTTGTTTGGTTTTGGGATCAAGGTAATGGTGGCCTCATAAAACGAGTTTGGAAGTTTTCCTTCCAATTCTATTTTTTGGAACAGGTTCAGAAGAATAGGTATTAATTCTTCTTGAAATGTTTGGTAGAATTCCCCTGGGAAGCCATCTAGCCCTTGGCATTTGTTTTGATGATTTTTGATGACTGCTTCAATTTCCTTAGTGGTTATATGTCTGTTCAGGTGTTCTATTTCTTCCTGGTTCAGTTTTGGTAGTTGAGCCATCTCTAGGAATGCATCCATTTCTTCCAGATTAACTAATTTGCTGGCATATAGTTGCTCATAATATGTTCTTACAACTGTTTGTATTTCTTTGGTATTGGTTGTGTTCTCTCCTCTTTCATTCATGATTTTATTTATTTGGGTCCTTTCTCTTTTCTTTTTGGTGTGTCTGACCAGGGGTTTATCAATCTTGTTAATTCTTTCAAAGAACCAGCTCCTAGTTTTGTTGATCTGTTCTACTGTTCTTTTGGCTTCTATTTCATTGATTTCTGCTCTGATCTTTATTATTTTTCTTCTCCTGCTGGGTTTAGGCTTTATTTGCTGTTCTTTCTCCAGCTCCTTTAGGTGTAGGGTTAGGTTGTGTATTGGAGACACAAATTTTGTCTCTTATTTCCTGATAAAGGCTTGTATTGGTATATATTTTCCTCTTAGGACCACTTTTGCTGCATCCCAAAGATTTTGAAAAGTTGTGTTTCATTTTCATTTGTTTCCGTGGATTTTTTTTAGTTCTTCTTTAATTTCCTGGTTGACTCATTCGTTCTTTAGTACAATGCTCTTTAGCCTCCATGTATTTAAATTCTTTCCGACTTTCCTTTTGTGATTGAGTTCTAGGTTCAAAGCGTTGTGGTCCAAATATATGCAAGGAATGAGTGCAATCTTTCGGTACCAGTTGAGAACTGATTTGTGACCTAGGATGATCTATTCTGGAGACTGTTCCATGGGCAACCAAGAAGAATGTGTATTCTGTTGCTTTGGGATGGAATGTTCTGAATATATCTGTCAAGTCCATTGGGTCTAGTGTGTCATTTAAAGTCTTTATTTCTTTGTTGATCTTTTCTTCGATGATCTGTCCTTTTCAGTGAGCAGGGTGTTAAAGTCTACCACTATTATTTTATTGTTGTTGATGTGTTTCTTTGCTTTTGTTATTAATTGGCTTATATAAGTGGCTGCTCCCATGTTAGGGGCATAGATATTTACAATTGTTAGATCTTCTTGTTGGATAGACCCTTTAAGTATGATAGAGTGTCCTTCCTCATCTCTTATTACAGTCTGTGGTTTAAAATCTAATTTGTCTGATACAAGGATTGCTACCCAAGCTTTCTTTTGGTGTCCATTCCATGGTAAATTGTTTTCCAGCCCCTCACTTTCAATCTGGGGGTGTCTTTGGGTCTAAAATGAGTCTCTTGCAGACAGCATACCGATAGGTCTTGTTTTTTTTTTTTTTTTTCCAATCTGATAGCCTGTGTCTTTTGATTGGGGCATTTAGCCCATTTACATTCAGGGTAACTATTGAAAGATATGAATTCAGTGCTATTGTATTGCCTGTAAGGTGACTGTCACTGTATATTTTCTTTGTCCCTTTCTGGTCTATGTTGCTTCTAGGCTCTCTCTTTGCTTATAGGACCCCTTTCAATATTTCTTGTTGGGCTGGTTTCATGTTTGCAAATTCCTTTAGTTTTTGTTTGTCTTGGAAGCTTTTTATCTCTCCTATTTTCAGTGACAGCCTAGCTGGATATAGTATTCTTGGCTGCATATTTTTCTCATTTAGTGCCCTGAATATATTATGCCTGTCCTTTCTGGCCTGCCAGGTCTCTGCAGATAGGTCTGTTGCCAATCTAATGTTCCTACCATTGAGGTTACAGGTCTCTTCTCCCGAGCTGCTCTCAGGATTTTCTATTTGTCTCTGAGACTCATAAGTTTTACTGTTAGATGTCGGGGTATTGACCTATTTTTATTGATTTTGAGGAGGGTCCTCTGTGCCTTCTGGAATTTAATGCCTGTTTCTTTCCCCAAATTAGGGAAGTTCTCTGTTATAATTTGCTCCAATATACCTTCTGCCCCTCTCTCTTTTTCTCCTTCTTTTTGGATCCCATTTATTCTACTGTTGTTTCATCTTATGGTATCACTTATCTCTCGAATTCTGCCCTCATGCTCCAGTAGTTGTTTCTCTCTTTTTCTCAGCCTCTTTATTTCCATCATTTGGTCTTCTTTTTCACTAATTCTCTCTTCTGCCTCATTTATCCAAGCAGTTAGAGCCTCCATTTTTGAGTTCACCTCATTAATAGCCTTTTTGATTTCGACTTGGTTAAATTTTAGTTCTTTTTTTCTCCTGAAAGGGTTTCTCTAATATCGTCCATGCTTTTTTCAAGCCCAGGTAGTATCCTTAAAATCATTATTCTGAACTCTAGTTCTGACATCGTATTAATATCCTTATTGATTAGGTCCCTGCTCTCGTGTTCTTTTTTTTGAGGTGATTTTTTCCATCTTGCCATTTTGTCCAGAGGAGAATAGATGAATGAGAGAAAAAAATTCTAGCAGGTTAACAACAACTTCAGAAAAATGTACACTAAACAAATCAGGGAGACCGGAAACTGGTGGAAAAGAAAGGGAAAGAAAGAAAAAAAAGATAAGGATAAAAAAGAAATGAAAGCATATGATCAAATATGATCAGATTGGTGCATAGTTCAGTGCCACACACTAGATTTTGGGTGTATTTTGGTCTGTTAGAA
>NW_027397124.1:595825-610868 GCF_003265705.2 Callorhinus ursinus | reverse complement strand
AAAAGAAAATTAAAAAAATTAACTTTGAAAGACTAAAGAATCATGAGAAAAAAGCAATGAATTCTATGTGCTGTATTCCCCTAGTGCTGGAGTTCTGCAGTTCTCATTGATCGGTAAACTTGGTCTTGGCTGGCTGTTCTTGCTGATCTTCTGGGGGAGGGGACCATTGCCATGGTTCTCAAATGTTTTTGCTGGAGGCCGAATTGCCCCGTCCTTGCTGGGGGCGGGCTAAGAAAGCTGCTTAGGTTTGCTCTTGGGAGCTTTTGTTCCCTGCAAGCTTTCTGTACAGCTTTGGAGGATGAGAGTGAAAATGGTGGCTTCCTAATCTCTGCCCCGGAGGAGCTCAGAACTCGGGGCTCCACTCCTCAGTGAGCCCCCAGAGAAAAGCAGTCAATCACTCCTGTCTCCCCAGTCTACAGCCACACTCCGTGCTCACCTGGCTTGTGACCGAGCATTTCTATCTCTGGCTCCCAACCCCATGTGGAGTCTCCAAACCCAGCAATTCCCTGGGGTATGCTCCCACACTGCTCCTCCCAGGGGAAGAAGGGGAGTCTCCCCAGATCTGCCACTTGTTGGGTCCCTGCTGTAAGAGCAGTGGCCCGACTGTGCCACGGATCATGGTTTATGGCAACCCCGAGCTGGGAGCCCACTCCTCAGCTCCATCTCTGCAGCTGGCTTCCCTGCTCCAATACCTGGGAGCTCTGCCACACTCAGGCATCCCTGTCTTTCTGTGACCCCTAGGGTCCTGAGACCACACTGTCCCAGTGAGGATTCCACCCCCTGTTTAGCCACTGGCGTTATGTTCCTCAGCAGAGCTGACTTCTAACATTTCTGATTTTGTGCTCTGCTGCTGTATCACTTGCCGGTAGCGGCTGACAGTGGCCCCCTCCCCCACCATCTATCTTCCTGAATATTGGCTCAGATTCACTTCTCCGCACATCGTACCTCCCAGAAAGTGGTCGCTTTTCTGTTCAGACAGTTGCTGCTATTCTTTTCTTCGATCTTCTGTTGAATATGCACGTGTTCAGAATGGTTTGATCCTTATCTAGCTGAATTCCTGGGACCAGAGGAAATTTAGGTCTCCTACTCCTCCACCATCTTGCTCCTCCCCCATGAATATCTTTTTCCAACTCTCCAGTTTGAAATATATCCTTATGTGTTTTCCTTAACCTGAATTGAATCTCCCACAGGCAGTATATTATGGAGTCTTTTTTTTTCTACCCAACTACTCCATGACTTTTGATTAGAGATCAATCCATTTCCATTTGTAATAATTATTGATAGGTAAGAACTCATTAATAACATCTTATTGTTTTCTGGTTGTTTTACTGTTTTCTTATTTCTTTTTCCCTCTTTTGGTGTCTTTCTTTGTGAATTGATGATTGTGTATAATGGTGTGTTTTTGCTCCCCTCTTTTGTGAATCTACTGTAGGTTTCTGCTTTGTGGTTACCATGAGGCTTACATAAACCTCTTGTAGATACGTCTTTTTATGTAAATAACTTAACTTTGATCACCTACAAAAACTCTACCCTTTTATTCCCCTCTTTACTGTTTTTGCTGTCATAATTTTCTTTTTATGTATTTATTAACAAATTGTTGTAGCTATAGCTATTTTCAATACTTTTGTACTTTAACCCCTGTACTAGATTTAAGTGATCAATGGTAGAACATATTACAATATTAAAGTATTCTGACTTTGAGTATATCCTTATCTTTACCGGTCTTTTGTATATTGTTATATGTTTTCTTCTCCCTTTTTTTTTTTAAAGATTCCACCCATTTATTTGACAGAGACACAGCGAGAAAGGGAACACAGTAGAAGTGAGAGAGGGAGAAGCAGGCTTCCCACAGAGTGGGGAGCACAATGCAGGGCTCGATCCCGGGACCCTGGGATCATGACCTGAGCTGAAGGCAGATGCTTAATAACTAAGCCACCCAGGGACCCTGTCATATGTTTTCATGTTATGAATTAGTGTTCTTTGGTTTCTACTTGAAGAATTCATTTTAGCTTTTCTCGTAAGTCAGTTCTAGAGGTAATGAATTTCCTCAGCTTCTGTTTGGAAACAGTTCTTATTTCTTCATGTCTAATGGAGTCTTTTGCCTCCTAAAATATTATTGATTGGCAGTTGTGTTTTTTTCTTTCTTTCAGCATTTTGAATATATCATTCCACTGCCTCCTGTCCTGTCCTGTACAGTTTCTGAGAAATCTTCTGAAAGCCTTATGGATATTCCCTTCTAAATTATAAGTTTTTTCTCTTTTGCTGGTTTTAAGATTCTTTTTGCCCTTATTTTTCACATTTTTATTATAATATGTCTTAAAGATGATCACTTTAAGTTGATTTGTTGTTGTTGTTGTCAACCTATGAAATTCATAATCTTAGATATCCAAATATCTCTCTAGACTCAGGAAGTCCTCAGCCATTATTTTTTAAATTAAGTTTTCTTCCCTGTTTTCCTGCATTTCATTCTCTTGTTGGAATTTTAATAATTCAAAAATGTGTATTTTTGATGGTATCCCACAGATCATACAAGCTTTTTCACACTTTCCACTCTTGTTTTTGGCAGAGAGGACAAAATAAATGACATCTTATGCCACCATTGTGCTGACATTATTTCCCTGTCTATATATTTCTAAAGATTTTATTTATTTGTTTATTTATTTATTTATTTGAGAGAGAGACAAAGCATGAGTGGGGGGCAGGGAGAGGGGCTGAAAGAGAGGGAGAAACAGGCTCCCAACTGAGCAGGGAGCCTGATGTGGGGCTCAATCCCAGGACTCCTGGATCATGACCTGAGCAGAAGGCAGATGCTTAACCAACAGAGCCACCCAGGCACTCCATGTCTATATTTTTGTATGTATTCTCCACTAACCCCAAAGTCATATTAGTATTAAAATCAAGTAGTTATAATAACTTTATAATTTATAAATAATTTTAATAGTAATTAAATGCATGCATAAATGAGTGCAAAAACAAATGATTAGAATAAAAAAACTATACTGTATTTGGAGAGGCAATTTTAAAAGCATAAGCCTTCTTAGGCTTATTTTTTAGGCTATTTCACTATGCTTGTGCATTTAGATTACATAAAAATAAGTGAATTATAAAAATATTTTGGCTTTTAGAAAACAAAAATGTTACATATTGAACTGTCATGAAAGGAAAAGTAAAACATGATGGGTTTTTTTCCCGTAATAGTACTTGGATTATTTAGGAAATGATTAAGGGTTTGAACTACCACTATTCAGAATAGATTGTAAAGATAAGAATTTTTAAGTTTTGAAACAATGAAAACAGACATGAATAAAATCTCTGAGAGCATGAGCATTGTGGGTAAGGTGCACACTTGTTTAAACAGATCACAGAACGTTAGAAAAAAAAAGTCTCAAAAATTTAAACTAAAATTTCACAGGGCAATTCCAAACAGAACTTTCTTTTTCATTATTTTCCAATTCCACTTGGCTCAAAACCTTTCTTTTCTTTATGCTATGACTTAAAAACACTGCATGCCCACATTGTACTTATGATACTATTTCCTCAGCCATGAATTGTATCAATCATTAACAAACTTTTAGTCAGCTATACATATTATGAAGACAGTTACATTTAATGTTAGAAGTTTGGAGATGAAAAACATAAATTAGGAAGCAATTATCTTATATTAAGCTTAATCAAATAATCCATTTGAATGTGTAACACATGAACCTTGCACCTTCCATTCTAGTCCATCTCTACTAGAGATTGGTTTAAGGAAGAAAGTTTTTTTCTGGTTACCTTTCAGCTTAAGGCCCCAGTTCCAGTTTGAATCTGATTCTCAAAAGAAAAAAAATATATATATATGTATATGTATATATGTCATATATATTTGCTTATCAATTTCTTCTTTATCTTCCTGATAACAGGCTATTTGACTTCCTTATAACAGATGTTACTTTCAGCCAACAAGTTACAGTATGAATATCCAGCATATTATTCATTTATTCAAAAATATTTAACATTCTTTTTGTGTGCCACTTCCTTTGTGAGATATTATTAAACCAGAGGAGGCAGGCAATGTCCCTACTTTCAAGGAGCTTTCTACTAGTAAAGAGAGGAGTTATGTTAGTAATTACAATAAAGTGTGATAAGAGCTATAAAGAGGAAAGAAGAGGATGATATGGAAACATATAAAACAGGACACTCAACTTGGGGAAAGTGGACGTTGTAGATAGAGCATGAACATTCAGAGGCTAAATAGTGTAGACCAAAAAAATATCATGTAGACTGAAAAGCAGTTTGCCAAATATGAGGCAGAAGAATCAGGCAAAGGGTAGATGTGTCACAAACATAAACTTTATAAAATTAAAAACAATGGGAAGATATTGCTTTCCTTTTTGAAGATAATATAATTATATTTGCAATA
Organism: Callorhinus ursinus; assembly: GCF_003265705.2. NCBI lineage: Eukaryota > Metazoa > Chordata > Mammalia > Carnivora > Otariidae > Callorhinus > Callorhinus ursinus. The sequence continues at coordinate 606,466 of NW_027397124.1, read as the reverse complement.
TGGAAAACTGGTGTTGACTACAGTATAGAAAATGGGTTGAAAGTAAATGAGAATGGAGGCCATCAGAGCAGTTTGAAAGTTTGTTGCAGTGGTCTTGAACAAGAATTTACCTCAATTAGAGAAATGACAATAAAAATAGAAAGGCATGGAAACATATGAAATATTTTTTGTTTACATTATAGAATTATAAATACTTGGTTACTAATCCTACTGGTGTCACTCTCTGAACCAACTAACTCAAATTTGAATGTTTTTGCTGGGTAGATGTTTTACTTAGGAAAAATCCAAAAAAGGACTGAGTCAAAATGATGTATTGCATAGAAGAGAATTTCCCAACTTTGTATGCATGTTAGGGGAAAAAAAAAAAAGCTGGGCATTTGCTTTAGAACATCTCATTAAGCATGGGTGTGCATTTTGCACCACGCTTCTTGTAGCTGTAAAGCAGGAGATGTAAAAATGTCCTCATGCGGAAATAACAGAAGACCTGAAACTTAAAATTGATTAGGACTTTTGGTATTCCATAATGTTACCACATGAAATCAACATTAAGAAAATGAAGCATGTAAGGAAACATGTGCTACCCTGATCCTCAGTCATCTGAAGCCCACATGTAACATTTATCAAATAAGAAACAAAATACACAAGCAATGACACTTTTATATTCTGAGACCACCTGTGAGGCCAAGTGAAACATACAAATGTTTATTTTTCTTAGTAGATGAATAAAAATTGAAAGATACCTAGGGCAAGAAACATTTTTAGTCTCTTCCCACTCCATACTATTTTTTTTCCATTTTCTTGTCCCTTGAGTCCACATGTCATGAGCGATTCTTCAAAAGAAATATATTACACTTGCCAGTTTCCAATAAATTAAACACAGACATGATATAAAATCAAAATATAAAAAAAGGATGTCATTTTCAGGAGCAAAAATGGAATTGGAAGTCTTCTCTTTGCCCTTCTCTTTCTTGGCCACTACCAAGAATATATTTCAGAAAAAGGGAAGGAAGAGGAGGAGGAAAAAAAGAAAAGAGCAAGTGGAGATGAAGAAAGAAGTAAAGAAGAAACAGAAAGAAGAAACAGTTTTGTGTTGTGAGAACACCTGTGTTTTATTTGCAAAAACAATAAAACATACATCATCCAAAAAGCAAATGCACAGTGACTTAAAGTGGTCTGCTTTCAGCTTTGTACCAGCTGCATCTATGGTAATCTTTTGCTTTGATTAAGAATGGTGCATAAACTCGGGAATATCAGGTTAATCAGTGCAGGTTGATATCTCGTTTGTATTTCCTGATGGAGGCCTGTCACTGTTGTCTGTCTTGCTGCAAGCAGCTGCATTTGTACGAATGGTAAAGTTGCCTTCTTCCCCATGCCCTATTGATGATGGAGAATTACAGAAAGAGCATAAACACGTATCTTTTTAGAGGGCTGTGAATCCCTCCTTTTCATTCCATCCCTCACCCTACTCCAAGAAATTAAAAATCACAAACTTCTGTATATACACTGACAAGAGATTTTCCAAAGATTTATACTAAGAAATTCTAATTTTTGTTACTGGGATTGCAGACAATATCATCTGTTACAAACTAGCTATCTTTATTTTAATGGTAGCTTTCTAAAAATACTGTGTATAGATTTAACTTTGTTTTTGTAGAAGGTTGTTTCTAATTAGAAAAGTAGGTTTATTATCAAAGGCACTAATATCTATTTTCATGCCTCAAAATATTACTATGTGAAGTTTTTCATTAGTATTTATGTAATATTTAAAAATTTTATTATCATATTTCCAAATGCCCAGTCATTTGATATATAAAGAATGTCCAAATTTTTGTTTGAAATTTTCACCCTATGTTTTAGGGACACAGAGACATAACTTTAAATGCTTTGTGCCTTAAATTGTTAAAAGCGTCTTGAAGTGAATACCACTTCCTAATTCTCAAGTAGTGTTTGATAAACACAGAGGAAATATGAATACAGAGTGTTTTGTTGCATTAAACCTTGATCCTTCATTAAAATATCTGCACTTCAATTTTGGAAAGTAAAGTTCGGATGACAAAAGTTTTAATAACCATTTCTTCTGTCATATCTGACATCCAAGAGCTTGCAGAAAGTCATTCATCAAAAAAAAATCATGACATTAGTGCTCTAAATTTAGACTTGGATTGTAACGATAATTTTTTTTTCATGCAAGCAGTTAGAGCTTCTTGTTACAACAATTACAGAGCTGAGTTGGGAAAATTGGCAGACCTGGGATCTTAGAGTCATTATTTTAAAAATAGCATCAGTTATGGAGTACCAGAAAAAAACAGGCACCCAGAACATCATTCTTTAACATGTGGTTTTGTCTACTACAGCTGTGTTCTATGCATTGAAATCAAGTGGGCAGATACAGTGATTTATTCAGTGTATTTTACTCTTAGTTGTTCATTTAAGCCAAAAGAGTCAAAGCAATAACTGATGGCATTTTACTTTTGTCATTTAATTAATAAGCACCTTACAATACTCCCCCTACGGTTGAGTCATGTTATAATTAACTTGTGCACTCTTCAACTTTTCTATATTTTATAATCTGCTTCCCTAATTAGGTTGCAAGTATCTTGAAGGCCCTAGAGGCTACATTTTTCCTATTCTATATTTTCACCATGTCTGGAAGTTTGAGTTTTTTAATTCCTTAAAATCATTTGATAATTAAACTAACTAGTTATACAATTTCACAGGAGTGAAAACAAGAGTACCAGAAGAAATTGGTTATCTAATTGTGTAAAAAAAAAAAAAGATCTGCTAGGCAGAGCCTCCCAGAGGGTAGAGTTATTGCACATAAGTGATTTCCTTCCTTCATAAGAAAAGCCCTTTATATTCAGAAATTATCAGGCTCTGATAAAAGTGGCTGATTATTTGAAATACCAGATTTACACTTACTGAACCTCAGCAGAGCTACTTACTTCTCTCTATTCCAACTATGAGAGTGATTTTACTGATATGTTAGAATATCAGATACTCTGAGAAGATGGGGTTTAATTGGAACTGGAATTTTAATCACACAAAACTACACTGCATCAAGCCAAACTGGTGATAGAAATTATAATATTAATTTGGTCTATCAATCATCATTTTTGTTAATTTTCTGAATTTACTATCACCAAGTGAAAATCCTTAGCTATTTTGGATTGTAGGGGGCTAATGCATTTCCCTGTAGAACAAGCAATCATCCACAATAATCTCATTCAGTGGGATAAAATGGGCACCAAGAACCTAACCACAGTAGTTGACAATGAAGGCAGTATCAATTATGCTACCACAAGATCTAAAAAGTAGCAAAGAATAAAACATTACTTATTCAGTCTCTATGTCTAGAGTCATGCCACAGCCCTATTTGAATGCATAGACAATGTATGTTAAGTTAGATGTTCTGTTCCAAATCACAAACTTGCTTGAAGAATTATATAAAATAAACCTTAAGAAGTTGCTGTGTTTATGACACAGAGCAAGGGTCAGAAGTGGAATTCTGGGAGCTGCTAAAATTTATTTCATAATAAAGCTTAAAACTGGCCCTGGGGGAGAAGAGAAAATGGAAAATGTCTCTAATGTCATCTTTCTCACTTGAAATTATGGGGTAATATTTACAGTCCTGCCTCAGTCAACTGACAGCAAAACTTTTCCTATGATTGCAGAATGTTTCCTGACACGTGAAAATGCAGTAAAGGAACACACGGGGTAGGGTGAGAGAGTTAAACACTGTGAAAAATGCTCCCACTGATACAAAGGCATGACAAGACTTGATGATATGTCCATAAAGCAAGTCTTGGCACTAAATTATTTAACTCTGGAGTTCCCTGAGGCCTAACACATGAACTGGCAAAATGTGAGACTTTAGGATCTGGTGACAAATGCAGTCATCAAAAACTCTGGAATTCAGTGAATTCTGTCAACATGGCTTCAACATGAGAGCTATGCAAAATAGATTTATTAAATGCAGAACTATGCAAGTCAGAAACTGTTATGCTGGAATGAAAGGGCCATTAAACCTTTTAAGATTGTTGAACACAGATGATAGGGAACTGACATTTATTTCATATAAGCAAGTCATGTAGAGTCATGATTTGAGAAAGCAAGAAGTATTAATTAAAAGAATGATTTCAGGGTGCCTGGGTGCCTCAGTTAAGCGTCTGCTTTCGGCTCAGGTCATGATCCCAGATTCCTGGGATTGAGCCCCACATCGGGCTCGCTGCTTGGCGGGGAGCCTGCTTCTCCCTCTCCCACTCCCCCTGCTTGTGTTCCCTCTCTCGCTGTGTCTCTCTGTCAAATAAATAAATAAAATCTTTAAAAAAATGATTTCATATCATATTTTTATCACTAGCAAGATATTCTTTTTAAAAGAATGACCTTAATGAAGTACCAGAAAAGATAGGCACCCAGAACATCATTCTTTAACATGTGGTATTCTCTAGTATAGCTGTGTTCTTTGTATTAAATACATAACTAATATGGCTAATAATATTATAGGACTTTCTCTTGATAGTGGAAATTGAACTTTACTATTATATTATTATTAGGGTATTGTTGAATCCTAAAATGAATCATGTAGAGGTTAACAGCTTCTTTAAGGGAGAATCATTATGTAATTCTGAATGGTGGTTTTATTTTTCTATTATAAATTTTAATGCTGGATTAACTTAAATAAAGCACTATGCATTGAATAGAAGTGTTGAAATGAACAAACATTGTTTAACATTAGATTCCTATGAGATATATGAAATTTCAAAACACTTTTAAGGATTAAAATACTTTTGTCATAAAAATATTAGTGGTTATTTTTTTTAAATCTTCTTTTTTTAAAGACTCTTACCTATTTATTCATGAGAGACAGAGAGACAGAGAGAGAGAGGCAGAGGGAGAAGCAGGCTACCAAGGAGCAGGGAGCTCGATGCAGGACTCGATCCCAGGACTCCGGGATCACGACCTGAGGTAAAGGCAGATGCTTAACCATCTGAGCCACCCAGGTGCCCATTAGTGGCTATTTTTAATGTAAATACTTTATTTCAAAAATATTTAGTGTTTGCAGGATTCTATCTAATGAACTTGTTGAGTCATACCCTTTGCTATGGACATTATATCATATTTGCACAATAGCCATATCATATCCTACAAAATAGACTAGCCTCTAATCATTCCTATGTTTATCACAGTTTTACAGATTGGCCATACTGTGGCTTATCCACGGGTATTTCCAGATATGTCTCTGGATGCATATCCATCAATATGCAACTTTGAGTCTTAAGTATAAAAGTTCCTTTAATAATATGGTTTCTTTTTCAGCCAAAAGAATAGGACAAGATGACACTCTGCAATTTATTTTTTATCAAGCTCATCATATATAATCTTGCCAATATTTAAGGAAGAAAATACTTACATTTGTGAAAATTACGGGGTCATAGTTCTGTCATACAGCACATGTAAGAGAGATTATAGGTGGGGGAGTCTGGGTGGCTCAGTTGGTTAAGCCTCTGCTTTCAGCTCAGGTCATGATCCCAAGGTCCTAGGATCTAGCCCTACATGGGGCTCCCCACCCATCCACTTTTGCACTCTCTCTCTCAAATAAATAAATAAATAAATAAATAAATAAAATATGTTTATAAAAAAGAGATTATAGGTGGTATAGTAGTATTAGAGAAAGATTAAACAAGCAAGCTCAACAATGCTGAATTTTATACAGATAAGGATATAGTACAAGAAGTGGAAGAAATGCTAATTGATCTCTTTTGGTCATATTTAGAATAAAAAGTATTGTCGAGTATACTGTGTACTGATTTTTTCTACTTCTATTGCCATTTTGTAAACTAGTTGTTTTCAAACTTTCTGACAACTATCCACAATATGAAATGCATTGATATTCACAATAGGAAATATATTATTCTTTAAGTCCAGTAAACACACATACACACACATTGACAGAACTGAAAATATTATGAAACTATACTTACCTATTATATTTGTGCTTTCTATAGTATAGCTTAGTATAAACAGTAAGATATTCTATACATTTTATTCTAATCTATATGTGATTTTAAACTCTAATTTGTGGTGGCCTGCAGAATACAAAGCACTGCCTAATTTTTTTCAGTTGGAGTGATTTTGTCCCCTGACAGCTATTTGGCAATGTTTGTAGATATTTTGTCTGTCACAATGGGGAGAGTACTGAGTGGGTATAGTCTAATCATCCTAAAATGCATAGCACAGCTCCCCTCAACAAAACATTATCTGGCCTAAAATATCCATAACACTGAGGATGTGAAACTCTTGTCTAATTTATTGCCCTGCAGAGCCTAAAATGTTAATATTATGTCTTTCAGACTCCCTTTCTGTGATTCTAATTTCATCAATATGTTCAAGAAAATTTAATTTAAATCTGATTTATGCAGAGATAAAGGAAGCAGGTCACTAAGCAACCATACTGAGAAAAAGATCATGGCAGAGACATTGGAGATTTGCAACCAGAAGCTTCCTGACTTGGCAGCTTCCCTCAGTGACAGTGGGTGCCTTCCTGTTCTTAGGGACTGAGAGCTGTTCTTGTAAACCAAGCATGGGGCCTGATCATGCAGCTGTACAATACCTAATAATAAATTCTTATCTGCCTAAAGTATTTAGAGCCATGTGGTTTATCAGTAGATAAAGATAAACTTTATAATGTCTCCAAAATAGAAGTAGGTACACTTCATCCTCCCAAATCGACCAATGAATTGACCAATGTGTTATCATTCAGTTACTATAGCATACAAAGGTGCTAGTACAAATGGAGAATGTTTTGAAGTGAGGAAGCACTGGGGGAGAAAGGTAATTATTTTGGGTTATAACCTTTTTAAATAAAAACTACAGACCAAAATGGACACATCAAAAGTAAGACATGAGTAATTAAAAGGTTACTTTTTTTATTCAATTTTTTATTTTTTTATTGTTATGTTAATCACTATATATTACATCATTAGTTTTTGATGAAGTGTTCCATGATTCATTGTTTGTGCATAACACCCAGTGCTCCATGCAGAACGTGTCCCCTTGAATACCCATCACCAGGCTAACCCATTCCCCTACCCTCCTCCCCTCAAGAACCCTCAGTTTGTTTTTCAGAGTCCATCGTCTCTCATGGTTCGTCTCCCCCTCTGACTTACTCCCCCTCATTCTTCCCCTCCTGCTATTTTCTTCTTTTTCTTTTTTCTTAACATTGTTGCACTATTTGTCATAGAAGTACAGATCTGCCACTCAACAGTCTTGCACAATTCACAGCGCTCAGCATAGCACATACCCTCCCCATTGTCTATCACCCAGCCACCCCATCCCTCCCACCCCCCCCACCACTCCAGCAACACTCAGTTTGTTTCCTGAGATTAAGAATTCCTCATATCAGTGAGATCATATGATACATGTCTTTCTCTGATTGACTTATTTCACTCAGCATAACACCCTCCAGTTCCATCCACGTCGTTGCAAATGGCAAGATCTCATTCCTTTTGATGGCTGCATAATATTCCATTGTGTATATATACCACCTCTTCTGTACCCATTCATCTGTGGATGGACATCTTGGCTCTTTCCACACTTTGGCTATTGTGGACATTGCTGCTATAAATTGGGGTGCAAATACCCCTTTGGATCCCTACATTTGTATCTTTGTGGTAAATACCCAGTAGTGCAATTGCTGGATCATATGGTAGCTGTATTTTCAACTGTTTGAGGAACCTCCATACTGTTTTCCAGAGTGGTTGCACCAGCTTGCATTCCCACCAACAGTGTAGGAGGGTTCCCCTTTCTCCACATCCCTGCCAACATCTGTCGTTTCCTGATTTGTTCATTTTAGCCATTCTGACGGGTGTGAGGTGGTATCTCACTGAGGTTTGGATTTGGATTTCCCTGATGCCGAGCGATGTTGAGCACTTTTTCATGTGTCTGTTGGCCATTTGGATGTCTTCTTTGGAAAAATGTCTGTTCATGTCTTCTGCCCATTTCTTGATTGGATTATTTGTTCTTTGGGTGTTGAGTTTGATAAGTTCTTTATAGATTTTGGATACTAGCCCTTTATCGGATATGTCATTTGCAAATATTTTCTCCCATTCTGTCGGTTGTCTTTTGGTTTTGTGGACTGTTTCTTTTGCTGTGCAAAGCTTTTTATCTTGATGAAATCCCAAGACTTCATTTTTGCACTTGCTTCCCTTGCCTTTGGCGATGTTTCTAGGAAGAATTTGCTGCGGCTGAGGTCGAAGAGGTTGCTACCTGTGTTCTCCTTTAGGATTTTGATGGACTCGTGTCTCACGTTTAGGATCTTTCAAACATTTGGAGTCTATTTTTGTGTGTGGTGTAAGGAAATGGTCCAGTTTCATTCTTCTGCATGTGGCTGTTCAATTTTCCCAACACCATTTGTTGAAGAGACTGTCTTTTTGCCATTGGACATTCTTTCCTGCTTTGTCAAGATAAGTTGACCATAGTGTTGAGGGTCCATTTCTGGGCTCTCGATTCTGTTCCATTGATCTATATGTCTGTTTTTGTGCCAGTACCATACTGTCTTGATGATGACAGCTTTGTAATAGAGCTGGAAGTCCGAAATTGTGATGCCGCCAGCTTTGCTTTTCTTTTTCAGTATTCCTCTGGCTATTCTGGGTCTCTTCTGGTTCCATAAAAATTTTAGGATTATTTGTTCCATTTCTTTGAAAAAAGTGGATGGTATTTTGTTGGGGATTGCATTGAATGTGTAGATTGCTCTAGGTAGCATTGACACCTTCACAATGTTTGTTCTTTCCAATCCATGAGCATGGAACATTTTTCCATTTCTTTGTGTCTTCTTCAATTTCTTTCATGAGTACCTTATAGTTTTCTGAGTACAGATCCTTTGCCTCTTTGGTTAAATTTATTCCTAGGTATCTTATGGTTTTGGGTGCCATTGTAAATGGGATCGACTCCTTGATTTGTCTCTCTTCTGTCTTGTTGTTGGTGTATAGGAATGCCACTGATTTCTGTGCATTGATTTTATAGCCTGCTACCTTAAAGAATTCCTGTATGAGTTCTAGCAGTTTTGGGGTGCAGTCTTTTGGGTTTTCCACATACAGTATCATATCATCTGCAAAGAGTGAAAGTTTGACTTTCTCTTTACCAATTTGAATGCCTTTAATTTCTTTTTGTTGTCTGATTGCTGTGTCTAGGACTTCTAATACTATGTTGAACAGCAGTGGTGATAGTGGACATCCCTGCCGCATTCCTGACCTTAGGGGAAAAGCTCTCAGCTTTTCCCCATTGAGAATGATATTCGCTGTAGGTTTTCATAGATGGCTTTTATGATATTGAGGTATGTACCCTCTATCCCTATACTCTGAAGAGTTTTGATCAAGAAAGGATGCTGTACTTTGCCAAATGCTTTTTCTGCATCTATTGAGAGGATCATATGATTCTTGTTCTTTCTTTTGTTAATGTATTGTATCACGTTGTTTGATTTGCGGATATTGAACCAGCCTTGCAGCCCAGGGATAAATCCCACTTGGTCGTGGTGAATAAATCTTTTAATATACTGTTGGATCCTATTGGCCAGTATTTTGGTGAGAATTTTTGCATCCATGTTCATCAAGGATATTGGTCTGTAATTCTCCTTTTTGATGGGGTCTTTGTCTGGTTTTGGGATCAAGGTAATGGTGGCCTCATAAAATGAGTTTGGAAGTTTTCCTTCCATTTCTATTTTTTGGAACAGTTTCAGGAGAATAGGTATTAATTCTTCTTTAAATGTCTGAAAGAACTCCCCTGGGAAGCCATCTGGCTGCAGGCTTTTGTTTCTTGGGAGATTTTTGATGACTGCTTCAATTACCTGAGTGGCTATAGGTCTGTTCAGGTTTTCTATTTCTTCCTGGTTCAATTTTGGTAGCTGACACATCTCTAGGAATGCACCCATTTCTTCCAGGTTATCTAATTTGCTGGCATAGAGTTGCTCATAATATGTTCTTATAATTGTTTGTTTTTCTTTGGTGTTGGTTGTGATCTCTCCTCTTTCATTCATGATTTTGTTGATTTGAGTCATTTCTCTTTTCTTTTTGATAAGTCTGGCCAGGGGTTTATCAATCTTGTTAATTCTTTCAAAGAACCAGCTCCTAGTTTCGTTGATCTGTTCTACTGTTTTTTTTGTTTCTAGTTCATTGATTTCTGCTCTGATCTTTATTATTTCTCTTCCCCTGCTGGGTTTAGGCTTTATTTGCTGTTCTTTCTCCAGCTTAGGTGTAGTGTTAGGTTGTATATTTGAGACATTTCTTGTTTCTTGAGAAAGGCTTGTATTGCTATATAGTTTCCTCTCAGGACTGCCTTTGCTGTATCCCAAAGATTTTGAACAGTTGTGTTTTCATTTTCATTGGTTTCCATGAATTTTTTTTAATTCTTCTTTAATATCCTGTTGACCCATTCATTCTTTAGTAGGATGCTCTTTAGCTTCCATGTATTTGAGTTTTTTCCCACTTTCCTCTCGTGATTGAGTTCTGGTTTCAAAGCACTGTGGTCTGAAAATATGCAGGGAATGATCCCAAACTTTTGGTTCCAGTTGAGACCTGATTTGTGATCTAGGATGTGATCTATTCTGGAGAATGTTCCATGGGCACTAGAGAAGAATGTGTATTCCGT
>NW_027397124.1:594021-595425 GCF_003265705.2 Callorhinus ursinus | reverse complement strand
TCTTTTGATTGGGGCATTTAGCCCATTTACATTCAGGGTAACTATTGCAAGGTATGAATTTAGTGCCATTGTATTGCTTATAAGGTGACTGTTACTGTATATTGTCTCTGTTCCTTTCTGATCTATGCTGCTTTTAGGGTCTTTCTTTGCTTAGAGGACCCCTTTCAATATTTCTTGTTGGGCTGGTTTCATGTTTGCAAATTCCTTTAGTTTTTGTTTATCCTGGAAGCTTTTGATCTCTCCTTCAATTTTCAATGAGAGCCTAGCTGGATATAGTATTCTTGGCTGCATAGTTTTCTCGTTTAGTGCTCTGAAGATATCTTGCCAGTCCTTTCTGGCCTGCCACATCTCTGTGGATAGGTTTATTGCCAATCTAATATTTTACCATTGTAGGTTACATATCTCTTCTCCTGAGCTGCTTTCAGGATTTTCTCTTTGTCTCTGAGACCCATAAATTTTACTATTAGATGTCGGGTTGTTGACCTATTATTTTGATTTTGAGAGGAGTTCTCTGTAAGGCTACTTTTGATGGTATACCATTTCACCCAGAGTGAGGAGGCCCTTAAATAAGTTTCATAATCAACTACATCCTTCCTTTTAAAATGCCGATTTTTATTGAAAATATGTGTAATGTGTATCACAGATATTTGTAACTTTCCTTAATGGTTTAAGATTTTTTTCTTCTCTTACCAAACATTTACACTTTTGAGGTACAAAATGTTTCATCATTATATTATCTACAATTCTGCCTTCAAATAACATTTTCCATGCATTGGTGGTTGGAGGGCGCATGAAATGTCCCATTGGAAAACACTTTTTTTTGGAAGGGTTGCATATTTCTGTACATTTCTTCAAACAAATATAGACAAGACATATAAAAATCTTTTCAGAGTAAAAAATATTTGTGTAATTGTTCATTCTATTGCTTCATGAAGAAAAGAAACCAAAAATCACAGATATTGAGATATACCCCAGCCACACAACCATCAAATGGAAGTCATAATTGAAATATGCCCTCTAAGCCCAGGGCTCTCTCCAACCCATTCTGGCACATTTTTAGATGACCTGAGCTTAGACCAAAGCAGCATCATATCACCTTTGATCTGAGGAGGCTCTTTTACTATCTGAGGATCCAGGCTTCTCCCTTTCTAATATATGTGCAATAAATTTTACCACCTCATTTTCATTGTGTTACTCCTTAGAATCTGCTTATTTACTTAACACATAATTGTGTTGGTGGCACTGATGGCAACTTAACTAATCGCTTAACCTCTATAAGCCTCAGTTTTTCGTTTCTAAACTGGTGATAATAATGGTATGAATTTTTTGACCATGCTTGGGTGATCATATATGCGCTCACACACACACACACACACACACACACACACACACACACACACACAC
>NW_027397124.1:543372-594011 GCF_003265705.2 Callorhinus ursinus | reverse complement strand
ACACACACACACACACACACACACACACACACACACACACACACACATATATATAGTATGTAAGGATAAATATACACATATGTAAATATAATGATTATTTATAAACATATAAATGTATATGTAAATTTTATATATAATATAATAATCATACAATGTGTTTACCACATAGACACTGATTTTTATTTTGACCTAATCATTAGTCATTATTTTTCTTTTGTTTCTGTAGAAATGCCTCTTGTTTAATTGCTGATTTCTTAAAGCACAAACCTAAATTTGAAAACACATTTGGGATGAATGAATAAAGAAAATATGATACACACACACACACACACACACACACACACACACACACAATGGAATATTATGGAGCCATCAAAAAAATGAAATCTTGCCATTTGCAACCACGTGGATGGAACTAGAGGGTATTAAGTTAATGAAGTAAGTCAATCAGAGTAAGACAATTATCAAATGATCTCACTGATGTGAGGAACTTAAGAAACAAGGCAGAGGATAATAGGTCAAGAGAGGAAAAACGTGAAACAAGATGAAACCAGAGAGGGAGACAAACCATAAGAGGCTCTTAATCTTAGGAAACAAACTAAAGGTTGCTGGAGGGGAGTGGTTGGGGGATGGGTAGCTGGGTGATGGACACTGGGGAAGGTATGTGTTGTGGTGAGTGTTGACTATTATGTAAGACTGGTGAATCACAAACCCATAGGCCTGAAACAAATAATACATTATATGTTAATTAATTGAATTTAAATTAAAAGAAAAAGAAAGAAAGAAGAAAAGAAAGAAAGAAAGAAAGAAAGAAAGAAAGAAAGAAAGAAAGAAAGAAAGAAAGAAAGAAAGAAAGAAAGAAAGAAAGAAAGAAAGAAAGAAAAAGAAAGAAAGAAAACATCTGCATCAGCACCTCCTGAAATGAGTGTAACTGAACTGACCTATTGTCAGGACAAAGACTAGTTCAGTGAAATGGAATAATTTACTAGCTCAACTTGTAATGTGTAAAACTTGAGGGAGGTTTTGGAGGAGGGAACTACAGGGGCCAAGGTCAGGCTATAGGGGCGAAGGGCAGGCTGCCCCAAGATGGGCCACTTTGGCACAAACATTATTTTCAGTTAAAAGTAATCAAAACCCAACAGATGCAAGAAAAGCTCTCTTCCTGGTCCTCAGCTGCCTAAATTTACATTGGGATGGAGAGCCTGTACCAGGAAGCGAGCCACAAACAGAGACTCGCTTTTACCTAAGAAACTTACCTATGTAATAGGACAAGGGCTTAGTTTTTCAAAACATCTCCTTTCACCTTCCTGCTAATGGCCTTCCTCCCCTGTGTATCCTCAGACCTTACCCCTCTCCTTAGTTCATATAAACTTCCTGTTGCCTCATTGTCTTTGGAATGTCATGTCTGTGTGGATTCCCCATACATATGTCTGCCTATTAAATTTGATTTTCTCCTGTCACTCTGTCTCATGCCAATTTAATTCCAAGTCCAGCTAGGGCAGAGGAAGGTCTTCCACTCTGATGCTGCCTTTGGCTAATTTCTTTGTGTCATTAGTTTGTTAAACCACATTTTCTCTCACTCAGGCTAATAGACGTCTTTTTTTTTTTTTAAGATTTATTTATTTATTTTAGAAAGAGAGTGAGTGAGGGGAGGGGCAGAGGAGGAGGGAGAGGGAGAGAGAGAATCTCAAGCAGACTCCCCAGGCCCAGCTTGGGGCTCAGTCTTACAACCCTGAGATCATGACCTGAGCCGAAATCATGACCTGAGCTGAAATCAAGAGTCAGACGCTTAACTAACTGAGCCATCAGGTGTCCCAGAAGCATGTCTTTATTGCTAATAAGTGTATTCTGCAACTGTTGAGTAAAAACTCAGCCAATGGGAAGAAATCCAAGCTCCTCTCCTTATTCTCACTCTTGCCTCTCCCTTTCCTGCTTCAGTCATTTAGTCATGTTTTCAGGTTGTGAGGTTTTGTAAACTGTCCCATTTCATCCTTGAACAGCTGCCATTTCTTGAAACATTTACCAGTCTATCTTAGGAAGAACAACAGCCTAGAGAAGTACATCACAGAACAATTTATGGATAAAGATATACAGGGAAAACTGCCTCAAGTTACTTCTTACCTGGTACATAGTTGAAAATTTGCAAGTGTTTCACTATGTTAGAGATTCTGAGAGGTTCACATTAAAGAAGTTTAACTTTGCAAAGTCTTTTAATATTTTTAATTAATAATTTTTGTAACATATATTATTATGCATATATTTTGAGAAAAGTGGCACAACTGAGATACTTGCATTTTTATTTTACCTCATTCACATACTGCCAGAAATCCTTGGCTGAAGAGAACACATGATTTAAATATGGAAGCTTCTATATTCCAAAATAATAATTCAACAGAAAAGTCAATGGATTATCTCTCTGACAAATGGGCACATTTAAAACAAGATATTGCTCCATTTTAGAGTTAACTTGTCTTCTTATATTAATCATTCTGGATGAATTAAAGGAGCTCAGAAAGTTGTACCATGTGTTTTAAAAAGTATTTTTATAATTTTAGAATACATTGTCACAAATCTGTTTTATCAATTCACTCAAAAAGAAGGAAAGAAAAGAAAGGTTTTTACTGAATAAATGGATAGGTACATGAACATATATACACATGCAAACAAGGAAAAACAATAAAACACAATTTCCCTACTTGCAAGAACAACAACAACAACAAGTTGAATATTTATGTGGATTTATTTTAAAAGCATTTCATTTCAATTTTTTATTTCAGATGACCTATCACAAAAGGGTAGTATTGTCTTTCTCATTTTCATCCCATTTTAAATGAGATGACTAAAGCATTTGCCAGCAATTGATGTAAACCCTTTTCCATTCACAATGTTTCCACTATTTATAAGGGTGACACATATAGAAATAGGCCTAAGGAAGGAGATATCACATAAAGAGAGGAAATAATTATTCAGTAGGAAAGGCTGAAGGAAATGGTTGTTTTAGTTTTGTGTTGTCTGTCTTTCTTGGTGTTCCTTAATGTTTTTGGCACCAGCAGTAATGAATGAACTAGATTGGGCACTGCAGGACAGCTATTGTTTTACATACTATTGGCACTAAACGTGGCTCACAACAGATTTACTTTTAAAAACACAGATTACATCATCCTGAGTGAATACTGTTTGTAAAAAAAAAAGTGTCTTTCAATATTATGGATTCTACTCATTTTGTGTGTGTGTGGGAATTAGCATAAGGAAGAAAAATTCCATCTGATAAGAAGGTGGGAATTTTAAGCGTGGGTTTTAACAATAGTCACAGGGGAAATTAAAATTTTAATATAAAATCTTTGTCAACTGAGCAAGATAAATGCAGGTGGTAAAATTGTTAAATTGAATCTTAACCATTAGGAAAATTGTTTTGAGATTAGAAGAAAATTAAACTTATTATAATATTTAAACATTACCTAATATTTTATTTTTTCTTTTAATATTTCAATATTCTTCTATGTTCTCTATCTCTAAACAACCCCCTGATGCTAATATAAACAATCATTAGGATAGTGTATGATACATGCTCACTCAACAATAGATGAAACCTAGATTTTAAGAAAATTAGGCTTTTCCCCGGAGGATCATTTTACCTGAAGAATTGACTATATTTTCACATACCTAATCTGTTACTCAGCCACAATAAGGCATAAATGGCCTCCTTAATGTGAAGCTGATAAACCCTGGGAAGAGATCTGCATCAGGGTGAAGTGTGTAAACCCCTAACCACAGGACATAACTTGTGTCTCAATGTCATTCTCTGTCAGGTACTGCAACATAGGGCATAAAACCCTATCTTGGAGTCAGTTGGCCTTAGGTTTGCCTCTTAGCCTGAACCTACCAATTTTCAACAAACAAATCTTGGTTTTCTCATCTGCAAAATGAGGACAAGAGTATTTATCTCAAAGAGTTGTAGTAAAAATTAAATGAAATAATGGATAAAATACTTAGGATAATGATTGGCACATAGCATATATCTTAATTTATATTGGCCACAAAACTAGGCAATTTGGCAAATAATATATTTGTTCTTGCCCAAGAATAACTCTATTTCCAAAACCCTGAGAATTATAGTGTGAAAAATTGTCTCACAATTTATCTCCTGTACCACAGTTATGTATTTTCAAATTGTGCCAGCAAAACTTGCAAACTGTCAGGCAGTGACTACACATTATGTCCTCAATTTCAGCTCTATGTAAGAAATTGGACCAGACTGATCAAGTGTTGTGTTAAAGAGAGTAAAATTGTATGCGGTCATCTCAGTCTTTAGTTTAGGATTTTATTTCTCTAGAATTCTCCAGTTAGGGTGCAGTTGTCTCATGGTGCCAAAAATAGTCAAAATGAAACATTGACTTACTACGTGTTTTTTGGATTTCTTTTCATCATAGCATATAATCAAAGTTACCATAAGACAGGACAATGAGGATTGATGGAGGCAGGAAAATCCTGAAAGAAAAAGAATTAACAAGGTAATGTAGGCTATAGGCCAAATGGGGGCATGAGGCAGCCAAAGGGGAAAGACCCATAAGATAGAAAGGTATAAAAAGGAGGGAATTGGAATGCCAAAAAAAACCCATCTCATTACATTTAGTCTAGAAAAAACTCTGAATTAAGTATAATAGGAAAAAAGAGTTGAGATTTGACTGTGTATGAGAGAGACACAAGAAAGAAGGAAGGAGAGTGCGAGAGAGGGAGGGAGAGGGGAAAAGAGGGAAACAGAGAAAAGGGGAAGGTAGAATGAGAGAGAGAAAGGGAGAAAAGGGAAAGAAAAGTTTTTCAACTTATTCATTCTCTAAGACTTACTGTCATGCTATTAATGTTAAAGTGTTAAATTGCCTAGAATTATCCTTAAAGGGTTTTCTCATATTTGCTTTGTCTTACCTTGTCTCTCCTGGGCTTACATTATGAATCACCAGGAGAAAAAAAAATGTTATCCCAAATAGATAGATATATAGACCGATGTAGGAAAGATGTTAAGATTTGAAGCCAAAGGCCAAGAAAGAACTCTTGAGACGTCTTTTGTGCAAAAAGGTGGTTTTATTAAAGCACAGGGACAGGACCCAAGGACAGAAAGAGCTGCATGGAGGTCATGAGAAGTGACCCATTATATTCTTTCAAGTTGGGAGGGGGTTAGGGATAGCATAAGTCTCTAAGGAATTTTGGAAGCAAGGTTTCCAAGACCTTGATGGGGCTAGCTATTGTTGGGAAAAGGTCATTTATTACCTTCTAATAAAACCTTAGTCATGAGACCCTTCAGATGTGTATCGGTGGGCCATATGTCTGGGAGATGATTGCCAACTGTATCTTGGTTTAGAGATAAAGGAGGTTTCCAAAAGAATTTTTATATGTTAAAGTAGGCTTACAGGATCCTTGGTGGTGGTGGTGGGGAGGTCAGGCTAGGATTGCCTTTGCCCTTAGCAAAGTGTCAACACAAGACAGATGAGTCCCTAGAGGAGTGTCACTCTGCTTGTTTCAAGGACTTGTCAATGGGCTGTAGGTAGTAAGGAAATTTAATAATTTTTCTTCTGCCTTTGTTTCCCACATCATAGACTTGTACATCTGAAGCTGGAATTGAATCAGGATTGTGTGCCATGATTTGGAGTGTGCTTTTAAGCTTCAGATGAAGAATGGGTCTTGAATAACTTGTATTCTTTCAATGAGAGCAGTTATAGTTTATATCTTAAAATAAGGTATTAGACCAATACATTTTCTATTATACAAAATCATGTTTTGTTCCCTGAATTATTCTATAAGATACAACAGCTTGCACCTTGGAGTGACATGGTGAAATATTTATGTTGTCACTGGATTTTATTATTAAAGTGTTTTTGCTCTTCCTGCAGGCAGGCTGTTTGTTGGTGAATAATTCTGTGTAAGTGGCAGACCTGTGGCTTGTTTCTAGCAAGGTCACAGAAGCCGACTGCAGTACCATGATGTTGATTTTATTTTCTGGGTTGGGCTTTGAATAGATTTTTTTTTTTCCTATGGAGCATTTATTAGGCAGACAAGTTTTTTGGTGATCTTCTCCCACTGCTCAAACTCTTGCCTCTAGCTATCTTTTAAAAGACTCTACAAATCTTTTGCCTCTGGGCTCTTCATGCCTGTTTGTGACTTTCAGAAAGTTTTCCTGCAGATAATGTGTTTTCTCTGAAAATCGATGATAGTAGGTTATTAGATAATGGCACCAAGTGGAAAAGTTCTTGTTAAGGTGAAAGTTACATCAAATGAGCAGTAGGAAGCTAATTGCTTGTATCTTTAAAAATACCCTTTCTCTCATTGTTTATCTAGTTTTGTGTTTCTGCCACTCTTTTGAATCAAAATTAAATTTCTTCCTTATACTTAATAGTAATGAAAAAGCAGCACCTTTAAAATCGTCTTTCCAATTTGTCTCTCTGCTTACATGTTTGAGGAATCAAAATACTTGCGTCCATTTGTTTCTTTGCCTTCTTTCTTACTCCCTTTGTGCCCTGTCTCTATGTATTAACCTAGAAAAATTACTCTTAGCTTCCTCTGGGTTTTATATCCTCTCTATTGGTCTCTTATTCTTACCTTTTTTTTTTCCTCTCATATTTTTTAATGTCATTTTCAAGTGTTCTTTAACATATTAATTAAATTGATGAATTCTAACTATAAGTTTTATTTTATATTTTATCATTTTTTATTTTTTATTTTCCTATCTTAGGTAACTATTTCAATCTGTATTTTATCTGTATGTTTATTTTGTATTTTGCATTTACTTGCAATGAGACTTTTATACTACAGTTGCAGTTATCTGAAAATTTTTAGTATGGTTTGAAGAACTAAATATATGCAAATACAACTTCCAAATACAACTGATAACACAAACAACCATAGAGGGAGATTGTCAGGAAAGTGGTATCCAGTAGAAATCCTTAAGGACATTAATGAGTAGAACAAGATCATGTGCATTGTGTACATTTACATGCACAATTGATAATTATATATAGATAGGATACCTGTGTTTTAATTGACTATTTTTATAAATAGCAATTCGTTCCTAAATGTCTTTTTAACCTTTTATATAAATTATATTTTTATTGTTAGAATTTAATTAATGTAATTTTCTTGAATATATGTAAACTGTAAAGATCTTCCACTGATACAGTTCTCATATTTCTGTGTCATTTTTAGCATCTGTAGCAGAGACTAGGTAATAACTCAATTTTTCCCTCTTTTCCTGGGTCACATGTTACACTATAGTTCCTGGGTAATTGTGGTCATGCATTAGAGTTCTAGGCAATGAAATAAGATTAGAAGGCTATAAGCCTGACCCTCTCATCCAATAATGAGGCTCTACCTCATTGGAGGAGGAAGTCCGTCCTCTGCCCTACAAGGTTCTTCTAGCTGGACTTGGAATTAAATTGGCATGAGACAGAGTAACAGGAGAAAAATCAAATTTAATAGGCAGACATATGTATGGGGAATCCACACAGACATGACATTCCAAAGACAATGAAGCAACAGGAAGTTTATATGAACTAAGGAGAGGGGTAAGGTCTGAGGATACACAGGGGAGGAAGGCCATTAGCAGGAAAGTGAAAGGAGATGTTTTGAAAAACTAAGCCCTTGTCCTATTACGCAGGTAAGTTTCTTAGGTAAAAGCGAGTTTCTGTTTGTGGCTCTTCCTGGTACAGGCTCTCCATCCCAATGTAAATTTAGGCAGCTGAGGACCAGGAAGAGAGCTTTTCTTGCATCTGTTGGGTTTTGATTACTTTTAACTGAAAATAATGTTTGTGCCAAAGTGGCCCATCTTGGGGCAGCCTGCCCTTTGCTCCTACAGAAGAAGCCACTTGGTGAAGCTTGTATTATCTGGTCAACATGGTAGAGAAGGTTAGTGTTCGTTTAAATTTGTATCCTTAAGAAAAATAATAACTTCTTAACAATTGTATAAAGTTCTATAGTGCGAATCAGAATGTACACACTAATTAGTCATCAATAAATTTGAGGGTTGTTACTGGTAAAAAAAAAAATTATTCTGTAGCCATAGTATTAAGGGGAAAACAAACCACAGCTAATATTGAACTGTATTAATTGCATGGGAATGTGATCAATAGGAACCAAAATTTTTAGGTATATATGAATCTGCTTCTCAAGCACGTCATCACTTTTATAATTTTCCCTTAAGTTCAATTAGGGATGGAACAATAATCATTAAGTAGAAATTCTGGAATCCTGGAATTCTGCTATTAGAAAGGAAACACTAATATCTTTACTAATGAAGATAGCATTCTGAAGTTCAAATCACAGATAACAGTTTTCCTTTCTACTGAAGATATGGGAATTATAATCAATCGCAAAGCTTAATTTAATTTAATTTATTTTTATTTTTTATCTTTTTTTGTTTCAAGTTCTTATTTAAATTCCACTTAGTTAACATACATTGTAATATTAGTTTCAGGACTAGAATTTAGTGATTCATCAATTTTATACAACATCCACTGCTCCTTACAGTGCCCTCCTTAATAAATACCACCTACTTAACCAACCTCCTCCCACCCACCAAAGTTTAATCTAATGTAAATTTATGGATTATTTCCTACTAAATATCTCTTTCTTTGAAGAATTAACTTCTTTGTAAACGTTGAACTAATTTAAAGCCAGTTAAAGGGTTATTTTTCTTATAATTTTATTAAAATATTTGTTATCAAAATATGTTTGTAGGGCGCCTGGGTGGCTCAGTTGGTTAAGCGACTGCCTTCGGCTCAGGTCATGATCCTGGAGTGCCGGGATCGAGCCCCGCATCAGGCTCCCTGCTCGCCAAGGAGCCAGCTTCTCCCTCTGACCCTCTCCCCTCTCATGTACTCTCTCATTCTTGCACTCTCAAATAAAAAAATCTTTAAAAAATTAAAATTAAAATTAAAAACTAAGGTATGTTTGTAACGTACTATATTAGAATCAGACTTAAACAATAAAACATAAGCCACAATATCTTTTTATGGACCAAAAAGATATGGATGATTGACATTTTCATATTGTTTTTCATATCGTATACTACAAGAGGTAGTACCGTCTGCCAGGGACCTATTCAATATGGACATTAGTATGATGTCAGACCTAGAGTCCAGAATCATGATTTTAGAGATACCAGCTGGGCTTGAAAAAAGCATGGAAGTTATTAGAGAAACCCTTCCTGGAGAAATAAAAGAACTAAAATCTAACCAAACCGAAATCAAAAAGGCTATTAATGAAGTGCAATAAAAAATGGGGGCACCAATATCTGCTAGGATAAATGAGGCAGAAGAGAGAATCAACAATATAGAAGACCAAATGATGGAAAATAAAGAAGCTGAGAAAAAGAGAGATAAAAAACTACTGGATCACGAGGGCAGAATTAGAGAGATAAGCGATAGGATAAGATGAAACAACATTAGAATAATTGGGATCCCAGAAGAAGAAGAAAGAGAGAGAGGAGCAGAAGGTATATTGGAGCAAATTATAGCAGAGAACTCCCCTAATATGGGGAAGGAAACAGGCATCAAAATCCAGGAGGCACAGAGAACCCCCTACAAAATCAATAAAAATAGGTCAACACCCCGACATCTAATAGTAAAACTTAGAAGACTCAGAGACAAAGAGAAAATCTTGAAAGCAGCTCGGGAGAAGAGATATGTAACCTATAATGGTAGACACATTAGATTGACAACAGACCTATCTGCAGAGACCTGGCAGGCCAGAAAGGACAGGCATAATATCTTCAGAGCACTAAACGAGAAAAATATTCAGCCAAGAATACTATATCCAGCTAGGCTCTCCTTGAAAATTGAAGGAGAGGTAAAAAGCTCCCAGGACAAACAAAAACTAAAGGAATTTGCAAACACGAAACCAGCCCTACAAGAAATATTGAAAGGGGTACTCTAAGAAAAGAGAGAGCCTAGAAGCAGCATAGACCAGAAAGGAACACAGACAATATAGAGGAACAGTCACCTTACAGGCAATACAATGGCACTAAATTCATACCTTTCAATAGTTACCCTGAATGTAAATGGGCTAAATGCCCCAATCAAAAGACACAGGCTATCAGATTGGATTAAAAAACAAGACCCATCCATATGCTGTCTGCAAGAGACTCATTTTAGACCCAAAGACACCCCCAGATTGAAAGTGAGGGGGTGGAAAACCACTTACCATGCTAATGGACACCAAAAGAAAGCTGGGGTGGCAATCCTTATATCAAACGAATTAGATTTTAAAACAAAGACTGTAATAAGAGATGAGAAAGCACACTATATCCTACTTAAAGGGTCTATCCAACAAGAAGATCTAACAATTGTAAATATCTATGCCCCGAACATGGGAGCAGCCAATTATATAAGGCAATTAATAACAAAAGCGAAGAAACACATTGACAACAATACAATAATAGTGGGGGACTTTAACACCCCCCTGACTGAAATGGACAGATCATCTAAGCAAAAGATCAACAAGGAAATAAAGACTTTAAATGACACACTGGACCAAATGGACTTCACAGACATATTCAGAACATTCCATCCCAAAACAACAGAATACACATTCTTCTCTACTGCCCATGGAACATTCTCCAGAATTGATCACATCCTAGATCACAAATCAGGTCTCAACTGGAACCAAAAGATTCGGATCATTCCCTGCATATTTTCAGACCACAGTGCTTTGAAACCAGAACTCAATTACAAGAGGAAAGTGGGAAAGAACTCAATACATGGAGGCTAAAGAGCATCCTACAAAAGAATGAATGGGTCAACCAGGAAATTAAAGAAGAATTAAAAAAATTCTTGGAAACCAATGAAAGTGAAAACACAACTGTTCAAAATCTTTGGGATACAGCAAAGGCAGTCCAGAAAGTATATAGCAATACAAGCCTTTCTCAAGAAACAAGAAAGGTCTCATATACACAACCTACGCCTACACCTAAAGGAGCTAGAGAAAAAACAGCAAATAAAGCCTAAACCCAGCAGGAGAAGAGAAATAATAAAGATCAGAGCAGAAATCAATGAAATAGAAACCAAAAGAACAGTAGAACAGATCAAAGAAACTAGGAGCTGGTTCTTTGAAAGAATTAACAAGATTGATAAACCCCTGGCCAGACTTATCAAAAAGAAAAGAGAAAGGACCCAAATCAACAAAATCATGAATGAAAGAGGAGAGATCACAACCAACACCAAAGAAATACAAACAATTATAAGAACATATTATGAGCAACTCTATGCCAGCAAATTAGATAACCTGGAAGAAATGGATACATTCCTAGAGATGTATCAACTACCAAAATTGAACCAGGAAGAAATAGAAAACCTGAACAGACCTATAACCACTAAGGAAATTGAAACAGTCATCCAAAATCTCCCAAGAAACAAAAGCCCAGGGCCAAATGGCTTCCCAGGGGAATTCTACCAAACATTTCAAGAAGAATTAATACCTATTCTCCTGAAACTCTTCCACAAAATAGAAATGGAAGGAAAACTTCCAAACTCATTTTATGAGGCCAGCATTACCTTGATCCCCAAACCAGACAAAGACCCCATCAAAAAAAGAGAATTACAGACCAATATCCCTGATGAACATGGATGCAAAAATTCTCACCAAAATACTAGCCAATAGGATCCAACAGTACATTAAAAGGATTATTTACAATGACCAAGTGCGATTTATCCCTGGGCTGCAAGGTTGGTTCAATATCCACAAATCAATCAACGTGATACAATATATTCACAAAAGAAAGAACAAGAATCCTATGATCCTCTCAATAGATGCAGAAAAAGCATTTAACAAAATACAGCATCCTTTCTTGATCAAAACACTTCAGAGTATAGGGATAGAGGGTACATACCTCAATACCATAAAAGCCATCTATGAAAAACCTACAGCAAATGTCATTCTCAAAGCTGAGAGCTTTCCCCCTAAGGTCAGGAACGTGGCAGGGATGTCCACTATCACCACTGCTGTTCAACATAGTATTAGAAGTCCTAGCCACAGCAATTAGACAACAAAAAGAAATCAAAGTCATCCAAATCAGCAAAGAGGAAGTCAAACTCTCCCTCTTTGCAGATGATATGATACTTTATGTGGAAAACCCAAAAGACTCCACCCCAAAACTGCTAGAACTCATACAGGAATTCAGTAAAGTGGCAGGATATAAAATCAATGAGTCGATCCCATTTACAATTGCACCCAAAACCATAAGATACCTAGGAATAAATCTAACCAAAGAGGCAAAGGATCTGTACTCAGAAAACTATAAAATACTCATGAAAGAAATTGAGGAAGACACAAAGAAATGGAAAAACGTTCCATGCTCATGGATTGGAAGAACAAACATTGTGAAGATGTCAATGCTACCTAGAACAATCTATACATTCAATGCAATCCCCATCAAAATACCATCCACTTTTTTCAAAGAAATGGAACAAATAATCCTAAAATTTGTATGGAACCAGAAGAGACCCCGAATAGCCAGAGGAAGGTTGAAAAAGGAAAGCAAAGCTGGCGCATCACAATTCCAGACTTCCAGCTCTATTACAAAGCTGTCATCATCAAGACAGTATGGTACTGGCACAAAAACAGACACATAGATCAGTGGAACAGAATAGTGAGCCCAAAATGGACCCTTAACTCTATGGTCAACTAATCTTTGACAAAACAGGAAAGAATGTCCAATAGAAAAAAGTCTCTTCAACAAATGGTGTTGGGAAAATTGGACAGCCATATGCAGAAGAATGAAACTGGACCATTTCCTTATGCCACACACAAAAATAGACTCCAAATGGTTGAAAGACCTAAACGTGAGCCAGGAGTCCATCAAAATCCTAAAGGAGAACACAGGCAGCAACCTCTTCGACCTCAGCCGCAGCAACTTCTTCCTAGAAACATCGCCAAAGGCGAGGGAAGCAAGGGCAAAAATGAACTCTTAGGACTTCATCAAGATAAAAAGCTTTTGCACAGCAAAAGAAACAGTCAACAAAACCAAAAGACAACTGACAGAATGAGAGAAAATATTTGCAAATGACATATCCGATAAAGGGCTAGTATCCAAAATCTATAAAGAACTTATCAAACTCAACACCCAAAGAACAAATAATCCAATGAAGAAATGAGCAGAAGACATGAACAGACATTTTTCCAAAGAAGACATCCAAATGACCAACAGACACATGAAAAAGTGCTCAACATTGCTCGGCATCAGGGAAATTCAAATCCAAACTTCAGTGAGATACCACCTCACACCAGTCAGAATGGCTAAAATGAACAAATCAGGAAACGACAGATGTTGGTGGGGATGTGGAGAAAGGGGAACCCTCCTACACTGTTGGTGGGAATGCAAGTTGGTGCAACCACTCTGGAAAACAGTATGGAGGTTCCTCAAACAGTTGAAAATAGAGCTACCATACAATCCAGCAATTTCACTCCTGGGTATTTACCACAAAGATACAAACGTAAGGAGCTGAAGGAGTACGTGCACCCCAATGTTTATAGCAGCAATGTCCACAATAGCCAAAGTGTGGAAAGAGCCAAGATGTCCATCGACAGATGAATGGATAAAGAAGATATGGTATAACAATGGAATATTATGCAGCCATCAAAAGGAACGAGATCTTGCCATTTGCAACGACGTGGATGGAACTGGAGGGTGTTATGCTGAGTGAAATAAGTCAATCAGAGAAAGACATGTATCATATGACCTCACTGATATGAGGAATTCTTAATCTCAGGAAACAAACTGAGTGTTGCTGGAGTGTTGGGGGATTGGGAGGGATGTGGTGGCTGGGTGATAGACATTGGGGATTGTATGTGCTATGGCGAGTGCTGTGAATTGTGCAAGACTGTTGAATCACAGATCTGTACCTCTGAAACAAATAATACAATATATGTTAAGAAAAAAAAAGAAGAAGAAGATAGCAGGAGGGGAAGAATGAAGTGGGGAAATTGGAGGGGGAGACCAACCATGAGAGATGATGGACTCTGAAAAACAAACTGAGGGTTCTAGAGGGGAGGGGAGTGGGGGGATGTGTTAGCCTGGTGATGGGTATTAAAGAGGGCACGTTCTGCATGGAGCACTGGGTGTTATGCACAAACATGGAATCATGGAACACTGCATCCAAAACTAATGATGTAATGTATGGTGATTAACATAACAATAAAAATTTAAGAAAAACAAACTAATGATGTAATGTATGGTGATTAACATAGCATAATAAAAAATTTAAAAAAAAAGACTTAGGTGTCTTTACTCCCGAGTCTACCTCTTTAGACACTAAGATCTGTACCTCCTATACAAAGATGTCTTGCCCTGGTGTCATCACTGTGGCCGGACAATTCAGTTGCTATTGGAAAAGTATCAGATCTTTACAAATCTATATCTCATTCAGGAAACTAGCTTATCTTGTGGTGTATTAAACCCATGTATACAAATTACTTTTTGTGACATATCATGCATCTTCTCTGTATTGGATCCCTTAGTGAAATATAGTACTAAAGGTAAACTATAGAGTCAAACCATTCTTTCTTTCTCTCTCTTTCTTCCTTTCTTCTTTTTTTTCTCATTATTTTTTATTCTTTCAACATATATTCATTGAGCACCAACTAGCACCAGTGCATGATACCGGGATAGAATTGAAGTAAAAAAATTAAAAAGAGTTTATGTTTAATCTCAAGGAAGGCACAATTTGTTACTGGGGTATAGAACTATGAAAAATAAGTGGAAATAAGCATTTAGGTGCTAGAGAGGCTACTGTAGAACATATATAGGAGGTACTCAAGAAGGAGGTGTTCACTCAATCCTACTGAGTGAGCAGAGAGCAAAGCCAGGAAAGAATTCATCAGAAAGAAACACCTGAGATAAAGTTTGAAGACGAAGAAATATTTCTCAATAGAAAAGAGAGAAAGAACATTTTTGGAAGAAGAAATGGTGTGAATAGAAGTATGGGCTATAAAGCATAAGAGCAGAAGGGCAACTGGCTTAGTGGGGCAGGATAGAGAGGAAAAGATGGCACAGAGAGAACAGGCCAGAAAAGCAGAGATGTGAAATTACAAATGGTCTTGATTGTGTAAGAAGTTTAGACTTGTCCTTTTGGCAAAGGGAAGTTATTGAAAGATTTTAAGTAGGGCAAGAGGATGGTTAGATTTTCTTTTTAGAACACAAACTTGGGCAGCAGTTTTGGAAATCTTTTGGAGTGAGTCAGGACTGGAGGGAGAGGGAACAGATAACAGATGATTACATTGAGTCAGGTTAGAGAAGACAAGGAGCTGTAAGACTATAACAATGAAGATAGAGAGGCAATGATGGATCTGTTCACCAGTTGGATGTGGACAGTAATGGAACAGGAGAAGTCAATCATTATATCATAGCAACCATTATGCTTTTGTACCTGATCTTTTTGACTTAGGAAAGAAGGTAATACTGGAAGTTGACTAGGTTCTTAGAAAAGACAACTTTAATTGTTTATGTAAAAAGTTGTTAATAAATAAACATCTACTATGATTTCCTCTGATTTGTGCTGAAAGTACAAAATATAAACACAGTTCTGGTCCTCAAGAAATTTACATCCCATTAAATATGTCCAATAAGACTTTGGATATAATTGTGTAAGCCTCAGTACAGAGGTTCCAACATATACATAATATCAGATGCCCTGTGAGTAGATAAAGGCACTCATTGGAAACATGCAGAGTAAGAAGGGGACAAGGACAAAACCAGAAGCCTATGGAATTACAGCATTCAGTAATTATATAGGAAAACATGGAAGAGGGGTCAGAGATGAGCAACCATAGGAGAGTGCAATCAAGAGCAACACAAGGGAGAAATTTCGGGCTGGTAGGTTTGTACACCCAAGAGTATTTGAGCAAGAAGAAAACAACCTGAGTCCAAAATGTATACAATCAGATTGTTAGTTGCAAATTTAGTGAAAGCAGCTTCAGGGAATGTGTGGAGTGAGGTTGTATCATACAGAATGCATGAGAAACTAGAAAGGGGAATGCACGAGTATGAACTATTCTTTGACTCTCATGGGACTTTACATAGAATATTCTGGAAAGTAGGAAAACAAACAAAAACTTCCACACAAATATCTGACCTAAAGAAACTTTGAGACTAATATCTGAAATTTTAAAAACTTCCAATGTGCTGTAGCCTAGCCCTAAAGATATTTTATTATAAAATTATTTTTTAGATTTTTGGAAAAAGAGATGAACGTGATCAAAAGAATCCCAGAAGCCACAGAAGGATGAATTTTTAAAAATAAATCTAAGCACAGTACAAATACAACACACTATTATGGCCAAGGTTTCTGATTCTTAAACATATAGTAATGAGTTAATTTATATTACTATGTAAATATTCTTTCTTTTAGTGCTGTAAATACACCCATTTGATCAATAAAAACTCAATAGTGTGATGACTCTTTAGGGTCACATAAAATACCTGTCAAGACATTAGGATTTCCTTATAATTTTAGTTTAAATAGATATCTGTAGGATTGTAGTATTTGCCACAGAAACACATTTACAAATGACTTGGACCCCTGCCAATCTATGGTTAAGTGGATTATTAACTGATGTGCATTCTTAGACAACTGCTCTTTCTTGTGGGAAATGCATTTAATAGCATCCTTTTTTAAAAAAAATGTATAGATATCAGTGCAATTTCTTCATCCATGCTGTTTTTGAAACTATTGACAATAAATGAGAGCAGAAATCCTTGATGGAACTGTTTAGTGATATTTTTAGGGGATACTCTAACATAGTGTGACATATTTTCAAGGAGTCCAAAGAACCAGGTTTGAGAACAGAAACAAAATTTTCATTTTTTTACTTTCCTTCTTCCTTGAAAATTCGTCCCAAAATCCTGAGCAAAAAGACAACTGGGGAAGATGTGGCAGGGTTGGAACCAGAATCTCAAGAGGAGTCAAAGGTGTGCGCTCTAGAAACTAGTCACTTCTCATCACCCCTACTATTATTACTCTGATCCAAGCCACCACCACTTTTGCTTGAATTATTGTAATAGCAATCTAAAATTTCTTATTTCAATACCCTCCACACACAACTTCTTCACTTTCCACAGTATGTTTTAAATATAGTTGGCAGTAGAATCAACTTAGAACAAAGATGAAGCACCTTTGTTTAGAATACTCTATTGGTTCCCCAATTAGCCAGAATGAAAAGATATTCCTGTGTGACCTTCAACCCTGACACAGAGGTAACTTGCTGATGATGTCTCTTAATATTCTTTTTCTGTTTCCTCCAACCACATTGGCATTTTTGCCATTTGTTTAACACACAAGGCAGGCTTCTGACCCATAGACTTTGCCCTCATTACTCTCTTTGCCTGGAACACTTTTCCATCTGATATTCTTATGGATTTTTCACTTTCTTTAGGTCATGACTGAAATTTAATTCCCAAACTACCCTATTTGAAATTGTTCCCTATCCCCTTTTCATGCTATTTATTTAACTAAAGCACTTAATACCAATAATATTACATATTACATATTTTACTTGTTTATTATCTTTCTTCCTTTGGTATAATATAAGCTACATGGGGTCAGGGATTTTTATTTTTTGTCTGTTTTGTTCACTGCTGTATCTCTAAGACCTGAAATAGTTCTTGACATATGGTGAATAAGATGATTAGTTTTATGTGTCAACTTGGCAAGGTTATTATTGATGAGTGCCCGGTTATTTAATCAAAAAATTGACAGCTTTGAAGAAATAGAAACACTTTTTAAAATACAATTTACCAAAACTGACAAGAAGTAAACAGAAAATTTGAACAGCTCTATATCTAATAAAAAAGTATTGATTTTGTTGTCAAAACCCTTGTGAGAAAGAAAACTCCAAGCATAAGTGGTTTTATAGGTAGATTATATCATATATTTAATGAAGACTTAAGGCCAATATTACATTATCTTTTTTTAATCCAATACCAGAAAAGCATTCTTCAACTTTTTTTAAATGAAGTATAATGACAAAGACTTTTCCAAAAAAAGACAAAAAAGACAAAAAAGAAAGAAAAAAAGAAAAGAAAAAAAGGAAGTTGAAGACAGACTAACATCCACTATGACCAACAGTGCAAGCTCCCTAAATAACATATTTGCAAATTATATCCAGCAGTATATTAAAGAAAAAAATATGTGACCAAGTAAGTTTACCCTGGGATTTCAAAGTTGATTTATTATTAGAATAGCAGTCAATGTCATTCACCATAGTAACACATCAAAGAGAATATTTATGATTTTTTCAATAGATGTAGAAAATTCACTTGAAAATTTAATACTCATTTATGGCAAAATCTCTCAGCAAACCAGGGATACAAGTAAATATCCTCAATCTGCAAAGTGGTGCTTATGAAAAGAAAAAAAACTACATACAGCATATTTAAAGGTTTAATATTGAAAACTTTCTGCCTTCATTTGGGAGCAAAGCAAGAGTGTTTACTCTCACCAATTTTATTCAATATTATAGCCAAGACATTAGCCATTTCAAAAAGGCTAGATAAGCAAAAAAAACCATAAAGGCATAAAGATCAAATGGAATAAGTAAAACTATTCTATTTACAGAAGAAATGACCTTTTACTGGAAACACTTAAGAAATTTACAAAGAACTAATACATAAAATTAAAGATTAATATACAAGACTCTATTTAAATATTAGCAGCTAACAGTTAAAAGAAATTTTAATTTTTCATTTACAAAATGAATAAAAACCATCAAAACCAATGTTGGTCCCATACTAGGTAAAAAAATAAATAAATTTTAGTTGTATCAGAAAAAGAATCACTATTTGGGAGAAAAATTAAAGTACTGTGTATGATTATGTAGGTGATTATATATATATATATATAGAGAGAGAGAGAGAGATCATTTCTTATGTTATATTTCACTTTAGATTTCTTAAAAGAATTTTATGAATGAAACCCTGGATTTTGAAGAGACATTTAAAATACATTTGGGAAATCAATATAAAGCACATTTAATAAATACAAAACACTCATAAAGCTGTTTATATCATAGGTATTATGAAATAATGACATCACAGAGCAGTCATGAAATGCCTTACACTTGCACTGAAAAATGTGCACTTCCATTTTCTCTGAATTCCCACTCTCATCTAGCTGGTGCAGATCCAATACATATTCTCATCCTCTCAAGCTTTCATTTCTCTTACTGTATACTTCCACTGTAGTTATAATCCCATATCTAATTTTGCTTTTTATGCCTGTCTCCATTCTAGACAATATGTTCCTTGAATCCACACACTGCATCTTTTTATTCTTTTATCCCTGAGAATCTTCGTGATATCTGGCACATAGGTGCTGGGGTAAATTTTTTACATTTTCTATCAATCCATAGTTGATGGGATTATCATTTATAATTATATTCCTCAATGTAGGTATTACCAGCCTTGAAAAATGCATGTTCAAATGAACAACCAAAAGGCACCAGGCACAGGGCCAGAAAAAGTGCTAGGTATTATGGCTTATAGTCTTGAATTTTTTTATAAGCAACATTGACCATGTTGAAAAGAACTACCAGAGGAACATAAGGTGGTTCAGGAGAGACCTGTAACATGAAGGAAGAAGGACTGAGTCTGCTTTTAATGGTCCTTTACTGCCATGATAACATCAAATTGCTAGTAGGGATGGAAGACATAAAGTGCTACAACTGCTCACGATACTTTATTTTTGCATAGGTTGTGGTGGTCAGTTTTACAGCGTTTAGATTAGGAACTTCCATTATTTCACAAAGTGAGATTTGGTTTGGTGATGGGATTGCTCTGCCTACCTCACAAGATTGCTATTTACAAGTGATCATGCACATGAATATACTTTTAAAACTATTTAGGGTACCTGGGTGGCTCAGATGGTTAAGTGTCTGCCTTTGGCTCAGGTCATGATCTCAGGGTCCTGGGATCGAGTCCCTCATTGGGGTCCTTGCTTAGAGGAGAGCCTGCTTCTCCCTCTGCCTGCCACTCCCCCTGCTTGTACTCTCCCTCTCTCTCTCTCTCTCTGGCAAATAAATAAATAAAATCTTTAAAAAAAACTATTTAAAGTTATATAATTATAAATGAAGTTTAATTTGAATAATTGCACTAATCATAAAACATTTTCTTGAATAGCTGTATAATACCAAAAGGATTAGACCAGTGGTCCAGCTAGCCTAGTGTCTGTGTTTTTGACAATGGCCACAGGAAATATTAGATAAGAATATGTCATAGTTTCAACACATGACATTAAACTCATAAGCTTAAGAATGTTCATAGCACACTTTGCTCATACCTATCATCTTTCAAATAAGTAAAACAGGCTATATTCTACTTCTTCAAATATATTAGTAATTTTAAATGATGACTCAATTTGTTTCTAGAGCAGTTTAATTTACAGTTTTAATGTGATGTTTTGGTGATTAATTTCTCTTCCTCCTCAATTTAAAAGAAAAAAGAATACATATGATTTCAAAGGCTTTAGATATATGAATAATCCACTCACTTTAGCTCACTGACACAATAAGCCACAGAATTTTATTGTATGGATCATTGACATGGCCAATGATACTATCTCCTGTGGAGCTATTGTGATCCATCTTTTCGATGGCAGCTTTCCCATTTTAAAAGTAATGCCCTCTATGTGGTCACTGATCCAGAAAGTGTCTCAAAGAACAATAGAGAACTATGAATTGATTCTGACTTTTTTATTCCATTGTGATAATCAGAAACTTCTAAAAGTCAACTCATCCTATTAGAATTTCATAGCCCATAATAGATATGTATTTGAAGCAGTTCTGCTCAAAACTCATATTATTCAGCTTTTCCTTAAATGCACATAACAAAACTAGAGAATGGCTGTTATATAACATACAAATGTTTAGTTTGGAAATTCAATTCTCAAGATGAAAAGATCAACACCAACAAGCCAGTATTTCTCAGTTTATATCCACTATAAAATTATCTACACCAGCTGTCATACTAGTAATTTGTACCTAATTTGGAAAATTTGCATCTGTGGTTTACCAGAAAAACAGTAGCAGCACCTGGAAATTTATTAAAGTTTAAATTCTTGGGCCCCATCCCAAGATCTACTAAATCAGAAACCCTGATTGTGGGTTCCATCAATATGTTTTAACAAGGCCTCCAGGTGGTTCTGCTGAATTCCCACTCCATCCATATGAAAATCAAGTTTAGATTGGTATGAACTAGAAGTCTCTGCTAAAATAGTTATATCTTCAGTGGAAAGATAAGGTTGGAAGCATTCTACAATGATTCTGTAGCCAACCTTTAAAAGCCAATCATAAACAAAACTAAAAGGCAAAGTACAGAATGGGAGAAGATATTTACAAATGTCTTATCAGATAAAGAGCTAGTATCCAAAATCTATAAAGAACTTACCAAACTCAACAACCAAAAAACAAAAAATCCAGTCAAGAAATAGGCAGAAGACATGAACAGACATTGGGTGACAGGCATTTAAGAGGGCACTTGATGTAATGAGCATTGGTATGCAACTGATGAATCATTAAATTCTACCTCTGAAACTAATAAAAATTGAATAAATTTTAAATTCAGTTTCTTAGCTAGGATATTTTAAATGCTCAGGTAGCAACAACATGTGGATAGTAGCTATTATATTAGACATTGAGGACAGAGTATTTCTTTTTTTTTTTAAGATTTTATTTATTTGACAGAGAGAGTCACAGCAAGAGAGGAAACACAGCAGGGGGAGCGGGAGAGGGAGAAGCAGGCTCCCCACCGAGCAGGACGCCTGATGCGGGGCTCGATCCCAGGACTCTGGGATCATGACCTGAGCCGAAGGCAGACGTTTAATGACTGAGCCACCCAGGCGCCCCAAGGACAGAGTATTTCTACAATCACAGATGAATACTTGTATTGGAGAGTTCTGCTCCAGCTTCTTATGGGATCAAGCTTACATTCTTGCTTAGCAACATTTTCTGCTCTGTTTTGTTTCCCTCCCCCTTTATCCTGAGAGCATTCCCTGAATAAACAACACAACATGCAGTTGATCCTCTTCTCACAGAGAACCTGGCCAAATGCACTATCAATGTTCATTAGTCTGTCATTTCCAACATCATGATAGCTGCATTCCCCCTCATTTGCTCATCTGACATTGACACTGGGGGCCTGTTCTAGTATATCTGAGGTCAGCTCAGACCTTGGAGACAGAAACATTATTAAAGCACTAACAATTCATTCCTAGCACTGCAGTGGTGGGAATTTTGCCCACACTTTTTCAGGATTCATTCAAGAACTAGATTGGGCAGTTTATATGTCAAATATATCAGTGAACCTTACCTATGTGAAATATCTTAAAAACAGACATTTTCTTGAAATCTTTTGTCTTTACAATGTGTAGTTTGCATACTGAGCATCTAGTTTTGTGGAAAGATGTATTCTTCCACTGCAATTTGTAGATTTATATGTCAGCATTGAACACTTATGGTAATGGCTCTATCACCTCATGTATGCCAGCACTAAGCATTTAACTTCTTTCATTTGTTGCCTGTTCTCTTAATTATTGTAAAATTGTGTTCTTGTGAGATTCCATTTCCCATTAGATTCTTTTTCAGATGATAATTATTACATAGAATGCCATCCTTTTTTGTTTTGTAGAATCTATTTTTTTTTACTTAATACATTTTTTCAATAAATAAACAAATAAATTCCAATCATAATATGCATTGATTGATATTTAAACTATGAAAGAAAATTTTCTATAGCATTATTTTCCTACTGGCAAATTTGGTCTTTGGCTTCAACTCACCTTTCTTATTCCACAGTGATTACCCAACATCATTCTGCCTGGTTCTACTTGGATATATACAGTTTAGTTTCCTACACTTAGACCTCTAGTGGACACATAATACTGTGAGAATACTATGAAATATTATATAATAGAATATTTTTCATCATTATCTCCAGCCCCCATGTGCATCCACTTTACTCATTTCCTATAAGCTGCTAATTTTCCAGGCTCTTCAATTATGAGATTTTGTTAAACTTTATTTCTTCCTCTATCATAATATGTTTTGGAACCTTTTCTTTCCACTTAGTCAAATTTGTCTTAAGTCATATTCCCTCTGCATTCTAGAAAGAGATCAGCTAATTCAAACACGTTAATGGATGATAAATTTCAATCAATTATTCCCAAGTAATAGAATCTATATTTTGGCACTTGCCATTATCTCAAGTCAGCACAGTTACGAGATTCACAAATATTGTAAAGACCTTTGAAAGAGACATGGCTAGGCTATTAACCTCCATATCATAACACATAAATGGCTTTACTCTGTTTTCATTCATTCAATAACTATATATTCCAAGTATTGTCCTAGTCTTTAGAATTTAAAGATTCTGGGGCTCAAAGAATTTTATAGTCACATAAAGGAAAGAAAATGGCACTCTCCTTGTGATCATACAATTATTGTATATGTTCCTAAATCTAAAATAATATTTCAATATATGCAAAGATTTGGTTTGTCACACTAAGCAAGATCAAACAGTTAACTTTAAAAAGAGACTTTGGAAGGAAATAGAAAAAAACAATTTCTGAGTCTTCCCATGTCTCAAAATACCACCACATTAATTGCCACAATTATGGCTTATAGTTACCTGCACATTCTCTGAGACTCAGCTCATAAGAATTGTGGAGCCACTGATTATAACACCCACTCAAATTTGTTTCACAATCAGTGCTGAGCTGGGTTTCCGTGGAATCGCGTCAATTCCAGGAAAAGCACATTTTTCAGTTAATGAGCAGAAATTAATTAACAAATGGATAAAACTTGGAAGGGAGCAAATCTTATGTCCTTTGATATCATTTATTTTATTTTTTAGACGATTGATTTTATTTATTTATTTTTTTATTTCTGTATTTATGTATTTATTTGACAGAGAGGGAGAGAGAGTACAAGCAGGGGGAGCTGCTGAGGGAGAGGGAGAAGCATGAGCTGAATAGGAAGCCCAATGTGGGGCTCAATCCCAGGATCCTGTGATCATGACCTGAGCCAAAGGCAGATGCTTAGCTGACTGAGCCACCCAGGTGCCGCTCCTTTAGTATCATTAAAAAAAAAAAGAGGAGTTGGCATCAATTGTTTCTGAAAATTTTTAAATCAGATTGTGTAAATTTGATGATGGAATTTTTCAAGAAATTATCAGAAATATCAGAGATAGCTGCAAAGGAAGGTGGCAGAGTAAGAAGATCCTGAACTCACCTCCTCCCATGAACACAAGATGACAAAAACTACATTTAATGCAATTCAGTCTGAAAATGATCTAAAAGATTAGAACAGATTTTCTATAGAATCAAAGCCTGGACATGTTAACCCACAAACTGGGGGATATTGCAGGTGTGGAGGAGCAAGGAGATCAAGCTCCATATCAGGATCTACTCTGGACCTGGGGACCTGCACGGGAAGATGAGCTCCATAACATCTGGCTTTGAAAAACAGTGGGGCTTAACTTTTAAAGGGTCATTGCCCTACATTACTTTGCTCAAGATCAGCAAGAAATAGCAGTTTGAAAAGTACCTGTATGAAGATTTATTGACTAGTTTTAGGACATATGCAGGAGGAGTAGGAATCTGCAGGAGCTTTCTCCAGGAATGGAAATGCTGACAGGCATCACTTTTCTTGTCTTCCTTCAGACCTAGCTGACTAGATATTTGCAGAAGCTAGTTCTGATACCCTCCCTTTACCTTGCTGCTAGCACCACTGTATCCACCCTGGAACTCCCTTACAGACCTCACCCCACCCCACCCACTTGTCCTGCAAGGTGCTCTTTCAAATTGGTGCCTGCCCTGCCACACCAACTGGCAGCTTCAGTCATGTCTGGCATCCTCATCAAATACCACCCTGTCACATCTAGGAGATAGCCTCAGCTGGGACCAGCGGCCCTCCAAAGCAGCTCCTGCCTCAGGGAAGGGGGAAGTTAGCCTCACCCAACAGTATGCCCAACAATACTAGTTATAGCCAGACCTCTCAGAGAGCTACATATAGGGCCAGCCCTGCCCACTAGCACATCTGTAGCAGTTTTAGCCAAGCCACAACAGAAGGCAAGATGCAGCCCATACAGGGGACATCCTGGAGTGCCTGGTTCTGGTGACCATGGGGAATTATGCTACTGGGTACCACAGGATGGCTTACCTATAAAGCTACTATTTTCAAGATCAGGAGGTATAGTTGACATACCTAATACATAGAAGTGCAGAGTCAAAAAAAATGAGGAGACAAAGGAGTATGTTCCAAATGAAAGAACACAACAAAATTATAGGAAAAGATCTAAACAAAAGGGAGATAAGCCATCTGATAAAGAGTTCAAAGTAATAATTATAAGCATACTCAACAGACTTGAGAGAAGAGAGGATGAACTCAGTGAGAACTTCAACAAAGATATAAAAAATACTAAAAGGAATCAGTCCGAGCTAATGAAATAAAAAATAAATCAAACAACTGAAATTTTAAAAATACACTAGAGGGAATCAATACCAGAGTAGAGGATGCAGAAGAATAGATGAGCAACTTAAAAGATGGTAATAAATAGCGACCAAGCACAGAAAAAAAAAGAAAAAGAAATAAATAAAAATGAGGATAGATTAAAGAACCTCAGAGGTAACATCAAGTGTACTAACATTTGAATTATAGGGGTATCAGAAGGAGAAGAGAGAAAGGAAAGGGCAGAAAACATACTTGAAGAAAAAATAGCTGATGGGAGAAGATAATTTGCTAATGTCTTATCAGATAAAGGGTTAGTATTCAAGATCTATAAAGAACTTATCAAACCTAACACCCAAAACACACACACAAAAAAAAATCCAGTCAAGAAATGGGCAGAAGACATGAACAGACATTTCTCCAAAGAAGACATACAAATGGCCAACAGACACAGGAAAAAAATGCTCAGCATTGCTCAGCATCAGGGAAATACAAACCAAAACCACAATGAAATACCACCTCATATTAGTCAGAATCGCTAAAATTAACAAGTCAGGAAACAACAAATGTTGGCAAGGATGTGGAAAAAAGGGAACCCTCCTACACTGTTGGTGGGAATACAAGCTGGTGTAGCCACTCTGTAAAACAGTATGGAAGTTCCTCAAAAAGTTAAAAATAAAGCTACCCTCCCAACAGCAATTTCACTACAAGGTATTTACCCAAAGGATACAAACATAGTGATCAGAAGGGGCACCTGAACTCCAGTGTTTATAACAGCAATGTCCACAATAGCCAAACTATGGAAAGAGCCCAGATGTCCATCAGTAGATGAAGGGATAAAGACGATGTGGTATATATGTACAATGGAATATTACTCAGCCATCAAAAAGGTGAAATCTTACCATTTGCAATGACATGGATGGAACTAGAGGGTATTATGCTAAGCAAAATAAGTCAATCAGAGAAAAACAATTATACAATTTCACTCATATGTGGAATTTAAGAAACAAAACATAAGATCATAGGGAAGGGAGGGAAAAATAAAATAAGATGAAATCTTTAAAAAAAAAAGAGAGATTTCTTTACATGAAAAAAGGGCCATAACAAGAAGTAAGACAATTATGGAACTGAAAAATTTCAATGGTAAAAGCACACACACAGTAAAAGTAGTAGATCAATTACATATAAAGCTAGTACAAAAGTTAAAAGATGAAAGTAATAAATTGTTATCTTCAAAATTAGTCAAGTGATACACAGATTTTTTTCAAATGTAAAATATGATATTATAGACATTAAATATGGAAAAAGGGATAAAATGTAGTACTTTTAGACTATGTTTAAAATTCAGTAAACCTCAACAATATGGTTTGCTATATACACAGAATGTTATATATGAACCTCATGGTAACCACAAACCATAACACCTATAACTAATACACAAACATAAAGAGAAATAAATCCAAGCATAATACAAAAGAAAGTCAATGAGTCACAAGGGAAGAGAGCAAGAGAAGGAGAAAGGAACAGAGAACTACAGAAATAACAGGAAGGCAATTAACAAAATGGCAATAAGTACATACCTATCAAAAATTACTTTAAATGTAAATAAACCAAGTGTTCCAAAGACAGGATGAATGAATAGATAAAAAACAAAACAAAACAAAACAAAAACAAGACCCATCTATCATTTGCCTAAAAGAGATTCGCTTCAGACTTAAAGACACATATAGACTGATAGTGCAAAGATGGAAAAAGTTTTTCATGCAAATAGGGGTGAAAAAAAGCCTGAGGTAGCATTACTTATATCTGACAAAATATACTTTAAAACAAAGACTGTAGTAGGAAACAATGGTAGTATATAATGCTAAAAGGATCAATCCAACAAAAAGATATAACAATTGTAAATATTTATGCTTCCAACATAGAAGAACCTAAATACATGAAGCAGACAGAAAGGGAGAAATTCAGAGTAATACACTAATAGTAGGAGACTTTAATACCCACTTACATCACCACATTAACAAAATGAAACATAAAAACAATATAATCTTCTCAATAGATGCAGAAAAAGCATTTTACAAAACTTAACAGTCATGATAAAAATTCACAACAAAATGAGTATAGAAGGAACATACCTCAACATAATAAAGGCCATATCTACCAAATTCACACCTAACTTCATAGTCAATGGTGAATATCCGAAAGCTATTCCTCTAAGGTCAGGATGTCCACTCTCACTTTTATTCAACACAGTGAGGGAAATCCTGGACAGAGTAATCAGACAAAAACAATTAATTAAAAAAAATAAAAGGCATCAAAATTGGTAAGGAAGAAGAAAAGCTAACTTTTTTGCAGATGTTATGATACTATATATAGAAAAACTTAGAGTTCACCAGTAAAATGATTAGGCCTAATAAATGAATTTAGTAAAGCTACAGTATACAAACTTGATATAAAGAAATCTGTTGTGTTTCTATACAACACTAATGTAAAAATGAAAGAGCAGAAAGAGAAATTAAGAAAACAAATCCATTTGCAACAGAATAGAAAACCCAGAAATAAACCCATAATTATATAGTTAATTAATCTTCAATATGGGTGCCTGGGTGTCTCAGTCTTAAGTGTCTGCCTTCAGCTCAGGTTATGATCCCAGGGTCCTGGGATCAAGCCCTACATCAGGCACCCTCCTCCATGGGAAGCCTGATTCTCCCTCTCCCACTCCCCCTGCTTGTGTTCCTGCTCTCTCTGTCTCTCTGGCAAATAAATAAATAAAATCTTAAAAAGAAAATCTTCAATAAACCAGGAAAGAATATGTAATGAGTAAAAGACAGTCTCTTCAACAAATGGTGTTGGGAAAACTGATCAGCTACATGCAAAAAGATGAAAATGGACCAGTTTCTTTCACCATATATAAAATGGATTAAACTCAAAATGGATTAAAGACCTAAAATGTGAGACCTGAAACTATGAAAACCCTATTTGAGAGCACAGGCAGTAATATCTTTGACATTGATCATAGCAACTTTTTTCTGGACAGGGAAGGCAAATAAAAGGAAAAATAAACTATTGGAACTATTTCAAAATTAAAAGCTCTGAAGAATGAAGGAAACAATCAACAAAACTAAAAGGAAACCTATGGAATGGGAGAAGATATTTGCAAATGACATATCTAATAAAGTTAATACCCAAAATATATAAAGAACTGGGTGGTGGAGTTAAGATGGCAGAATAGTAGGGGGACCCTACGCTTGTCTTGTCCATTGAACACAGCTAGATAAATATAAAATTATTCTGAAGACCCAAGAAATCAATCTTAGGACTGAGAACAAACTGCACAACTAGAGGGAGAAGAGAGACCACATTGTGGAAAATAGGAGGTGCAGAGACACAATTTGGGGGAGAAAGCAGCACATAGGGGATTGCATGAGAAAAACACCTCCCCAAAATCATTGATTGGGAAAATGAGGGGCTGATTATCTCAAGTTTTTACAAGCAGCAGAGCTCAAAGACTAAAGTTTTACAAGTCCATGCCATCCCAGGGTGGAACCTGGTGGGCATAATGGTGCTCCTGTGGAGAAGGAAGGCAGAGGCCCAGGAGTGACAGCTTGGACTGAGGATCCCCTGGGTCACACTGGGAGAGACAGTTCCCCTTCTTGGAGTGCATTTGGGAGATGTGCCACTGCCTCTCAGGGGACAAAA
This sequence comes from Callorhinus ursinus, assembly GCF_003265705.2. Taxonomy (NCBI): domain Eukaryota; kingdom Metazoa; phylum Chordata; class Mammalia; order Carnivora; family Otariidae; genus Callorhinus; species Callorhinus ursinus. The sequence goes on along the minus strand of NW_027397124.1, from coordinate 564,836 downwards.
GGACAATAGCATGTACCATTGAGTGGCCCCATTAATTAGCAAAGAAGCAGAAGCACCTGTTCAGGGCAGGTAACCTGGAAACTGTTTTTTTTTTAAGATTTTATTTATTTATTTGAGAAACAGAGAGAGAGCATGAGTGAGGGGAGGGCCAGAGGCAGAGGGAGAGAATCTCAAGCAGACTCCACACTGAGCACAGATCCCAAATGGGGGACTCTATGTCATGATGCTGAGATCATAACCTGAGTCAAAACTAAGAGTTGGATGCTTAACCAGCTGAGCCACCCAGGCACCCCCAGAAGCTGGCTTTGTGCTGTATTTTACCATAAACTCCAAACACTTGCACATTTGTGCAGCTGCACTTCTAGCCCAAACCTGCACCAGCCAGAGTATGGCAAGACCCTCCCCCAGATGATCAGCATAGGTTCATAAAATTTGGAGCTTTGGGGCGCCTGGGTGGCTCAGATGGTTAAGCGTCTTCCTTTGGCTCAGGTCATGATCCCAGGGTCCTGGGACTGAGTCCCGCCTCCCTGCTCCTTGGGAGCCTGCTTCTCCCTCTGCCTCTCTCTCTCTGTCTCTCATGAATAAATAAATGAAATCTTTAAAAAAAATTGGAGCTTTGAAGCCAGTTGTTGCACCTGAGATAAAACACAGGAGTCGAGGATGAGGAAAGATGCTGGAAGAGTCGGGGACCTTGTTTCATTTGGTCCCTTGAATTTAGCTAGGTAACTATCAAACCATTCTGAACACCCATGAATTCAGCCTGAGATATAAGGGAAAAAATATCTGGAACTCTACAAAGAGAAAAGCAACCACTTTTTGCAAGGTAGGAGGTCCAGAGAAGGGAATCTGAGGGAAGATATCGGTAGGTAAATGGAGGGAGGAGGAAGGCTCCATAAGCTGGCTACTGGAAAGCAAGATAGCCCCAGAGGGGAAAATTAGAACCATTAGAAATCTGCTCCAGTGAGAGACATCCCTGCCTGAAAGGGGCTCAGGGGATGAAACAGGATCCCAGGAGTCACAGAACTAATGGGAGTGGTTGAACTGGTAGAGTTCCCAAGAAGTGGAGTGGGAAACTGGTTACAGTCAGTGAGCCCAGGAGGGGGATCCCAGCTCAGTTCACCATAAACCCCAAGCTGGGACTGATCGGGTGATCACTCTGCCTGCACACCCTGCAACGGAATGGAACATGGGGACCGCCCTAAATCCCCACAAGGAGCAGAGTGGTACACGCACAATCCCCCAACCACTCTCAGCCCCAGGGCCCTACAAAAGGCAGTAATGTGGGACCCTCAGAATCTCCCCAGCAGGATCACTGTGGGCACAGACTGCAGGAGCCTGCAGAGTTTGGCACACACAAAAGTGAAGACTGCTTGTCCCAGAGGGTTTACAGAAGAGGGGGGACTGCAATCTTTTGGCTCTGGGTCTGGAGATCAGGGCACAGCCATTTTTATTTGAATCCTCTAAAGAGGCACAGAAATCCTTCAGGGAAACGCACACACACACACACACACACACACACACACACACACACACACAGAGGGCCAGCTTACACTGAGCCTAACGTCTGGCAAGGGGTGGTACAACTTTGGCCAGGCAAAGACACCTGAGAAGCAGCACAGCAAGCCCCTCCCCCAGAAGACCAACTGGAAGAACAGGTGCACAAAAGTGTATGGATACCACAAGACTGTAAAACTCCGGTGATAGGGGAAAATTGTATAAAGAACTTGAGGTTTTTTTACTCATGATTCATTTATCTGTCAGTCTGCAATTGTCCATTTCTTTTCTTTTATTTTTTCCCTTTTCAACTAGTTTCTTATTTTACTAACTTTTTGTTTTTAAGTCTCTTTTTAACTTTTATTTTTTATCTCTACACTTTATAAATATATGCTTCATTTTTAGATTCCTTTCATCCTATTCAATTTTATTCTTATATATATATAAGTTTTGCTTTCTTTGCAATTTTGGAAGTTAGTGTCTTCCAACACACATACCAAAATACACTCAGGAACAACTAGATCACCCTGTTTTGTCCACCTTATGAGTTTATAATCTCCCCCACCCTTTTTTGTTGTTCTTTTGTTAACCTTTCTGTTTTGGTTTTTGACCTCCTCAGATTTGTCTAGTGTCTAGTGTGTATTTTGCTTGGATCATGGTTGATATATTGAACTATGCTCATTCACTCAATCCATTCTTCACTGGGCAAAATGACTAGAAGGAGGAATTCACAACAAAGGAAAGAGGCAGCAGTAATGTTTTCTGCCATCGATCTAATCAATATGGATATAAGTAAGGTGTCAGAGATGGAATTCAGGATTACAATTAAAAAGTTAATATCTGGGCTTCAAAAAAGCATAAAAAAGAGGATCTAATCAGGCTGAAATTAAAAACGCTCTGAGATGCAGTCTAAATTGGATCCTCTAACAGCTAGGGTAAATGAGGCAAAAGAGAGAATAAGTGACCCAGAAAACAGGCTGATGGGAAGGAAGGAAGTTGAGGAAAAGAGAGAAAAACAACTAATAACCCATGAAGAGAGGCTTTGAGAAATTAGTGATGTCAAAAACGTACGAGTATCAGAATTATTGGTGTGCCTGAGGGTGAAGGGGGGCAGCAGAAGGCTTATTTGCACAAATCATAGTGGAGAACTTCCCTAATCTGGGGAGGGAAACAAGCATTCATATCCAAGAGGTAGAGAGGACTCCTACCTAAATCAATAAAAATAGATGAACATCCCAGCATATAATAGTGAAGTTTTCAAATTTCAGAGACAAAGAGAAAATCCTGAAAGCAGCTTGAAACAAGAGGCTCCTAACCTATAGAAGGAGGAATATCAGACTAACATTAGACTTATTCACAGAGACCTGGCAGGCCAAAAAAGGCTGGCATGATATCTTCAGGGTACTAAATGAGAAAAACAGGCAACCAAAAATACTTTATCCAGCAAAGCTGTCATTCAGAATAGAGGGAGAGATAAAGAACTTCTAGAACAGACAGAAACTGAAAGAATATGTGATCACCAAGCCAGCCCTGCAAGAAATATTAAGGGGGATCCTGTAAGCAAAGAGAGAGCCCAAGAATAACATAGACCAGAAAGAAACAGAAACAATCTACAGAAACAGGGATTTTATAAGCAATACAATGGCACTAAATTAATATCTTTCAATAGTTACCCTGAATGTAAATTGGCTAAATGTTCTAATCAAAAGACAAATGGTATCAGATTGGATAAAAAAGCAAGACCCATCAATATGCTGTCTACAAGAGATTCATCTTAGACCTAAAGACACCTCCAGACAGAAAGTGAAGGGGTGGAGAACGATCAAGCACACTAATGGACCTCAGAAGAAAGCTGGGGTAGCAATCCTCATATCAGACAAATTAGATTTTATTTTTTTTAAAGATTTTATTTATTTAACAGAGAGAGAAACAGTGAGAGAGGGAACACAAGCAGGCGGAGTGGGAGAGGGAGAAGTAGGCTTCCTGTGGAGCAGGAAGCCCGATGTGGGGCTCGATTCCAGGACCTTGGGATCATGACCTGAGCTAAAGGCAGATGTTTAATGACTGAGCCACCCAGATGCCCCGACAAATTAGATTTTAAAACAAAGACTATAGTAAGAGATGAAGAGGGACACCATATCATACTTAAAGGGTCTATCCAACAAGAAGATCTAACAAATATAAATATCTATATCCCCAATATGGGAGCAGCCAATTATATAAACCAATTAATAACCAAAATAAAGAAACATATTGAAAATAATACAGTAAGAGTAGGAGGCCTCAACACTCCACTTACAGCAATGGACATATCATCTAAGCAGAAGATCAACAATTGAAAAAGGGCTTTGAAGGACACATTGAACCAGATGGACTTTGTAGATATATACAGAACATTCCATCCTAAAACAACAGAATGCTCATTCTTCTCATGTACACATGGAACTTTCTCCAGAATAGATCACATATAGGGTCAAAAACATGTCTGAATTGATACCAAAGATCAGGATTATTCCCTGCGTATTTTAAGACCACAATACTTTGAAACTTGAACTTAGTCACAAGAGGAAATTTGGAAAGAACTCAAACACTTGGAGGTAAAAGAACATCCTACTAAAGAATGAATGGTCAACCAGGAAATTAAAGAAGAATTTTAAAAAATCATGGAAACAAATGGGAATGAAAATACATTTGTTCAAAACCTTTGGGACACAGCAAGAGGAGGAGCAAGATGGTGGAGGAGCAGGAGACCTGGATTTCATGTGGTCCCAGGAATTCAGCTGGATAAGGATCAAACCATTCTGAACACCTACGAACTCAACAGGAGATCAAAGAAAAGAATAGCAGCAACTCTCTGAACAGAAAAGTGACCACTTTCTGGAAGGTAGGATGTGTGGAGAAATGAATCCAAGGCAATATTCAGGAGGATAGATGGTGAGGTAAGGGGCCCTCCGCCGGCCACTTCTGGCAAGTGATAGAGCCATGAGGCACAAAATCAGAACTTTTAGAAGTCTGCTCCGCTGAAGGACATCACTACAGTGGCTAAGTGTGGGGTGGAACCCTCACTGGGACAGTGTGGTCTCAGGACCCTTGGGGTCACAGGAAGACCAGGGATGCCTGAGTGCAGCAGAGCTCCCAGGTATCAGAGCGGGGAAGCCAGCTGCAGAGACAGAGCCAAGGAGTGGGCTCTCAGCTCGGGGTTGCCATAAATCATGATCCACAGCATAGTCAAGCCACTGCTCTTCCAGCAGGGACCCAACAAGCAGCAGATCCAGGGAGATTCCCCTTCCTGCACTGGGAGGAAGGGCACGGGAGCACACCGCAGGGATCTGCTGGTTTTGGAGACTCCACACGGGGTTGGGTGCCAGAGATAGAAATGCTCGGTCACAGGCCGGGTGAGCATGGAGTGTGGCCAGAGACCGAGCAGACTGGAGTAATTGACTGCTTTTCTCTGGGGGCTCACTGAGGAGTGAGGCCCCGAGTTCTCGGCTCCTCTGGGGTGGAGATTGGGAGGCCACCATTTTCAGTCTCATCCTCCTAAGCTGTATGGAAAGTTTCAGGGAACAAGAGTTCCTGAGAGCAAACCCAGGCAGATTACTTAGCCTGGAACCGGCAAGGGTGGAGCAATTCTGCCTGTGGCAAAGACATTTGGGAACCACGGCAACAGGGCCCTCCCCCAGAAGATCAGCAAGAACAGACCCCAAGACTAAGTTTACCAATCAGTGAGAACGGCAGAACTCCAGCTCTAGGGGAGTACTGCACATAGAATTCATGGCTTTTTTCCCATGATTCTTTAGTCTTTCAAAGATAATTTTTTACTTAGCTGTCTTTTTTTTTAATTATTCTTTTTCCCTTTTTCAACCAACATGAATCCCTTTTTTAAAGAAAGATCTTTTTTTATTTTTCATTTTTAGAGTCATAGTCTATCCCTTCATAGTAGTTACCCTTATCTTTGGTATATATATATATATATATATATATATATATATATATATATATAAATTGTTTTCTCTTTAAAATTTTGGGATACATTTTCTTCAAATAGACCAAAATATACCTTAAATCTCTAGTGTATGGTTTTGTTCTAGTCTCCTGCCTGATTACATTCTCTCCATATTTTTTTTTAAATCCTCTTCTTTCATTTGTCAACCAACTTCTTATCATCAATTCCTTTTATAAATCTTTTATAATTTTCATCTTTACAGTCATATTCCACCCCTTCGTCATATTAACCCTTATTTTTGTATATATATATAAGTCTTCTTTGTTTAAAAATTTGAGAGGCACTTTCTTCTACCAGACCAAAATACGCACAAAATCTACTGTCTGGCACTGATCTATGCACCAGCCTGATCATATTAGATCATATTCTGTTTTCTTAGTTTTGTTTTGTTTTTGTTTGTTTGTTCTTATCTTTTTCTTTTTCTTTTTTTTTCTTTTTTCTTTCTTTCCCTTTCTTTTCCCTGGTTTCAGGTCTTTTCTGATTTGTTTAGTGGATATTTTCTGGGGATGTTGTTACCCTGTTAGTATTTTGTTCTCTCATTCATCTATTCTCCTCTGCACAAAATGACAAGATGGAAAATATCACCTCAACAAAAAGAACAAGAGGCAGTACCGACTGCCAGGGATTTAATCAATACGGACATTAGTAAGATGATGGAACTAGAGTTCAGAATGATGGTTTTAAATATACTAGCTGGGCTTGAAAAAAGCATAGGAGTTATTAGAGAAACCCTTTCTGGAGAAATAAAAGAACTAAAATCTAACCAAGTCGAAATCAAAAAGGCTATTAATGAGGTGAAACAAAAAATGGAGGCTCTAACTACTAAGATAAATGAGGCAGAAGAGAGAATTCTGATATAGAAGACCAAATGATGGAAACTAAAGAAGCTGAGAAAAAGAGATCAACAACTACTGGATCATGAGGGCAGAATTCGAGAGATAAGTGATACCATAAGATGAAACAATATTAGAAAAATTGGGATGCCAGAAGAAGAAAGAGAGGGGCAGAAGGTATATTGGAGCAAATTATAGCAGAGAACTTCCCTAATTTGAGGAAGGAAACAGGCATCAATATCCAGGAGGCACAGAGAATCCCCTCAAAATCAATAAAAATAGGTCAACACCCCAACATCAAATAATAATAAAACTTACAAGTCTCAGAAGTAAAGAGAAAATCCTGAAAGCAGCTCAGGAGAAAACATCTGTAACCTACAAGGTAGAAACATTAGATTGGCAACAGACCTATCCACAGAGACCTGGCAGGCCAGAAAGGACTGGCATGATATCTTCAGAGCAGTAAATGAGAAAAAATATGAAGCCAAGAATACTATATCCAACTAGGCTGTCATTGAAAATAGAAGGAGAGATAAAATGTTTCCAGGACAAACAAAAACTAAAGGAATTTGCAAACATGAAGCCAGCCCTACAAGAAATATTGAAAGGAGTCCTCTAAGCAAAGAGAGAGCCTAAAAGTAACATAGACCAGAAAGGAACACAGACAATATACAATAACAGTCTCCTTAGAGGCAATACATGACACTAAATCCATATCTTTAAATAGTTACCCTTAAGGTAAATAGGCTAAATGCCCCAATCAAAAGACACAGGCTATCAGATTGGATAAAAAAAAACAAGACCCATCAATATGTTGTGTGCAAGAGACTATTTTAGACTCAAGGACACCCCCAGATTGAAAGTGAGGGGGTGGAAATCCATTTACCATGCTAATGGACACCAAAAGAAAGCTGGGGTGGCAATTCTTATATCAGACAAATTAGATTTTAACAAAAGATTATAATAAGAGATGAGGAAGGACACCATATCCTACTTAAAGGGTCTATCCAACAAGAAGATCTAACAATTGTAAATATCTGTGCCCCTAACATGGGAGCAGCCAATTATATAAACCAATTAATAACAAAAGCAAAGAAACACATCGACAACAATACAATAATTTTGGGGGACTTTACCACCACCCTCACTGAAATGGACAGATCATCTAAGAAAAGATCAACAAAGATATACAGACTGTAAATGACACTGGACCAAATGGACTTCATAGTTATACTCAGAACTTTCCATCCCAAAGCAATAGAATAAACATTCTTCTCTAGTGCCCATGAAACATGCTCCAGAATAGATCACATCCTAGGTCACAAATCAGGTCTCAACCGGTACTAAAAGATTGAGATCATTCCCTGCATATTTTCAGAACACAATGCTTTGAAACTAGAATTCAATCACAAGAGGAAAGTTGGAAAGAACTAAAATACAGGGAGGCTAAAAAGCATCCTACTAAACCCTGAATGAGTCAACCAAGAAATAAAAGAAGAACTAAAAAAAATTCATGGAAACCAATGAAAATGAAACACAACTGTTCAAAACATTTGGGATTCAGCAAAGGTAGTATTAAGAGGAAAGTATATAACAAACAAGCCTTTCTCAAGAAACAAAAAAGGCAAGAAAGGTCTCAAATACACAACCTAACCCTACACCTAAAGGAGTTGGAGAAAGAACAGCAAATAAAGCCTAAACCCAGCAGGAGAAGAGAAATAATAAAGATCAGAGCAGAAATCAATGAAATAGGAACCAAAGAATGGTAGAGCAGATCAACGAAACTAAGAGGTGGTTCTTTGAAAGAATTAACAAGAATGATAAACCCCTGGCCTGACTTATCAAAAAGAAAAGAGAAATGATCCAAATAAACAAAATCATGAATGAAAGAGGACAGATCACAACCAACACCAAAGAAATACAAATAATTATAAGAACATATATATGTTGAGCAAATATATGCCACCAAATTAGATAATCTGGAAGAAATGGATGCATTCCTAGAGATGAATACACTACCAAAACTGAACCGAAAGAAATAGAAAACTTGAACAGACCTATAACCACTAAAGAAATTGAAGCAGTCATCAAAAATCTCCCACCAAACAGGAGCCCAGGGCCAGATGACTTCCCAGGGGAATTCCACCAAACATTTCAAGAATTAAAACCTATTCTTCTGAAACTGTTCCAAAAGATAGAAATGGAAGGAAAACTTCCAAACTCGTTTTATGAGGCCACCATTACCTTGATCCCCACCCCAGACTAAGGCTCCATCAAAAAGGAGAAATACAGACCAATATCTTCGATGAACATGGATGCAAAAATTCTCACAAAAATACTAGCCAATAGGATCGAACAGTACATTAAAAGGATTATTCACCATGACCAAGTGGGATTTATCCCAGGGCTGCAAGGTTGGTTCAACATCTGCAAATCAATCAATGTGATACAATACAAAGAAAGAACAAGAACCATATGATCCTCTCAATAGGTGCAAAAAAAGCATTTGACAAAGTACAGCATTCTTTCTTGATCAAAACTCTTCAGAGTATAGGGATAGAGGGTACATACCTCAATATCATAAAAGCCATCTATGAAAAACCCACAGCAAATATCATTCTCAATGAGGAAAAACTGAGAGCTTTCCCCCTAAGGTCAGGAATGCGGCAGGGATGTCCACTATTACCACTGCTATTCAACATAGTAGTAGAACTCCTATCCACAGCAATCAGACAACAAAAAGAAATAAAAAGCATCCAAATTGGCAAAGAAGAAGTCAAACTCTCACTGTTTGCAGATGATATGATACTTTATATGGAAAACCCAAAAGACTCCATCCCAAAACTGCTAGAACTCATACAGGAATTCAGTAAATTGGCAGGATATAAAATCAATGCACAGAAATCAGTGGCATTCTTATACACCCACAACAAGACAGAAGAAAGAGAAATTAAGGAGTGGATCCCATTTACAAGTGTGCCCAAAATCATAAGATACCTAGGAATAAATCTAACCAAAGAGGCAAAGAATCTGTACTCAGAAAATTATAAAATACTCATGAAAGAAATTGAGGAAGACACAAAGAAATGGAAAAACGTTCCATGCTCATGGATTGGAAGAAAAAATATTGTGAAGATGTCAATGCTACCTAGAGCAATCTACACATTTAAAGCAATCCTTATCAAATACCATCCACTTTTTTCAAAGAAATGGAATGAATCATCCTAAAACTTGTATGGAACCAGAAAAAAACCCAAATAGCCAGAGGAAAGTTGAAAAAGAAACCAAAGCTGGTGGCCTCACAATTCCAACTTCAACCTCTATTACAAAGCTGTAATCATCAAAACAGTATGGTACTGGGACAAAAACAGACACATAGATCAATTGAACAGAATAGAGCCCAGAAATGGACCCTCAACTCTATGGTCAACTAATCTTCGACAAAGCAAGAAAGAATGTCCAGTGGAAAAAAGACGGTCTCTTCAACAAATGGTGTTGGGACAATTGGACAGCCACATGCAGAAGAATCAAACTGGACTATTTCTTTACACCACACACAAAAATAGACTCAAAATGGTTGAAAGACCTCAATGGGGGACAGGAGTCCATCCACATCCTAAAGGAGAACACAAGCAGCGACCTCTTCGACCTCAGCCACAGCAACTTCTTCCTAGAAACATCACCAAAGGCAAGGGAAGCAAGGGCAAAAATGAACTATTGGGACTTCATCAAGATAAAAAGCTTTTGCACAGCAAAAGAAACAGTCCACAAAACCAAAAGGCAACTGACAGATAGGGAGAAGATATTTGCAAATGACATATCAGATAAAGGGCTAGTATCCAAAATCTATAAAGAACTTATCAAACTCAACAATGAAGAACAAATGATCCAATCAAGAAATGGGCAGAAGACGTGAAGAGACATTTTTCCAAAGAAGACATCCAAATAGCCAACAGACACATGAAAAAGTGCTCAACAACGCTTGGCATCAGGGAAATCCAAATCAAAACCTAAATAAGATACACCTCACACCAGTCAGAATGGCTAAAATCAACAAGTCAGGAAATGACAGATGTTGGCACAGATGCAGAGAAAGGGGAATCCTCCTACACTGTTGGTGGGAATGCAAGCTGGTGCAGCCACTCTGGAAAACACTATGGATGTTCCTCAAAAAGTTGAAAATAGAGCTACCACACAACCCAGCAATTGCACTACTGGGTATTTACCCCAAAGATACAAGTGTAGTGATCTGAAGGGATACGTGCACCCCGATGATTATAGCAGCAGTGTCCACAATAGCCAAACTCTGGAAAGAGCCAAGATGTCCATCGACAGATGAATTGATAAAGAAGATGTGGTATATATATGCAATGGAATATTATGCAGCCATCAAAAGGAATGAAATCTTGCCATTTGCCATGACGTGGACTGAACTGGAGAGTGTTATGCTGAGTGAAATAAGTCAATCAGAGAAAGACATGTATCATATGACCTCACTAATATGAGGAATTCTTAATCTCAGGAAACAAACTGAGGATTGCTGGAGTGGTGGGGGGTGGGAGGGATGGGGTGGCTGGGTGATAGACATTGGGGAGGGTATGGGCTATGGTGAGCGCTGTGAATTGTTTAAGACTGTTGAATCACAGACCTGTGCCTCTGAAACAAATAATACATTATATATTAAAAGAAGAAGAAGATGATGATAGCAGGAGGGGAATAATGAAGGGGGGGAAATCGGGGGGGGATGAACAATGATAGACTATGGACTCTGAAAAACAAACTGAGGTAATGGGTTAGCCTGGTGGTGGCTATTAAAGAGGGCACGTTCTGCATGGATCACTGGGTGTTATATGCAAACAATGAATCATGGAAACTACATCAAAAACTAATGATGTAATGTATGGCGATTAACATAATAAAAAAGAAAGAAAAAAGTAAATCTTAGGCAAGGAAATAAAAACCTTTGGGACACAACAAAGGTGGTCATTAGACAGAAGTACATTGCAATACAAACCTCTCTCAAAAAATTAGAAAAGTCTCAAATACACAAGCTAACCTTACACCTAAACGACCTAAAGAAAGAACAGTAAGTAAAGCCTAAACCAAGCAGGAAAAGAGAAACAATAAGGATTAGAGCATAAATCAATGAAATAGAAACCAGAAAAACAGAACCGATAAACAAAACTAGAAGCTGGTTCATTTAAAGAATTAATAAGATGGATAAATATCAGGCCAGACTTATCAAAAAGAAAAGGCAAAGAACCCAGATAAATAAAATCATGAATGAAAGGGGAAAGATCACAACCAATGCTAAGGACATACAGACAGTTTTAAGCACATATTATGGAAAACTATATGCCAAAAAATTAGACCATCTGGGAGAAATGGATGCATTCCCGGAAACTTATAAACTACCAAAAATGAAACAGGAAGAAATATAAAATCTGAACAGACCAATACCCAGCAAGGAAATTGAAGTGGTAATCAAAAATCTCCCAAAAAACAAGAGTCCGGTACCAGATGGCTTCCCATGGGAATTCTACCAAACATTTAAAGAAGAAAGAATTCCTATTCTACTGAAGCTGTTTTAAAATTAGGAATGGAAGGAAAACTTCCAAACTCATTCTATAAGGCCAGAATTAGCTTGGTCCCAAAACCAAAGACCCCATCAAGAAGGAGGAGTACAGACCAATATCCCTGATGAACATGGATGCCTACATACTCACCAAGGTACTAGCCAATAGGATCCAACAATACATTAAAAGGATTATTCACCATGACCAAATGTGATTTATTCCTGTGATACAAGGGTGGTTCAACATTCACAAATCAATGTGATAGAAGACATTAATAAAAGAAAAGACAAGAACCATAGGATCCTCTCAATTGATGCAGAAAAAACTTTTGACAAAATACAGCATCCTTTTTTCGTTAAAACTCTCCACAGTGTAGGAATAGAGGGAACATACCTCAGTATCATAAAAGCCACATACAAAAAGCAAAGAGCGAATATCATTCTCAATGGGGAAAAACTGAGAGCTTTTCCCTTAAGGTCAGGAAGACAACAGGGATGGCTATTCTCACCACAATTGTTCAACATAATACTAGAAGTCCTAGCCTCAGCAATCAGACAACAAAAAGAAATAAAAGGCATTCAAACTCGCAAAGAAGTCAAACTCTCACTCTTCACAGACAACATGATACTTTCTGTTAAAAATCCAAAAGACTCCACCCCAAAATTGCTAAAACTCATACAACAATTCAGCAATATGGCAGGATACAAAATCCATGCACAGAAATCAGTTGCATTTTTATACACTAACAACATAACTGAAGAACGAGAAATAGAGGAATCAATCTCATTTACAACTGCACCAAAAAGCATAAGATACCTAGGAATACACCTAACCAAAGAGGTAAAGGATCTATACTCTAGAAACTACAGAACACTTATGAAAGACATTGAAGAAGACACAAAGAGATGGGAAAACATTCCATGCTTATGGACTGGAAGAATAAGTATTGTTAAAAATGTCTATTCTACCCAGAGCAATCTACACATTCAATGAAATCCCTATCAAAATACCATCAAAATTTGGCACATAGCTGAAACAAACAATCCGAAAATATGTATGGAACCAGAGAATACACAAATCACCGGGGAAATGTTGAAAAAGAAAACCAAAGCTGATGGCATCACAATCCCGGACTTCAAGCTATATTATAAAGCTGTGATCATCAAGACAGCATAGTACTGGCACAAAAATGACACATAGATCAATGGAACAAAATAGAGACTCCAGAAATGGACCCTCAACTCTATGATCAACTAATCTTCAGCAAATCAGGAAAGAATAGCCAATGGAAAAAAGACAGTCTCTTCAATAAGTGGTGCTGGGAAAATTGGACAGCCACGTGCAGAAAAATGAAACTGGGCCATTCTTTTACACCATACACAAGGATAAACTCAAAATGGATGAAAAACCTCAATGTGAGACAAGAATCCATCAAAATCCTAGAGGAGACCACAGGCAGTAACCTCTTTGACATCAGCCACAACAACTTCTTGCAAGACAAGTCTCTAAAGGGAAGGGAAATAAAAGCAAGAATGAACTTTTGGGACTTAATCAAGATAAAAAGCTTCTGCACAACAAAGGAAACAGTCAACAAAATTAAAAGGCAACCCACAGAATGGGAGAAAACATTTGTAAATTATATATCAGATAAAGGGTTGGTATCCAAGATCAATAAAGAACTTATCAAACTCAACACCCACAATACAAATAATCCATTCAAGAAATGGGCAGAAGACATGAACAGACACTTCTCCAAAGACATACAAATGGCCAACAGGCACATGAAAAAATGCTCCACATCACTTGGCATCAGGGAAATACAAATCAAAACCACAATGAGATACCACCTTACACCAATTAGAATGGCAAAAATTAATGAGGCAGGAAACAACAAATGTTGGAGAGGATGTGGAGGATGTGAAGAAAGAAACCTCTTACAGTGTTGGTGAGAATGCAAGCTGGTACAGCCACCCTGGAAAACAGAATGGAGGTTCCTAAAGAAGTTAAAAATAGAGTTACCCTATGACCCAGCAATTGGCGGTTTACCCCAAAGATATAGATGTAGTGAAATGATGGGTCACCTGCACCCTAATGTTCATAGCAGAATGTCCACAATAACCAAACTGTGGAGGGAGTCAAGATGTCCTTCAACAGATGAATGGATAAAGATGTGGTTTATATATACAATGGAATATTATTCAGCCATCAGAAAGGATGAATGGCTACCATTTGCCTCAACATGGATGGAACTATAGGGTAACATACTAAGTGAAATAAGTCAAGTAGAGAAAGACAATTATCCTATGTTTTTACTCATATGTGGAATATAAGAAATAATGCAGAGGATCATAGGGGAAGGGAGGGAAATTTGAATAGGAAAAATCAGAGAGGAAGACAAAACATGAGAGACTCTTGACTCTGGGAAAAAAGCTGAGGGTTGCAGAAGGGGAGATGGATGGGGGGATGGGGCAACTGAGTGATGGCAGTAAGGATGGCATGTGATGTGATAAGCACTGGGTGTTATACACAACTGATGAATTATTGAACACTACATCCAAAACTAATGCTGTAGTATATGTTGGCTAATTGAATTTAAGTAAAAAACAAGAAAAACAAACAAATAAACAAAAAACAGGAGCACCATGCCACCACTGTTTGGACAGCTCAGACACAGACAGAGTGAAGGCAGGGAAATGAGAGATGCCAGGAACAAATGAGGTGAAATTGTTTGCTTTTCTGTGAGGGCTTCCTGAACTGCAGCAAGAGCGACCTCTTCTCTCCAGGGATGGGAGTCAGCTAATGCCATATTTTCCCCCTGTCCATCAGCACAGACAGACTTTAGTAAGTGGCACAGCACCCATAATAAAGGCTTGAGCCACTTACACTAATCTCTGCCCCCCACCCTGTGCTCTGCAGGTGCTTTTTTTTTAATGGTGTGCCTCACAGTCAGAGAAGCAGCAGGCTCCTCCACAAGAAGACCAGCAAAAATCCCACACATGCACACCAAATCTACTGACCATAGAGTGCTGCAAAGATTCGGCTCTAGGGAAAATAGAATCCAGCCTGTTTTAACAAGCAGACCAAAACACAGCTAGTTAAAATTTGCCACACTGGACAAGATCCAAACACTCTTCACTGCAGGGAAGGAGAAACTTTGCAGAGAACTGACCTAAAGGAATGAACAGCCAAAACACAACAGCCCAGTGCACAGTGCATTCACCAGAAACACTTTCTGAAGCACCAGGCCCTGGACAGTATATGACCTCTTCATAATATAGTCATTATTCTCAGGAGCAGGAAATATAACAGACTTTCCT
This sequence comes from Callorhinus ursinus, assembly GCF_003265705.2. Lineage (NCBI taxonomy): Eukaryota > Metazoa > Chordata > Mammalia > Carnivora > Otariidae > Callorhinus > Callorhinus ursinus. Next base: position 549,613 of record NW_027397124.1, on the reverse strand, counting down.
AACACATGGAAGACAGAGTCCTAGACAAAATGCCAAGACTGAGGAATTCATCCCAAAAGAAAGAAAAAGAAAAGCTCATGGCCAGGGATCTACTCACAACAAATATAAAAAAAATATGCCTGAACCAGAATTTAAAACAACAATCATAAGGATACTAACTAGGCTTGAGAAAAGCATACAAGACTCCAGGGAGTCCCTTATTTCAGGGGAAAAAGACCTAAATAACTAGTCAGGCCAAAATTAAAAAAAAAAATGCTATAATTGAGATGCAAAACTGACCAGATGCAATGACGACAAGGATGGAAGAAGCAGAGGAATGAGTAAGTGATATAGAAGCTAAAATTATAGAAAATAATGAAGCTGAAAAGAAGACAGAAAGAAAAATATTGGATCATGAATGTAGACTGAGAACTCAGCGACTCCATAAAGCACAACATTTGTATCATAGAAGTGCCAGAAGAAGAGAGGGGAAAGGGGGCAGAAGGTTTATTTCAACAAATTATAGCTGAAAACTTCCTTAATCTGGGGAAGGAAACAACCAAATCCAGGAGGAGCAGGCATTCCCATAAAATCAACAAAAGCAGACTAATACCAAGACATATTGTAGTAAAATTTGCAAAATACATACATAAGGGGGAAAAAAATCCTAAAAGCAGCAAGGAAAAAGAAATCTCCAACCTACAAGGGAAGACAAAAAAGGTTAGCAGCAGATCTATCCACAGAGACTTGGAAGGCCGGAAGAGGGTTGCATGATATATTCAATGTGCTAAATGGGAAAAATATGCAGCCAAGAATATTTCATTCAGCAAGGCTGTCATTCAGAATGGAAGGAGAGATAAAGAGTTTCCCAGACAATAAAAACTAAAGGAGTTCATGACCACTAAACCAGCCCTGAAAGAAATATTAAAGGGGACATTTCAGTGGGAAAGAAAGGCCAAAAGCAATAAAGACTAGAAAGGAAAAGAGAAAATCTCCAGAAACAACAACTTTCATATCTATCAATAATCATTTTGAATATAAATGGCCTAAATGATGCAATCAAAACACAGTGTGTATCAGAATGGATAAAGAACAAGACCAATTTATATGCTGACTACAGGAGACTCATTTTAGACTTAAAAACACCTGAAGATTGAAAGTGAGGAGATGGAGAGCATTTTATCATGCTAATGGACATCAAAATAAGTGGGATAGTCATACTTATAGCATAAAAACTAGATTTTAAACCAAGGACTGTAACAAGAGATGAAGAAGAGCACTATATCATAATAAAGAGGTCTAGCCAAAAAGATCTAACAATTGTAAATATTTATGACTCCAACATGGGAGCACCAAAATATATAAATCAATTAATAACAAAAATGAAGAAACTGATAATAATACAATAATAGTAAGAGACTTTAACAGCCCACTTACAGCAATGGCCATATCATCTAAGCAGAAAATCAACAAAGAAATAATGACTTTGAATGTCACACTGGACCAGATGGACTAAACATATATTCAGATCATTTCATGCTAAAGCAACAGAGCGTACATTCTTTTCAAGTGCACATGGAACATTTTCCAGACTAGATCACATACTGGGTCACAAATCAGGCCTCAGTAAGTACCAAAAGCCTGAGATTATACCATGAATATTTTCAGAGCACAATGCTTTAAAACTTGAATTTAATCACAAGGAAAAAAAATTGAAGGAACACAAATTCCTTGGGGTTAAAGAGCATCCTACCAAAGAATGAATGGCCAACCAGGAAATTAAAGAAGAATTTAAAAAAATACATGAAAGCAAATTAAACTGAAAACATGACAGTCCAAAAACTTTGGGATACAGTAAAAGCTGTCATAAGAGAAAAGTATATAGCAATACAGGGCTATTCTAAGAAGCAAGAAAAGTTTCAAATATGCAACCTAAACTTAGACCTAAAGGAGCTAGAAAAGGAATATTAAATACAGCCTAGGGGTGCCTGGGTGGCTCAGTCAGTTAAGCATCTGACTTGGATTGAGGTCATGATCTTGGAGTCCTCAGATCAAGCCCTACATCAGGCTCCCTGCTGAGTGGAGAGTCTGCTTCTCCCTCTGCCCCTTCCCATCCCCCATCCCCAGCTTGTGTTTTCTCAAATAAATAAATAAAATGTTTAAATAAATAAATAAATAAATAAAGCCTAAATCCAGCAGAAGAAAGGAAATAATAAAGATTAGAGTAGAAAAAATATGATATAGAAATAAACAAACAAAAAACCCAGAGTAGAACACATCAATGAAACTAGGAGCTGGTTCTTCAAAATAATTAGTAAAATTTATAAACCCTTAGCCAGACATATCAAAAAGAAAAGATAAAGGACCCAAATAAATATAATAATGAATGAAAGAGGAGAGATCACAGCCAACACCAAAAAAATACAAATAATTATAAGAGACTCTTATGAAAAATTATATGCCAACAAATCGGCCAATCTGGAAGAAATGGATAAATTCCTAGACACATATAAGCTACCAAAATTGAGACAGGAAGAAATAGAAAATTTGAACAGACCCATAACCAGCAAATAAATTAAATTAGTAATCAAAAATCTCCCAACAAACAAAGTCCAGGGCCCAATGGCTTCCCAGGGGAATTCTACCAAACATTTAAAGAAGAGTTATTACCTATTCTCAAACTGTTTCAAAAAACAGGAATGGAAAGAAAACTTCCGAACTCCTGCTATGAGCAGCATTACCTTAATTCTAAAACGAGGCTAAAAACCCACTAAAAAAGAACTATAGGCTAATACCCCTGATGACCATGGATGAAAAATTCTCAACAAAATACTAGCAAATTGAATCCAATAGTTCATTAAAAGAATTATTCACCACAATCAAGTGGGATTTTTTTCCAGGGCTACAGGGGTGGTTTAATATTTGCAAATCTGTCAACATGATACACCACATTAATAAAAGAAAGGATAAGAACCATATGATGCTCTCAGATAAATGCAGAAAAAACATCTGACAAAATACAGCATCCTTTCTTGATAAAAAAAAAAAAAAACACACAACAAAGTAGGGATAGAGGGAACATAACTCAACATAAAGGCCATTTATGAATGACCCACAGTTAATATCATCCTAAATGGGGAAAGACTGAGAGCTTTTCCTTTATAGTCAGAAACAAGACAGGGATGTCCAGTCCCACAGTTGTTATTTAACATAGCAGCAAAAGTCCTAGCCTCAGCAATCAGGCAACAAAAACAAATAGAAGGCATCCAAGTTGGCAAGGAAAAATTCAAACTCTAACTATTCACAGATGACATGATATTCTATGTAGGTTCCACCAAAATATTCCAAAAGATAACAAAAAGATTCCACCAAAATATTGCTAGAACTGGTAAACAAATTCAGAGAAGTCACAGGATACAGAATCAACATACAGAAATCTGTTGCATTTCTATACACTAATAATGAAGCAACAGAAAGAGAAATCAAGGAATCAATCCCATTTACAACTGCACCAAAAACCAAAAGATACCTAGGAATACACTTAAGTGAAAAGGTAAAAGTTCTGTACTCTGAAAACTATAGAAAACTTATGAAGGAAATTGAAGAGGACACAAAGAAATGGAAAACCATTCCATGCTCATAGATTGGAAGAAAAAAAATATTGTTAAAATGTATATACTACCCAAAGCAATCTACACATTTAATGTGACTCCTATCAAAATACCACCAGCATTTTCATGGAACTAGAAAAAATAATCCTAAAATTTGTATGAAACCACAGAACATCCCAAATAGCCAAAGCAATCTTGAAGAAGAACAGCAAAGCTAAAGGCATCCAATTCCATAGTTCAAGCTATAGTGATCAAGACAGTATGGTATAGGCACAAAAATAGAGACATAGATCAATGAAACAGAGTAGAAAAACCAGAAATGGACCCACAACCATATTGTCAACTAATTAATATTTGGCAAAGCAGGAAAGAATACCCAATGGAAAAAAGATAGTCTCTTCAACAAATGGTGTTGGGAAAACTGGACAGCTTTCTTCCACCATACACAAAATAAATTCAAATGGATGAAAGACTTAAATGTGAGACAGAAAACCATCAAAATCCTGGAGGAGAACACAGGCAGCAATGTCTTTGATATTGGCCTTCTCAACTTCTTACTATACAAGTCTCAGGAAGCAAGGGAAACAGAAGCAAAAATGAACTATTGGGACTTCATCAAGATAAAAAGTTTCTGCACAGCAAAGGAAACAAAGGCAACCTATGGAAATGGGAGAAGATATTTGCAAATGACATATCTGATAAAGGGTTAGTATCCAAAATACATAAATAACTTATAATACTGAACACCCAAAAACAAATAATCTAGTTAAGAAGAGGCAAGAAGATATGAATAGACATTTTTACAAAGAAGACATACATATGGGTAAGAGATGTATGAAAAGATGTTTAACGTCACTCATTATCAGGTAAATACAAATCAAAACCACAGTGAGATATGACCTCACATCTGTCAGAATGGCTACAATTAACAACAGAGGAAACAACAGATGTTGGTAAGGTTGTAGAAAAAGTAGAACCCTCTTATGCAGTTGGTGGCAATGCAAACTGGTGCAGCCTTTCTGGAAAACAGTATGGAAGTTCCTCAAAAAGTTAAAAATAGAACTACCCTATAACTTATCAATTGCTGTACTAGATATTTACACAAAGGATACAAAAATATTGATTCAAAGAGGCACATACACCCTGATGTTTATAACAGCATTATCAAAAATAGCAGAATTATGGAAAGAGCCCAAATGTCCATCAACTGATGAATAGATAAAAAAGTTGTAGTATATATACACCATGGAATATTACTAAGTCATCAAAAAGTATGAAACCTTGTCATTTGCAAGGATGGAGTTATAGTGCATTATGGTAAGTGAATATGTCAGGTAGAGAAAGACAAATACCATATGATATCACTCATAGGTAGATTTTAAGAAACAAAGCAGATGAACGTAGGGGAAGGGGGAAAAAAGAGGGAGGTGAACCATAAGAGACTCCTTTTTTTTATGTTTCATTTAAGTAATCTATCAACCCAATTTGGGGCTTGAAATCACGACCCCAAGATCTAGAGCCCCTGCCCTTTTTGACTGAGCTAGGCAGGTGCCACAAGAAAGTCTTAAGTACAGGGGGGCGGAGCAAGATGGCGGAGGAGTAGGAGACCTAGATTTCGTCTGGTCTCAGGAATTCAGCTGAATAGGGATCAAACCATTCTGAACACCTACGAACTCAACAGGAGACCGAAGAAGAGAGTAGCAACAACTCTCTGAACAGAAAAGTGACCACTTTCTGGAAGGTAGGACGTGCGGAGAAGTGAATCCGAGGTGATATTCGGGAGGATAGACGGCGGGGGAGGGGCCTCCGCCGGCCGCTTCTGGCAAGTGCTAGAGCCGCGGAGCACAAAATCGGACCTTTTAGAAGTTGGCTCCGTGGAGGGACGTCGCTGCAGTGGCTAAGCGGGGGGTGGAATCCTCCCGGGACAGTGTGGTCTCAGGACCCTCGGGGTCACAGAGAGACCGGGGGTGCCTGAGTGCGCCAGAGCTCCCAGGTATCGGAGTGGGGAAGCCGGCTGCAGAGACGGAGCAGAGTCGCGGGCTCTCAGCTCGGGGTTGCCATAAACTGTGATCCGCGGCCCAGTCGGGGCACGGCTCCTCCAGCAGGGACCCAGCAGGCGGCAGATCCGGGGAGACTCCCCTTCCTTCCCTTGGAGGAGCGGTGCGGGAACGCACTGCAGGGATCTGCTGGGTTTGGAGACTCTGCGCGGGGTCGGGTGCCAGAGATAGCAACGCTCGGTCACAGGCCGGGTGAGCACGGAGTGCGGCCGGAGACCGGGGACACGGAAGTGACTGCTTTTCTCTGGGGGCACACTGAGGAGCGGGGCCCCGAGTTCTCGGCTCCTCCGGGTAGAGATTGGGAGGCCACCATTTCTGCCCTGGTCCTCCAAGGCTGTACGGAGAGCTTGCAGGGAACAAAAGCTCCTGAGAGCAAACCGGAGCAGCTTCCTTAGCCCGGACCCACAAGGGCGGGGCAATTCCGCCTCCGGCAAAGACATTTGGAAACCACAGCAACAGGCCCCTCCCCCAGAAGATCAGCACAAACAGCCAGCAAGCCAAGACCAAGTTGATCGATCAAGGAGAATGGGAGAACTCCAGCGCTAGGGGAATACTGCACATAGATTCATGGCTTTTTTTTTTTTTTTTTTTTTT